>NC_069132.1:55292588-55892588 GCF_026914265.1 Mya arenaria | reverse complement strand
CCAATCTCAGTGTATACACTACACAGGAAGTATACCTGTGATGAGTACAGGATGTTTGTTGAGAAGCAGCAGACTGGACAGGAAGGAAAAGCGTATAACATCCACTGTTGGCACAATGTCCTGTTCCTCACTGCCAGCTTTCTTCTGGTCCATAGACACACCCATTGTCTCACCTGGGAATGGATGGTAACAGATTTAGAGATTTAATTCATTTTTATGCTATACACATAGTAACATATTAAAAAACAAGAGATGGCTACTATGTCCTGTATTTTGCTTGACATATGGGGACTATTTTTGCTGACATAAATAAAGGATAAATAGAAATTGGTGCCCTCAACAAAGAGGGATTTGAGATATGTTGGAGCATTTCATGGACAAAAACTTACTCCATGTCACATAATGTAATTATTCGGCCTACCAATGGTGATGATGGCCCCTTTCTCAATGAGAGATTTTGTGGAAGGAACAAGGGCGTCCCAGGGTACAAAATTGCCTGACTCCATGTCAATGAAGTAGCTGTAAATTGTCCGGTTCCCTGTTGGTAGACGTACACCTGTGGGGAAAAAATCATGCTTAAGATTTTTTAAAAAAGCCAAAGGAAATAGATCTTTCAAATGTGAAACAAGATTATGCCTGTAAATATTAGTTATACTCATTTGGTCAGAATGAAGTAGACTGGTTACTGAGGAGGTATATATTCTGTAACAAAGCTTCAAAGTGTTTAAAAAAATAAGCCAATCTCTGGACAATCAAGCTAGCTATTTCAATGGTTTTGATATAATCTTGTTTTGACACATGTTTTTATCAGTCAGTTCAAAACAGTTCTTAACATTTGTTTTCTGGTGAATTATTATATTTCTTTTAGCTCCATTTTGACCAAAGCTGAGAGGCTATAGATAAACACTTAAGGTAATCACCTCCAAAAATAGCCATCCAGTTGAGTGTGAATGAACACCTTACCAATGGACCACCTTAACCACTAGACCACCTAAACCACTAGACCACCCTTACCCTTCAAATATTACACCCACCTAGTGGAGGTTCCACCTCAAATATTTCGCGCATGAAGTTGTCAAACTCGTTACAGATGTTGACTTCAGTCTCCTTACGCTCCTGGCCCCGTCGGCTCCCCATATCATCCTCGTCCAAGTCCTCCTGTCGGCGGAAATTGCCACCAACGCTCCAAGTGTACGCGAACACGTACAGCTTGCCAAGAATGTTCAGGAGCTGGCCTGGGTTCTTCAGAAGGTAGAACTGCTTGACCCCAGCAACACTGTAACATGTTATAAATATGTTGTTTTTTTCAATATTTTTGGTGAATCAGTTGAAGCCAAAGAACATGCATAACCTTACACTCCAATGTGGTCATGATTAAAATGAAGTACATTACTTGGATCTGTCAACAGGATGGGATATTCATGGAAATTAAGCATTTATAAAAAAGAAATTGCATTCTGTATTAACCTTACACTAAAGAATTGGTATTCTTTCATAGTCATATCATAATTATTTCGGCAAAGTATATTTTAAAATACAGTCGAAACCTGTTGGCACGATATCCCAGGGACCAGCCAAAATACTTCGAGCCTCGCAAATATCGAGCCAAGCGGAAATGCTTACATAGAGTAAACTAAAATCGGTCCTTTAATAATACATCAAGTTCGAGTCAACAAGGAAATCGACCCAAGTGATATCTAGTAGACAGGTTTCGACTGTATAACAATGTTAATATGTCATGCTTCGTATCATTAAAAGTGTTCATTACCTTTAAAATTATTTAATTGAATAAGAACTACAATAAAATCAACATAATACTGTGTTATAAATGAAAACCCTTGAAAATAGAAGTGAACATAAAAGCTATGAAACAATCAAAACGTAAAACTAAAAACCTGAAAAGTGAACAACAGCAATGAAAACAGCCAAGATATAAACTTGTTCATTAATGTGCAACCAAGAACCTGATACCTTCTCCAAACATTTGCGAACTTGTTTTCTAATTTGTCCACATGTATCTGATAGTAGTCGGACAAACATACATGTTTATCACACTTATTCTGCTTCACATAATTTTTCTTTTCAGCCGCTAACTTTGCGATTCCCGAAAATTTCATTTTCTGCCCAAGTTTTCTGTTCTCACTGTTTCTTTTGAACAAAGAAAAAAGTTATAAATAAGATACGCACCAAAGAGGTTAAACATGTCAACGTATACATGATTTTTTTTCAATGCGACGTGTTCCTGTTTCATTACAGAATATAAGTTGTAACCTAATAAACCTTCATCTGTAAGAATAACACAAATGGCAGCTGAATTATTACCTCAATTTTGAATTTATCTTATTGGATACTGGCTTAAGTTCCAGAGACACAACTTAACAGCATAACGAAAATATCACGCTATGACTTTGGATCATAATTGAAAAGGTCCACATGAGAAATAACATGTAAAGTACTAAAAGAGAAAGTTCAAGATCTGTTCACATGTATGACGTTTCTTAAACAGAGAATGGAGTACTAAAATCAGTGATAAAGTTTGGCTCCTAAAAAGTGCATTTTTTATCATTATTATGTTCACCCATGGGCAAATATAAGTATATCCAAATTTATACCAGACTTTAAAAGCTTCATTTATTTTTATTTTTTTTAAATTTGAGCTAATTATCATCCAAGAACCATTATAGTGATTATGGCACTATCTTATTAATGAACGTATCATACGATGGATTTTTAAAAAGGATGTTTCTAAGTAGTAATTATATTTTTTTTCCAAAATAATAGTCGATAGCAGTAAAATGTGCTATTCAATTTGTGACCTTGATTTAATATTTATTTGTTAATGAACATTTTTGATCTTGTAATATTTGAGGGTACCCTTATTTATAACAGTGTCCTAATATGTGGAGCTAAAACCTTCAAACCATGAATCCAAATACCCTGTGAAAGTAAACTTTTAAGACATAGGGCTGGTTGTTCAGAACTTTGTTAAAGTTAACGTCATTGTTAATGTCATCATTGTTAACTTTCAAGTTTTATATATATATGCTTATGATCCGCAGTATTCCTTATTTTAAAACAAGATTTGATACAACTGCTGTACTTGTTTTATATAAATATATGAGCACATCATAAAATATTTTGCCATTAAAAGTTAACAACGATGTCATTAATCACATTGTTAACTTTAACAGAGATCTGAACAATCGGGCCATTATAATAGAATTGAGCTGGTATCAATTAACCTAAAAGTTTTAATCAAACATTTGATTGCCAAATTGAAAGATTCTCACAATAACAACATCTCAGACCTAGAATGTCAACCTGAAGGACCTAGAATGTCAACCTGAAGGACCTAGAATGTCAACCTGAAGGACCTAGAATGTCAACCTGAAGGACTGCTACTGTTATAAATCTACGACTGATTCACTCAAAGTCCAACTGTTATTAAACATTGGCAAAAATAATATATTGTCGAAACCTATTTAATGCAACCTTCAGAGCAGGTGTTTGGATTGAATGCAGAAGGTTCATACATGCCATATTTCTGGAGACCATTCCAGGGGATGTTGACATTTTGGTTCAGAACTTCAGGTTCTTCAAGTGATTTTGTTTGTAATAAGAAGATTTAAAAAAAAACAGTCTTGTATTGATTGGCATCAGCATTTTGAGTGATTAGCTTTTATATACTAAATTGACACCAGCTCTAGTTTTCAAAGCAGAAGAAACCATGACTGTTTACAATATACAGCAAATCCTGATAGAACTTGGTAAAATGCCTGATAAACTGTTTAACTTATGGTTATGATTTTTAATATTCCTTTTTCTGATCAAACAAAATTTAACTTATATTTAAGAAGAGCTTCATTAATACTTTTTATCAAGTTAATGTTATCCTTGCTACCAAGTTCAATCAGACTTAGACAAGTACACATGTGTAAAACTTGAGACACTGAAATACAACTGTGATATTCATACAAGCCCTATATATAACCCGGCTAGTACCTCTCCATCTTTTTCATTTCCACATAAATGGTCTCCTCACTTGTGGAACTTTTTATTGATCGTTTACTACTCCTAAAAGTTTGTAATGAAGGACAAAAAGTACAAAATGAATGCAAACTCAGAATTAATTAATGTTATTACAAAGCCTATGATTTAAAAATATCAAGAGATGCTAAATCCAAAAAGGAGCATAATTCAACAACTATTGAAGCCACAGTTATGAGTCTTGCTGTACATATGCATATTGTCTCTGGCCACATGTGTACAAAGTTTCATTTGAACATCTTGAATGGTTTCCAAATTATGTCCAAGGTTACAAACGCTGCCGAAAACGAGGCCAGACCTCGAATAAAAGATGAGCTAAATTAATATGAACTAAAAAAAACGTCCTTCAAGTACAGATGTACCAGACCATTCTCAATATTAAATGAAATAAAATTTCTTTTAATCTGTCAGTGGTTTTCAACCTTGTGAAAATATTTTTTTTATGAAATAGGCCAACTTTACAATAGTAATGTAAGTTGTTAAACCAGGGTTGGAAACCTTGAAACTCCAGGAATACGGCTATAGCTGACGTTGTAACATCTGGGGTTTTGTACATTATAGTATTTAAGGGGCCTTTAAAGACTACTACGAACTCAGAATGGTGGTAAGCATAATAAGGGATAACAACCTAATAGCCGTCATAGTAACTAGCCTACATGATCTCAGCTAACAGGCAACATAGCAGCCTACTTGCCCACATGTCATACCTGGCAGTTTTGGCCACAGCCTGTGCTGATGTCTCCTGTATAGGATCCATCTCATCTTTTTTCTTTGAGGTTCGTTTCCCAACGCGACGACGTCCCTTAGAGCGTGAAGTGCGTCCAGAATTTCGACTTGAGGTTCGACTGTCATTACGCTGGTCAGAGACATCTGTGTGACTCTCCTCCTTGTCTGTAATATTTGCAAGATTTGAATTAGGGATTGAAAGGTTTAGTATTGGGGTTCATGGGAAATGTCCAAACCAATGAAAGTACTATAAAAAGTCATTTCACCGTAATAACATGCAAGAGAACCATTACAACAAAGTTGTCTTCATCAGAATATGAATGCATAATGAATTAAAGGACATTAGTTCAACAGGACAGAAAATTAGATGATACATTTACTGGCATATTCTTTCATTTAAATATTAAGTGATAATTACAAAGAAATTAAAAGTATTACAAATTATTCTTTGAGAGAATGTCTCAGCCTTTTAAAATTACACTTTAATATCACCATAGGATAATAGTTACGTCTTATATTTATAATGGGCATGCCAGCTACAAATGTACAGCTCAAAAAAACAAGATCTCAAAATCTGAGATTTGAATATGTTGTGTGCTTGAAGCTTTTTAACTATTATATTGTCTAGAACAGTAAAACTACACACAGGTTTCTAATGCTATACAAATGTTTTCTATCATATAACAACTGAAACAGTAAAAAACAACAACAAACTATTGTTGCAAAAAACAATTTATCCTATGTTCTAAAAATTCATATAAGCTATATGTCACATGTATTAAATACTACTTTCAAAATCAACCGATCAAAATTAGACAAATGCTCAGTTACTTCTCATCTCAATGTTGGTGATCTCGGTACTTTGTTTCATTGACATTACATTATAAAAAAAACCTGTTTTTTTATGAGTATTAATGAGGTAGGTAACACCTCTCTTATTTCAATGACATCGTATGTAACGGTTTTATATGCTTAAATAGTTACTGTTAAGAAGATTAATGATGAACCATTACATCAGGGGATTTGTAATTTATACCAAAACAAGAGGCCCACGAGGGCCAATGCTCTACTGGCATGAATTTTTCGGTTATATACTGAACTCACATTCAAAGTGAAGCAATCAGTGATCCATATGTTTCACAAAGCGCAAATACTAAAATAATACACAACTCCCTGTTCAAATTTGTCTCCATTAGAAAATACTTTTTCTTCCGAGTAAAGGAAAAAAAACTACTAAAATAATACACAACTTCTGTAATAAGTTGTCTCCCTTCGAAAATACTGCAGCATTGCAGGGGCCATAATCCAGGCATGCAGATCTGGCTGGCTTTTGAAAGGAACCGAGATCTCATGGAAGCAAGGCATAAAATTGTACCAGGGCCAGTATTCAATGTCATTCTTATCCTTAGACATGTGATTCTATTCAGCTATTGGCCAATTAATTTTACGGTCCAATCAAAACACTCGGATTTGATTTTTAAAATTAAGTTAAATCTAAGTGGGTAATTTAAAATGGCCACTCAGGTATCCAACAATGACCATACCCTAACTTGTGTTCAGTTAAAAACACCATAAGCTTGACCATGTCTTGCAATCTGTTCTGTGAAAAGAAACTTTTCTTGTGAAAGGATAAAAGTATTGTTTAAAACCAAGAAATCAGTAAAGAAGCTGGCCATTAGTGCGTATTGATTTCTGATACAACTTATCTACAAACAATAAATCGGGAAACTGAATGAAATAAATGATATGAACTCAATCAGTGTGGATAAAATACACATATGTACATCATAATGTATAAATGGAACAACCTCGACTCCATCTTGATCTCCGAAGTGTGCTTGCAGTCTGGAGTTCTTTGTGGTAAGACCGCAATATTAAAGTTAATTTCATGCATCTCTAAATTAAAAGTTTTACTATTTAATTCATATCAAGCGCACGATTAATCAATAAACTTATGTTTTCTCAAAAACATAAACAATTTGTTACTTCCAAAAAATACATCAAAATATATAATGTGTTCAATAAATACAGTGAGAAAATAAGTGAGTGTAATTTATAGATAAACACTGTGCTTACAGCAAGTATATACATGTGAAAAGATGATATTCTTTAGTAAGTTTTTTTGCTAATGAATCTGTAAAGTTCCACAGTGTCATGATTAGTAGAAACTTTTTCAGTCTCATGCATGTTAAAAAAACTTTGATACATGTATTATATGAGTAAACAGACACGCCCAAGAAAATATGCAAAGAACAATTGCAGTGAAAAATTAGCTGTCACAGCCGGGGATCAAAGCCAGAGGTCCTCCAATACCGAGCCAACTTATGACAAGAGCTAAATGCCCTGCCTTCTAGCCTGTGTGCAAAAATTAGTTTAATATATATTGTCCGATCCCCAAACGCTGAGACTAATTTTTCACTGTGATTTTTCAATATAATGTAATATATATATATGTCTAGCAATAGTATGTACCTTCTTTGTTCACTTTATCTGCAACACAACAGTCAACAACTTCATGTTATAATACCATAGGATTATACTAATTTGAAAGCAGAGAAATATTCATAAATGGATGAATATACCTTGTAAGCAGTAATGCAAACTGACAACATGAAAAGATTTTGCAAGATTCCACATTTGACATTGAGAGCCCAGCAAGCTGATGCAAACACTTGGCCATTTGTCTCAGTAACACCACCTTTGACATTGAGAGTCCAGCCAGCTGATGCAAACACTTGGCCATTTGTCTCAGTAACACCACCTTTGACATTGAGAGTCCAGCCAGCTGATGCAAACACTTGGCCATTTGTCTCAGAAACACCACCTTTGACTTGAGAGCCCAGCAAGCTGATGCAAACACTTGGCCATTTGTCTCAGTAACACCACCTTTGACTTGAGAGCCCAGCCAGCTGATGCAAACACTTGGCCATTTGTCTCAGTAACACCACCTTTGACATTGAGAGTCCAGCCAGCTGATGCAAACACTTGGCCATTTGTCTCAGTAACACCACCTTTGACATTGAGAGTCCAGCCAGCTGATGCAAACACTTGGCCATTTGTCTCAGTAACACCACCTTTGACATTGAGAGCCCAGCCAGCTGATGCAAACACTTGGCCATTTGTCTCAGTAACGCCACCTTTGACATTGAGAGCCCAGCCAGCTGATGCAAACACTTGGCCATTTGTCTCAGTAACACCACCTTTGACTTGAGAGTCCAGCCAGCTGATGCAAACACTTGGCCATTTGTCTCAGTAACACCACCTTTGACATTGAGAGCCCAGCCAGCTGATGCAAACACTTGGCCATTTGTCTCAGTAACACCACCTTTGACATTGAGAGTCCAGCCAGCTTATGCAAACACTGGCCATTTGTCTCAGTAACACCACCTTTGACTTGAGAGCCCAGCCAGCTGATGCAAACACTTGGCCATTTGTCTCAGTAACACCACCTTTGACATTGAGAGTCCAGCCAGCTGATGCAAACACTTGGCCATTTGTCTCAGTAACACCACCTTTGACTTGAGAGCCCAGCCAGCTGATGCAAACACTTGGCCATTTGTCTCAGTAACACCACCTTTGACTTGAGAGCCCAGCCAGCTGATGCAAACACTTGGCCATTTGTCTCAGTAACACCACCTTTGACATTGAGAGCCCAGCCAGCTGATGCAAACACTTGGCCATTTGTCTCAGTAACACCACCTTTGACATTGAGAGCCCAGCAAGCTGATGCAAACACTTGGCCATTTGTCTCAGTAACACCACCTTTGACTTGAGAGCCCAGCCAGCTGATGCAAACACTTGGCCATTTGTCTCAGTAACACCACCTTTGACTTGAGAGCCCAGCCAGCTGATGCAAACACTTGGCCATTTGTCTCAGTAACACCACCTTTGACATTGAGAGCCCAGCCAGCTGATGCAAACACTTGGCCATTTGTCTCAGTAACACCACCTTTGACATTGAGAGCCCAGCAAGCTGATGCAAACACTTGGCCATTTGTCTCAGTAACACCACCTTTGACTTGAGAGTCCAGCCAGCTGATGCAAACACTTGGCCATTTGTCTCAGTAACACCACCTTTGACTTGAGAGCCCAGCCAGCTGATGCAAACACTTGGCCATTTGTCTCAGTAACACCACCTTTGACATTGAGAGCCCAGCCAGCTGATGCAAACACTTGGCCATTTGTCTCAGTAACACCACCTTTGACTTGAGAGCCCAGCCAGCTGATGCAAACACTTGGCCATTTGTCTCAGTAACAACACCTTTGACATTGAGAGCCCAGCCAGCTGATGCAAACACTTGGCCATTTGTCTCAGTAACACCACCTTTGACTTGAGAGCCCAGCCAGCTGATGCAAACACTTGGCCATTTGTCTCAGTAACACCACCTTTGACATTGAGAGCCCAGCAAGCTGATGCAAACACTTGGCCATTTGTCTCAGTAACACCACCTTTGACTTGAGAGCCCAGCCAGCTGATGCAAACACTTGGCCATTTGTCTCAGTAACACCACCTTTGACATTGAGAGCCCAGCAAGCTGATGCAAACACTTGGCCATTTGTCTCAGTAACACCACCTTTGACTTGAGAGCCCAGCCAGCTGATGCAAACACTTGGCCATTTGTCTCAGTAACACCACCTTTGACATTGAGAGTCCAGCAAGCTGATGCAAACACTTGGCCATTTGTCTCAGTAACACCACCTTTGACTTGAGAGCCCAGCCAGCTGATGCAAACACTTGACCATTTGTCTCAGTAACACCACCTTTGACATTGAGAGTCCAGCCAGCTGATGCAAACACTTGGCCATTTGTCTCAGTAACACCACCTTTGACATTGAGAGCCCAGCCAGCTGATGCAAACACTTGGCCATTTGTCTCAGTAACACCACCTTTGACATTGAGAGCCCAGCCAGCTGATGCAAACACTTGGCCATTTGTCTCAGTAACACCACCTTTGACATTGAGAGTCCAGCCAGCTGATGCAAACACTTGGCCATTTGTCTCAGTAACACCACCTTTGACATTGAGAGTCCAGCCAGCTGATGCAAACACTTGGCCATTTGTCTCAGTAACACCACCTTTGACTTGAGAGCCCAGCCAGCTGATGCAAACACTTGGCCATTTGTCTCAGTAACACCACCTTTGACTTGAGAGCCCAGCCAGCTGATGCAAACACTTGGCCATTTGTCTCAGTAACACCACCTTTGACTTGAGAGCCCAGCCAGCTGATGCAAACACTTGGCCATTTGTCTCAGTAACACCACCTTTGACATTGAGAGCCCAGCAAGCTGATGCAAACACTTGGCCATTTGTCTCAGTAACACCACCTTTGACTTGAGAGCCCAGCCAGCTGATGCAAACACTTGGCCATTTGTCTCAGTAACACCACCTTTGACATTGAGAGCCCAGCCAGCTGATGCAAACACTTGGCCATTTGTCTCAGTAACACCACCTTTGACATTGAGAGCCCAGCCAGCTGATGCAAACACTTGGCCATTTGTCTCAGTAACACCACCTTTGACATTGAGAGCCCAGCCAGCTGATGCAAACACTTGGCCATTTGTCTCAGTAACACCACCTTTGACATTGAGAGCCCAGCCAGCTGATGCAAACACTTGGCCATTTGTCTCAGTAACACCACCTTTGACATTGAGAGTCCAGCCAGCTGATGCAAACACTTGGCCATTTGTCTCAGTAACACCACCTTTGACTTGAGAGCCCAGCCAGCTGATGCAAACACTTGGCCATTTGTCTCAGTAACACCACCTTTGACATTGAGAGCCCAGCCAGCTGATGCAAACACTTGGCCATTTGTCTCAGTAACACCACCTTTGACATTGAGAGTCCAGCCAGCTGATGCAAACACTTGACCATTTGTCTCAGTAACACCACCTTTGACATTGAGAGTCCAGCCAGCTGATGCAAACACTTGGCCATTTGTCTCAGTAACACCACCTTTGACATTGAGAGTCCAGCCAGCTGATGCAAACACTTGGCCATTTGTCTCAGTAACACCACCTTTGACTTGAGAGTCCAGCCAGCTGATGCAAACACTTGGCCATTTGTCTCAGTAACACCACCTTTGACTTGAGAGCCCAGCCAGCTGATGCAAACACTTGGCCATTTGTCTCAGTAACACCACCTTTGACATTGAGAGCCCAGCCAGCTGATGCAAACACTTGGCCATTTGTCTCAGTAACACCACCTTTGACATTGAGAGCCCAGCCAGCTGATGCAAACACTTGGCCATTTGTCTCAGTAACACCACCTTTGACTTGAGAGCCCAGCCAGCTGATGCAAACACTTGGCCATTTGTCTCAGTAACACCACCTTTGACATTGAGAGCCCAGCCAGCTGATGCAAACACTTGGCCATTTGTCTCAGTAACACCACCTTTGACATTGAGAGCCCAGCCAGCTGATGCAAACACTTGGCCATTTGTCTCAGTAACACCACCTTTGACATTGAGAGTCCAGCCAGCTGATGCAAACACTTGGCCATTTGTCTCAGTAACACCACCTTTGACTTGAGAGCCCAGCCAGCTGATGCAAACACTTGGCCATTTGTCTCAGTAACACCACCTTTGACATTGAGAGCCCAGCCAGCTGATGCAAACACTTGGCCATTTGTCTCAGTAACACCACCTTTGACTTGAGAGCCCAGCCAGCTGATGCAAACACTTGGCCATTTGTCTCAGTAACACCACCTTTGACATTGAGAGTCCAGCCAGCTGATGCAAACACTTGGCCATTTGTCTCAGTAACACCACCTTTGACTTGAGAGCCCAGCCAGCTGATGCAAACACTTGGCCATTTGTCTCAGTAACACCACCTTTGACTTGAGAGCCCAGCCAGCTGATGCAAACACTTGGCCATTTGTCTCAGTAACACCACCTTTGACTTGAGAGCCCAGCCAGCTGATGCAAACACTTGGCCATTTGTCTCAGTAACACCACCTTTGACTTGAGAGCCCAGCCAGCTGATGCAAACACTTGGCCATTTGTCTCAGTAACACCACCTTTGACTTGAGAGCCCAGCCAGCTGATGCAAACACTTGGCCATTTGTCTCAGTAAACAAATGTGCATATTATCTTGGTGAACATACATACGAAGTTTCATGTTAAATCTCAGTTTTACATACAAAAACTTACAACATAAATTTCAATCTTTGTATGAAATTTATAATAACGACTTCACGAAGGTTATGACAATACCTCACTTTTTCCTTATAAAACACAGACAACCTAACACATTAACATTGAAGGGAAACCAAACAACAGTTTGCAAGACAATATAAAGCTTTATTTACCTGGACTTCCAAATCCGCCATTCTTGCCCATAAAGTCAAAGAATGCAGTCAGTATGTGACACAGACATGATACAAGGCTCATCTCAGGGGCTGGAACACACTGGAACTTGTGGTACTTGTGGAAGAAGCGCAGGCCCTTGTCAAGGCTGTAGTCAAACAATGCCTGTAGGTGGCGTTTCCCAGAGTCGGGCATTTCTCTCGGTAGCCTCTGGATCCATGTCTTCACAAAGGGCCTCCAGCCAAGGTCCACTGGGTCCTGAAATGTAGGACATACTGTTACTACTCTTTGCAAAAAAACTTAACAAAACGCTCTTTTCAATCAATTACACAAAGTACAATGAGAGACAGCAAATTTGTACTGCCTCAAAGGCAATATTAGACAGTCAGTTTCAACTCTTCAAAGTGTTCCGGTTTTCACTGCATCATTCTTGAGTGTAACTTGAAGCCACAATTTCATAGGTTTGTTGAAGTGTAACCATAAATGCTTTGCGGGGTAAATAAGAACTGTCATTATACAGTTGAACATTATTATGAACTGTTCTATGGTAGTTTTTTCCACTACCAAATGAGCTTTTGGCACTCAAAGACGGACAGTTACAGATTGCTTTGAAATGTTTCACTCAGCAGAAAACCAGAGGAATTTTCTCAAGGCCTCCTAAAATTGAGACCAGTACTCAAGGCTTCAACCAAGACGGTCTAGATTATTCTATAAGGTATAAGCCATCAGCTTATCAACTTGTTATACAATCATTTTATAATTAGTACAACAATATTTTCATAATAATTTATACTTCCACAGGAAAAGCAGAAAATTGTAAAGAAAGGATGGGTATGGGTGTACTTACCATGTAGACCATGGCACACCTGCTGACAGTGGCCGGGCTGGCTTGGGAAAGATTATCCACCTCGAAGATAAGCCTCATACCCGGTGCCAGGCTGATACGCTCTCCACTTGGCAGACACAGGACCTGGTGAAAACAGAAGCAACTTAATCACACTCAACAAACTGTTATAAAAAGAGGCCTGGTGAAAATAAGAGAAACATCAATCTCAGCAAATTAGGTTCAGTCAAAATATCCAATACAAACATCATCAGGCAATAAAAGGTCTACAATAACGGAAGCGATCACAGACGGTATCTAAATATTGCATCAAAATGAATGTTCCCAGTTCAGATTTTCAGTTTGATATATGAAGGAACAATAGCAAATAGCAAATAGCATTTTATGAGAATATATCATTATTTACATTCCTGGGGGCATTTAATTTACTACTATCTATGATACCTTTGAGTCGTCCAGTACAGTATTAAGGTTCTCCACCCACAGTGTGTCTACAGGCCCGTCTAGTATCAGCCATCGCCAGTCGGTCAGCACCCCGCTACCATGTTCACGATCCGGGTTCCCATCAACATCCGTCGTCACATCACTCGTTACCCCCGTTGCTGGCTGCAATGTCAGGTCAATTTTATCATTTTCAAAATAGGCGAGGGTGTATACCATTACTTGTTATATTATATCTTAGTAACATTTTAAAAGCATGTGCTTAAAGGAAAAACATACTTTTGTATTCAAGACATACAGCAATGTTTTAACAAGAAACTAGGAGGTCTTCATGGATTAGCTGCAGTTTTCCATTCACTGACTTTCTTATTTGAGGCCCTGTGAGTTTCTTTTCTGGAATTCTTTTATTTGTCAATGGATAAACGTAATCAATAGTTTGATTTTAAAATGAATTTAGCAGTAAAGACATTTCATCAAGGCCTCAAGAAATGTGCCAGAATTATGATAATGGAACTCATGTATCTAACAGTGAAAATAATGAATACACTGTTTTCATTTAATAAAGAAGAAAAACCAATTTCAGTGTGGTATGTATTTAAGAGAACAGAGTTAGGCCAGTCTTGATGTAGCTCAACAGCTTCTGTAACAAAGGCCTTATCTGATGTTTTCCACCAGTTTTTCTGCAACTGATATAATACTGTGCATATGTCTGTATTACTAGCTTTGCTCCTCAATTTGTTTTTGTATTTTAAGGAGAGAGTGATGTTTATACATTGATTAATATTTAAATTAAGACCACGCGAACTTACCACAGCTATTTTTTTTTTAAACTTTTCAAAAAAAATGTTTGTGCAACTGCACCTATATATTATTCACATATTCATTTTGGGTGCTAAATACTTTGTTCAAAAGCATCCATTTTATCTCACTGACTTCCCTTTACAATTATATATTTTTTGCAAACGGAAGTAACAGATGCGTGTTTTATATTTGAAACCAGTTTAGCAGTGGTGTAAATCATTTCCAACAAAATGGCTGTTTCCTAAATAAACAAGTTTTATCATTTTCAAACCAAAGTGAAACGTTGTTTTCCAACTGAAATAATAACTGTAGTTTGAAGAATTTAAAAACGATTGTTTTTCCCCAGCTCACTCCATTTTTTTGTTTACATTCTGTAAAAAAAATGTTGATATGGCTTGGCCTTATGTTACTGTATATTTCCTCTTGTTTTTTTAAATACCTAGAATGCATCACAAACACACACACACAATATTTACCATTATTTACCATGTTAAGCACTTTAAGGTAAACTAAAGGCAATGGTTATTTAAAGCATTCATATGAAAAAAGCACGTAATTTAATTTCAATCGGGGAAATAATTTAAACCGGTCATAACTGTTGTCAATTAAGACTCCTTCATAGTTTAAATGCTTCTCTTATACTGTGCAGCAAATCAAAAAAGAGGACATATTCATTCCATAATTTGACAAAGTTCTTACTTTAAGATATGAATACTTAATAAGTATAAGAGAACAGCAAACAAATGCCAATGCTCGTCTATTATTTCTTCAACCTAACAGCGTGTATTTTTATCCAGAATTATAAAAAATGGCAGCAAAAAGGTTGCCGATGGCAATGGCACTATTTATAAGGCTTTGAAATAACTTTTTTCTGCAAAACAGATAAGCTAAAAACTCTATTCCTGGTAAGAAACAATTAAAGGCAATAAAGCTGCGTAATAACATGTATGAGCACTACTTTATATATCCAGTAAACATTTCATGATGAACTCTGATTAATGTCTTTACATTTCATAAAGCTAAATATGATATTAACAAATAAATAATGAATTGTGCACACTTCTAAAAAGAGAAATGCTGAATATTACTCGATTAATTGGGTATGTTCACGTAAAAATAATTATTTTTACTATCATATGATTCAATTAACATTCTTTTAACCATTGGATGGTTTTCTTTGCGTTTGTCTATACAGTAACTCCCATATCAACTGGTCAGTAACTAGCATGCCGATAAATTACAACACTTTTCACTTAGTATAATTATGTAAACTGTTTATAATTGAATGTTGTCCTTTACAATGTGGTACTAAACAGCACATACTCATAAATGCAAATAATCATTATATTTAGTGAACAACCAATCAATCAAAAATAGGCAATTAAAAGTAGAGTTTACACTGCTACAGAAGAAATACAATAACATGCTGATACATTTTAGATATATTTTCAGGTGTACTCACAAAAATCCCTTTCCATATATT
The DNA here is from genome assembly GCF_026914265.1 of Mya arenaria. Classification (NCBI taxonomy): domain Eukaryota; kingdom Metazoa; phylum Mollusca; class Bivalvia; order Myida; family Myidae; genus Mya; species Mya arenaria. Next base: position 55,876,942 of record NC_069132.1, on the reverse strand, counting down.
CTGTACACATTGCAAACAAAACTCAAAACACTGCTTCACTTATACAATACAGTACAGTTGAAAAACACATCATTCCAATATCACTCGTTCAAACAAGAGCGCAGCAGAGAAAACACAAATGCTCAACTGGTAGGGATGCTTTTAATCAAAAAGTGTCATACCTTCACGATGATTTAAGCCTGAGTTATGGGCCTTGCTGCACATGTGTGCATAGTTTGTGGGAACAAGTGTACCAAGTTTCATTTGAAAATCTTGAATGACATGACACCAAGGCTAGCACAATACCTTTTCTTTGCTTTTTCTTTCAAAACAGACAAGCTGAAAATAAGGCGTCTGTAAGCTTTTAGTACCCAGAATTCATTACCTCATCTTCCTGTTTCATTGAGAGAATAAATCAAACAGTTAGCATGGTATGAGATTACACTTATTTCTTTTTGAATAATTGCAATGCAAGATTATCACCAAGTCCTGTGGAGTCATGCTGTGTTACAACCTGTAATAGTGCCTTTTTTGAGAGGCAAGGAGAAAATGCCCCTGTTGAAGCTCGAACCCACAACCTCAAGCAAGGTCAAACAATGGTCTGATCATTTTAATTCTATAAACATCTGTTTTATGCTGCATAATCATTGCCTAAAATTCATACTACCAAGCAAAGCTGTGGAGAAAAATTGATATGATAAATTACTTGTTCATTGCATAATCTACAAAAATGCAAGACAAAAATCCCAAACCATAAAAAACGTCTGTTCACTATCACACGAGTGTAACTCCCATGCTCACTATCTATAACACGGTTGTGACTCCCACACCGTGTGTCATGCAATGTGACAGTACTTACATTCCACACACGCACAGTCTGTACGACCTTGCGCTTACTCTTATCCCGCTTGATAATATAATCCAAACAGTTTTAATATTTTATGTTATTTTACAAATTCTAAAAAATCTCTAATGAAACAAAAATGTTTATTAAGAATAATATCTAACAGACGCCATTCAAAATGTTTATATCACTTTTCGAGGAAGTCTGATATCGAGGCCCTGAGGACCCTTAATCGTTTGAACCTTAACAGAATAAGTAGCAATATTTGTTTCTGTTGAAGAAAAAGAGGCAAATTAAAATTGACATATCTACAAAATAAAAACATTGAATATTAGCCAAAACAATGCATAGAATGTCTATGTAACGATCATCTTCATTGGTCTTTTTTTATGGAGCAATAGAGAAAAAGAAATAACACCAACATATCTACAAAATAAAAGACATATGAAATCAACCCAAAAAACAACATCCTAGAGCTGGATTTTAATAAATCCAAAATTATTCACAAAGCAGTGAGACGTACCGGGGTGATATCAGACATGCCAGTGCCTGGTCTCCCATCTCCGGGAAGGTCCATCTTGGTCAGCTCCTTTGTGAACCTGCGTACCGCCATGGCAATAAGACCGTCCGTCCAGTCAAAAGTGTTGGGGTCAGTCTCACCATATAGCTCTCCCAGCTTAACACATTTGGGATTTACAGTGAAAACATCACAGTGGCCCTTCTTAGCTCGGTTGTGCTGCAATTATAGAAGAAAAATTGATGCCATCTTCTAATATGGAAACATTAAAGCTATGTATATCAAAGAAAATACATAAAACATCAAGTAACTACAGTTCAAATTTAAACTGACACAGGACGTCAAATGAACTAATTTTTGCAATATTGTAATCTTCAGTATAAAATTACTTATTCTTTCTCTGCATTCAAACCCTTTCAAATGGTACCAACATAGGGAAGGGAAACCAGGCATAATTGTACACAGGATACCTTTAATACACATTTGTGGCCCTTTTTTAAGCTTTTTGTCTTTTGAATATTTCCACAAGGTTTAGTAAGACTTCTAACATGATGGTAAATTCATTATTCATATTCATGCAAGTGTATTTATATATTGTTTTAGCTCTCTATTGTTGAATTTTGCTACTTTTCAGGTGATAAAATCATCACATGAGCACACTTCTTAAGAAAAATCCAATAATATTCTAATTTTCCTGGAGAGAGAAACATCTATTTTCTTTCATACCACATAGGTGATAGCTTTCTTCCCATCTTGTGTGTCCTGTGTGTCCTCCTGGGGCTGTATAGTGGGCAACAACACTAGAGCTTTCTGCAGGATGGACCTGACAGTGGTTTTTCCCCCACCGGTGGGGCCGACCAACATGACCCCGTGCCGCACAAGGATCTGGTTGTAGAGCTGCTTAACTTTCTCCACCTGATGGGGCCACACCTGCAGGCCTTGATCACGGGTAGACATCGAGATGGCTTTCTAAAATGAACAGGTAAAATGGCAATCAGTTCTGTCAAAAAAAAAAGGGCCAATGTCACATGAGTATCTGGATTGCCCACCTTTTTACCTTAACAAACTATTCCTAAGGCTGATTGAAATGTTATTTTTTGTTTTTGTTCTGCAAAGAAAACATTATGTGAGAAGCAGCTTAACATTTTCTAAAATATCTTCAGCAACAAATTAACTAAATTTACCAAATAGTATGTGCAGACCAAGGCCTAATTTCCACTTTCTGACATAACTAAGAAAACAAAGTAACATTTTTTTTAAAAAAGAATGTACAGACCCTGGCTCTAGCTGTGCCTTAATGTTGAACTACACCAATAAACATGACTTTTACATAAAAAAAATATTCTTCCAGCACATACCTCCAATATGCCATGGTCAGGCTCAGGGGGAGTAATTCCTGGGAACAGATCAGCCAGGATGTTATCAAATAGCGGCACATCCTCGGCAAGGAATTTGGGGAGATTGGCGTCCCGCAGTGAATGAATGAGGATATATGCCTCTTCTTTTTCTGTCAGCGTCACGTTCATCCTGTCCGCTCTGTGATAAGCAAGAATCAAATAAAAATGAATGCCATGACAGCAGTGTTTTTTGTGGCTTATAGGACACACCAATATATTGTTCGTTTTACAGATTTTGGCCTAAAAAAATGGGAGCGAGTTTTCCAAATAAAATTTGAAATACAAACCTTCCGTTTTGTTTAAAAAACAGGAGCGGGCAAATGTGAAACAATTTTTTTCCTGCACAAATTTTCATTTAGAACTATAATCCTAATCATTACTTAATTCCCCCTTCTTAGTAAAATTGTTAGCAAATATTATATTTTTTGTCATTTGCTCAAAATAATAAAATGAGTTCTTTTGTATTTTTTTTTAGAAATAGGTGCTGTAAAATGAAATAACAATCTGTATATATACATCTTATGACTCTAACATTGTTTCCCTAGGACCAAACCAAATTGAGTCTTTGTTTAGCATCAAGTTCCAATTTAAAACCTACACAGCAGGAAAAAAAGAAAGTGTCATAAAAACTATCAAATCTTAATCTCTTTACAACAAATGCTTAAAAGATTTAAGCAATGGAAATTAAAAAGAAAGGCATCATATTCATTTGAACCTCCATACATCTTGAAAATGAAACTTCTCACTGCAAATATATTTATTTGATTTATTAATGTTATGGTAAATATTGTTGTTTTTTTCATTTCAAACACTGAAAATTTAGCCACAGGATGATGCTATACATAGAAATAATTTGGCATTGCCGCATCAAACATTTGTATTTCTGCGTAACCACTGCAAAACAAAACATTCACACAAGGCGAAGGAGGTGAATGTTCATAACATTATTAGGAATAAAAATATGATTTTATTAATATGACCATTAATTTCCAAAAAGTATAGATCATTGACACTTATATGTTTAAAAAAAAGTTAATGTCAAGCAGAATATTAAAGGAAGCTGAAAAAAACCCAAATATTAAATAAATGATATAGAGGATGAATGTCACAATCTGTATAAAGAAGATCACTTAAAATTATTGGTTAAATCTTCCAAAAACTACATTCTTCAAGCTTATTTTTATGAAATCACAATCATTATGCTTGGAAAAGAATATAAGTTTATACTATATATGTTTGTATACTATAATTGTGTTTGAGTATTGATGCTTGTTGTGTTTATTTCATGAAACAGCTTCAAATACAGCCTTGATATTAAAATAAAATTGAAAACTTGTTAATTTTGTGAAAACAATCAAATATCAATTCTAGATGCAAAAAAGAGAGTTTAAAAAAGCAAAACATATTCATATTCTTGTTCTAGTTATATACAACATCTTTTGCTACACAATTTTCTGCACAATTTATATCAACACTGCACACTTCTCATTCAGCATCATTCTAAGAAATGTTGAGAATTTCAATTATGAAATACGGATAACACATCTAAACACCACAGCTATCAATCCAAAAAGGCAGCATCAGCATTAAACACAAACAGCATAATTATAATAAATATCAATATTCAGAACGCCTAATATCTTTATAACTTCCATAAAATATGTATTAATTAAATAAATATTGATGGCATTCGGATACTTCTAGTATGGAATAGGGACTGGAAAAAACACAATCAAGATTTACGAAATCTTTTTCCGGACATTCCAAGCGAATCAACACATCACTCACACAACAATAGGTCAAGTAGTCATGGGCATATGAGTCACTCAGGGTTGTTATTATATATATATACAGTAACCCTTATATATATATATTGGTATGATAACGGAGGGATTATTTTCTTGTGACTGACCCTGTCAATATTTTAAACTTACACTTTCTGTTGATGACTCCAGTTCCTTGAAACACAATATAATAGAAATACAAAGTTGCCAACAATAACATAATAACTTGCTTTTCCTAAGACTAAGGAAAAGCAAAATCATATTGAAACAATTAAAATATCTTAAATTAATACAATAAAGCAATATCTAGCAATGAAAATAAGTAACTATTAACATTGGTAATAAATAATGTTATTTAAAGCAGCTATAGCATATAGCTTCTTTTCTATTAAGCTATATCATTGTTTAGTTTTTGTAAAAATGCTACTTTTCATTAGCTTGACTACTTTGGATTTAACCTAAACTAAAACAAACATGCATTTATTATAAATACACAGAAAAATCTGTTGCCATGTAATACACATAATTAATGCAATTATACATAAGTCAACTATTTTAGTACTGCTCATTACAATTCATAATCGGCCATTAAACGCCTGCTCCACCACTTACCGGTGGTGCCAAAAATTTAGCAGTCAACACTTCTGTGGTGCAGCTGTGCCCTGTATTTACTTCTTCATTCGGTTGTATGATTTACATTTTATTTGGCAATTTTTTGTCAATATCTTTCACACTTTTTGAGTTAACACCACCAAGGTGTGGGTATTTTCACAATGATGCTGGTGTTGATAATACCTTATCTTTTTTTCTTAAAAAGAGCCTAATATGAAAACAACATTCACCTACACCCAAATACGCTAAACTAGCCAAAACAACAACTGTCTAATGCCTACTTTTGCTGTGCGTGGAGCCTGCCATGTCCGGCCATTACGAGGACAGACTTGATGGCCCGCATGCCGAAGTCGTAGTGGTCCTGCTGGGACAGCTGTCGACTGGCTAGCTGGTACAGGTTCACGATCTTCCCTGACAGGGACTTTGCATCCTGGAACAGGGGGATGACATTGCATAAAATATACAAGGAAACATGTAAATGACAACAGTGATCTGGCTAGAAAGTAAAGGTTCACAATCTTCACTGACAGGGACTTTTCAATATAAGAAAAAAAAAACCATAAAATATAAGCTATTCTGAAAGTTTGCTAAATATTAGAAAAATATCACCTTTAAACTGGCTAGCTTGTATAGCATGAGAATATGTAAAGCATGATAATAGTGTTTTTGGAAAAATAATAAAAATCATAAATATTAAATATTTTAGGGATTTGATTTCTGATAGAACAAAGATGCAACAGATAGATTTTTATTATATATCTTTTGCATTTTATGAATAATGACCAAGATTCTTTAAGCATCAATAAACAAAATGACAACAAAAGCAATCCTTTTATATTTCAACATTTTTGTTTGAAGAAAAAACAAGTTTAAATACGATGGTTTCCTACTGACATAGATAGAGTGGTTACCTGGAATCCCTCTGAGAAGAGCATGATCTCGGCGATCTGGGAGTAGTCTGGCACCATCATGGCCACGGGACGGAACAGGGACTTCAGGTTGTCTGGTAATTCTACACGTCCAGCATACCTACACACAAACAAAACCAGTTATAAGTGAAATAAGTATCTAAGAAAACTGCTGTCATATGTAAAATACTGGATTAACATTAAAAAGACTTTTAAAATTTCCTACAATTACTAAATTAAAACCTTAACTCTCTCTACAAGTACTGGAGACTGATCTTATTTTGAAAATGACTTTAATGCAAAACATTAGCAACACTGATGAGAATGTCAAACAAGAAATAGTTTGCTGCTTTAAAAGAAAATGGACAAGTTTAAGTATCCATTCTTACATGGGGTTCATGGTTATGATATATCCCCATGTGTGGCTTAGTTTAATCACTTTGCCATAAAACTCGATTCTAAGGGTGCCCAAAGGTAAAGACGAAGGGCACCAATCAGTGTTGGATAGCAGCGGTCAGTGAGCAGCATCACAACAAGGTAGGAGAAGCAGCCCATGTACTCACAGCGCTTCAGGAATGATGCATATAATAGTCAAACATAAAGCCTGAATACTTACGTGGGGTTCATGGTGATGAAGTATCCACATGTCGGGTTCAGTTTGATTTCTTTTCCCTCAAACAGAAATCTAAGGGCACCTGCATCCTTCGCCGTCTTGATTGTGAGGATCTGCTGGGCCACCACTGACAACACCTCCAGGTCAATTCTGGAAAACGCATCCAGGGTGTGAGATATATGGGTACTTGTCTGAGATATCCTTTATAAATGCCAGTCTCTTTTTCTCCATTTCTCAAACATTCCTAAGTCTCTTGCAGCTAAGCTAAGCACAGTTAATTCGTTTTGGTATAACATGTATTATATTCTCATCATGAAGAGTTCTAAGTCTTTTGAATGAAATTATCTTAAAGCTAATCATGATAAACTTTTATTTTGTACAATCACGTATAAGTTAGTAATGTAGCTAAACAAAATAAGATATTTTGGAAAATATGGCAAAGAAAGTACTCTTGTCTGATGTAAAACAAACAAGAATCTTTTGCCAGATTAAAAACACCATTAACATCTAACAAAGTTTACCTGTTGAATTCATCAAAGCAGCACCAGGATCCGGACTGTGAGAGACCAGAGAAGAACTTGCCCAACATCTTGTAGTCGAGGCCTTCTGAGCAGTTAAACACCACACACTGCTTGCCCATAGCCTGAACCAGAAACATGAGAAGTTTAGGGAGGTTGCTTTATTAGTTTATCACTAGAATTCATTGAATTGGATGTGCCAACTGGAGCTACTGACCATGAACAACATTCATACAAAGTTTAAAGACTCTACACTAGGTTGTTCAAAAGTTATTGATCGGAAACAAAGGTATGAAGCTAATGAAATCCTTTTTTTTCTCCTTAACAAGGAGGTCACTCATAAAAATATGATGAAAATATGTTCAACTGATGAAAGAAAATCTGTCTCCCACTAAAACAATTATCTTCTACATCATTCTAACCTTAGCCAAATCCTTGACGGTCTCAGTCTTGCCGGTACCCGCAGGTCCAGCCGGTGAGCCCCCAAGGTGAAGATGCAGGGCACCAGTCAGCGTGAGATAGCAGCGGTCAGTCAAGGGCGTGATAACAAGGCGGGAGGAGCAGCCCAGGTACTCGTAGCCATACAGGAATGACGCGTTACTCTGGTACACCAGGCAGTTGTTTGTGGTCTCGTCCCACTCGTAGCGAATTTGTCTGTATAAGACACATGTTTAAATCAATACTGTTTTATCTTATTAAAGAAATGCAAGGCTAAAACATCAACACGGAGACGCCACCGTGGTTATTACAATGTCATAATATTTGTTCTCTAAAAAACAATGAGCAAAAAATAATCTTCACTTCTGTTTTCAATGATAAGCTTACTTGGACCACTCAAAGTCCTCTCTCTCCGTGACGTTCTCATTGATCAGCGTGGAGATGATATCTCTGCTGTGTACATCTATAGTAAGCAGTGCCTCGATACACATGGTCTGGTGGGGGAGTATGTTGGAGGACACGAGCCCTGCAAGCTGACCCAATGATGCCACCATACGCTCAAATGTCTCAACCAGGCATGCTCGTGGGTCACCGCTCTCGAAACAACGCACTATGTCCTTGTTGAACATTATCTGGGCCTGGAGAAAATTGTATTTGTTCATATGCAAGGACCTACAAAAATAAGTTTGCAAGTTGACGCAGTCAACAAGACCATACTCTCAACCAAGCACGCTCGCCGGTCACTGTTCTCAAAACCCTGCACAAAATTTCCTGCTATTTATTTATCAAATATGCTAATAAACGGTAACAAATTTACTTTAAAGCATTGAGGAGATTATGGTTCCGCAAGGAATCCTTATCATTAGACTTGATGACAGTAAACTAAAATCCTTTGTGACCAGATCGTATTACTTCTACCAATTAACGTTTCTAACCCACAAATGATTAATAAAGAGTGGATATATATACATACCACGGTCAGGACCACCTGTCCTGGATGTTTGAGCACCCATTCCTGTAGAGAGATACCAAGCCAGTCAGCCAGACCCAGCTTTAGATGCCTGTTGAAGAGAAGTTAGCCGCAGTGAGCAGTTAAAACCCTAGCTAGGGAATTACCGTAAGTAGCAAACCATTCAGTTTTGTGGGAAGTTCAAATCCATAAAATAAAAAACTATTTCAATTATCGCCAATTTTAGTTAAAACGTACCAACAAAAAATAATCTTGGACTATGTTATGAATTTAAAATATCACCTTTAATATAATTTGAAAGAATCTTGATGCAGGGGCGATCTGTAGCACAGGTTCACATGAGCAAACTATCAATATGTAAAGGTCTTTCCTTAGTTTGGTCCTTAAACATGTTATACAGGGGTTGGCGCGAGAGGGGTGTCCTCTCCCCTAGGATAGTATACATACATGAAACAACCATTTTCAAATATTCTAAACGCCAGCATTCAGTGGAATTATGACAGACTTCTACCAATGAAAAGTAGCATGTAAATACACCACTAATCCTATTTGTTATTCCTGATCTCGAAATTTATTATTTGCCATATAGGGGTAACCAGGGCATAGACTGTAGCATTCCTTGGTACACATCTGTATTGTAGTCAAAAGAAAAATAATATTTATGGCATTAAATATGATTTTCTTACCTCTTAACAGTTTCGAACATGTGTGCCTCGACGTTACTGAGCCACATTTCCACTGCCCCCTTCGCTCTCACACTGCGTGTCATGTGTACGACCTCGCCCTCAGCAGAGATCATCGAGTGCACCGCAGGTGGGTGACGCGGAATGGTCTTAATGTCCAATGACTTGATGTTGCCAAAGCATTTTCCCAGATGGGGCTGCAAGGGTTCAAGATAAATACTGTTTTATCACAAGTAAATTTATCATAAATGATTGAAAATGAACAAGTTTTCAATTCTATGTCAATTAATGTCACTTTCACCTTCTAATGCACATGTTTTTTGGATAAAACAAAATAATAAGAAGGGAAAATATGAACTATGAATAATAATCGGAAGATTACATACGGGGGGCGGGGGGGGAGGGGGGGGAAGAAAATGGGTAGGGTCAAGATTATAGGTATCTTCCATGGCCGAGAGTGTAAGATAGGTTCATTCCGACCCGAGCGTAGAGTGTTTTGCGGAAACGAGGTTTACCCTGCGAGAGGGTTGGGATGAGCCTATCTCACACGAGCGGCTATGGTAGATGCTTTTTCTCCCACCTTAGTTAAACAAAATTAAGTAAAAATGTATTTTTTGGCCGGAACTCTTTTGTACTTAGTGAAAATAATTGCGTACGGATATGCAATAATTCGTGGTTGTCATGGATATTTGCGCAGTGATTCAGAGTATGTAAATGGTCTGATCGGTCTTTAAATAGTTCTAAGAAGAGTGAAGCATTATTTCTTGAAAGGTGCCTGAAAACTGGTGACATTTGAAGCGAGAAATAATTAACTCGCATTCTAAATATTGCCATAAGACAAGGTTTCCATGATGCGCTACAGACGACAGTCTTCAACAATGGAGGTAATTGCAATGTGGTGACCATTAAAAGAAGTAACATACGGGCATTTTATCTTCGCCCGTGGGCAAGATAAGAATTTCTAGCATGGTTAAATTAATGGATCTTCTTATCTGAGGTGGGAGAAAACATATTCTATATACACTCAATCATTTGAAAAGAATGGATTGCCAAGTTGATCAAGGAGAATAAATCAACCATTTCAAGTCAGATATATACAAAGGGCAAGTCATCTTCAAAGCCTTGGCTTTGTTGTCATGTAAAAACTTTAACTATAACTCAAAAACAGTTCAAGATGTTTAAAAGAAGTACAAACCAGTGTACCAACAAAACCAAGGCTATGGAAATACCTTGACCTAAAATGATAGGACATGCTATAAATCTATACTACAGTACAATGATCTGTTTATTTCAAAAGCAATATTCATGACAAATGTTTACATGATCAGCAGACATGCATATACATGTATATAAAGTTAGGGACAAATATTCTCAAAACAAAGCAGTAATAATACTTCTAACTTTATAAATATGATGCAGAAAACACTTTAAGTACCCCTTCCATTTCACATTGTATGACATTTAGAATACATTTTGCTTGTATGCTAATCATACCTTTGCAAAATTAAAATATTTCATTATCCATATATTGTAAGTGAAGCTATATATAATATACTAGATTTCTAAGCTTACCACTTTAAGATAAGTACGATATTTCCCCTGTTTTGATGACAAATTATATGTTACAAAGACTCAACTCATTTTCTCAACAAAATCTTTTTTACTAGGAGAATATAGAAGAGGTCAAAGTGCCTTTTTAGTAATACTAAGTGATATTTACATGTACAAGTTGCAAACAGGCCATCACATAACATGAAAATGGTTTTAATATCTTTGGTTTTTACTCATTTATTTCAGCTGCATTTTGAAGATAGCTGAAGGCTGAAACCCGTACTGTGCCCATTTGGGAGGCCAAGGGAATGTAATCCTGGTGAGGATTGAACCCATAACCTTTTAGTGAGAGGGCGTACACCTATACCACTAGGCCACTCTTAACCCCTTGAAGATAACTAGAACACTCTCAGCCCATTGAGGAATGAACCCACAACCTCTTGCCGAGAGGCATTCACCTATACCACCATACAACTCTCAGCTTCAATTTTAATGACTTAATTGGATTAATATGCTCATTTAAAACGTGATAATGCAATGCCTCTCATTTCCTTTCCAGTCAGGACATTCATACCTAAATTTCAGTCCAATACCTGCTCTCAGAGAGAAAAAAATCAGAAATGTCTCAGAGATTAAATATATTTTGCTGGACTGGAACTTGGCTGTCTTCAGGCCTGATGCAACATGGATTCCTTACAAAATTAATGTAGCTGAACTTCAAAATGAGTGGATTTTCTTAGTAGAAATACAACATAACTTTTTAATTGTTCATATCAGTTGTGTTTGAGCTAAATTTAAAGGAATAATGTATACAATATTATTGTACATGTTTGTGTATACCGTATATTAAATCAATTGTCAACTCCAGAAAAGCTGCTTGTTAATTAAATAAAGTGAAAGACTTCCAAGTTGGATTTACTTAGAACATATATTTCCCTTTCACTCCTGGTAAACTTTAAATATAACATTTCAGGCAATTATACTTTAAGCCCGTAGAGTGCAGTGCATTTGTTTAAGTTCAAAATATTTCATATGGAAATACACTTTCATTTATTTCTGATTTTACCTCAATTATGGTTGTCCGTTTGATTTCATTACATATTATAAAATTTGATTATTTGACACTACAAGTAGTTATAGACTTTGAAAGACCCATCTCAGAGTCCAGAAAACAGCAAATCACACATTTCTGTGAAGCAGCTATTTCTTTTATTTGAATTTTAAGCATTCAACCGAACAGTGGTGATAACAGCCAAAATCAGACAATATAGATCATTTTAATGTATACCTGTACTGCATTGGGCTCCTTGGATTGTCCTAGGATTTCAAGCAGTTCGTCGTTGGACAGGAAGTAGAACCGCGGGAATGACAGACGCTTGGAGTCCAGATACTCCTGAATAAATAAAATGCATATAGGCATTGTAATATGAAAGAATATGACAACAAGTAATGAATGATGATGCAAGCTGAGGCATCAACGCTTGACCATTCACTCTTCTCAGTTGATTGAGGGTCATAACTCAACAAATATTAAGGACAGAGTTATAGGAGCCTTAATACAAATTTGCAAGCTTCCCCTGGTAACATGTGTTCTAAATTTCATATGAACATCTTAAACGTTCATTTTTTTAATGGCCAAGCCTACCAGTGCTGACAAAACACAAAGGCTATGACTATTTAAGAAATATAACACATCACTGTGGGTCATATGACATTATAAGGACCGGCCAGTCAGCCACCAAAGGCGTATATGGACCGAGGCATTAGCCGAGGTCCATTCACCTTCGGTGGCTGATTGACCGGTCCTTATAATGCCATATGACCCAAAGTGGTGTGTTATATTTCTTATATTATACCGAACACTTTTCATTACAATTTAATATTTCTAAAGTGATTTAATTGTGTTTTATTGAACAAAGCTAATAATGTTCACTTGCAACAAGTTTTTGCCGTTGTGAAAATAGCAAACCGCACTTATCAATTGTATGACGTCAGCGGTCCATATTACATTTTTGGCGAGGTCCAGACCGGCCAAAAATATAATATGGACTGCTGACGTCATTAAACTGGATTTTCATAAAAATACAGTGATATACGGACCGATTGAGTTAATATATACTAAGAAGGGACAAATTTATGTGAGGTATAATATACTTCTATATAAATACTGTAACAAATATAAGCATTTTAGAGTCATAAACATAACACTGTAACATAACACTCAGTTCTAGATACACTTTATCGATTCAAGAAATTAAATCAGACTGTGCCAAACATGCATGTATTACTCATAAACCACTTAATCTTCTTTAAACACCATACCTCGAGACATTTCTGTATCTTCTCGAGCGAAGTATTACACGCCTGCAGGGTCTCAAGCATCCCCGTCTGGGTCGCACACTTCATGGCGTTGGGTCGATCCTGGACCTGTCGCATTATGTCCTTCCACGATTTGTCAACTTGGGTAAACATCTGATACTCGGGCTTCAATTGTCTGTAATCACAAAGTCCAAGGTTTGGTATGTGTAATTTGTATAAAAAGCTTTAACCACTTATACAATAACCATCTTTAACTTATCAGAAGTTGCTGACATTTTTTAAATGCATGCAAAATACATTGCATGAAAACTTAGGAAAAAATAAAATTCATGCATAAGAGTATAAAACTTACTTCTGTATATCGGGAGTTGAGAAGATCTGTTCTAGGTAAAGCCAGTTCCGTTGACAAGCCATCCACTCCTCCAGGGTCTTGGCGAAGATGTTCAGTTTACGTTCCCATTCCTCAACAGTTGCCTGGGAAAGTCAAGGACATGGGTCAATGATTTTGTATAAAGTGCTAGTAATGCATAAAAACACAAGTTATAATGTATTTGCTTTTGTGGAGGATCAGTGGGCTTGCAGAAGACACATGACTGTCAAGCCAGGGGCCACAGGTTTGATCTCCCACCTCATCAATATATTACTAACTGTCTTTTGAATGGATGTTATATGTAGCTCCTGTGTGTCACTGCTATAATATACTGGCACATATTAAATAACCAAGGTAACCTAAACAGTGTTATATTCTGTCTGTGCACTATACCCCACAATCTAAAAATAGGCAGTATGTAGACTAGACAATGTATGGGTAGTCATGCTTTTTAGTGTTTGTGAAATGATCCCTGTCATACATTATTTTGATTATCCAATACTTCAACTTCCAAGGTATTCATAACACAATACAAATATATTCTGGACATGGACAAGCATTGAAGTTGTATCAAACTATCGAATATAAATCAACACCGACCTTGATTGGTCCGACATATCGCGAGCCACGGATGGTTCCTATGGTGACCTGACTCTCCTCTAACTGTACCATGATGTCGTCAGCGCCGGAGATAATAAACGTGTCCCTACCAGGGTGGGCGAGGTACCGGAAGTCAGTGTTCTTCCAGATATCAACTATCTGTAGTTGAGATATTATTACAGTATGAGAAAAAGCGTTAAGGAATTATTCATCAGTATAAAGGACACAAACCCCTCCACTAACAGTGGCAAGCCTGCAAGCCTTGAACCAGTTAAATTATTGTAAAGCTAGATCAAAATTTAAATTATATAATGTCTGGCACCAATTTCTCTTACAATTTTATGTCTCTTATAACTTTTTATTTTAGTTTCCATCAGTATATGGATTTATTTCAAAATCAAGAAGCTTTACAACCAATGGGGACAAATCGCAATATTAAAAAATATGTGCAATAGAATTATCATATATATGATTTGGAGAAGGCACAATAAATTTGTTTAACAATGCTCCAAAAAGAAAAAGGAAAAAGGAAATTTTGATACATTGCAGATACACTACATTTCTATTGAATTTATTCCAAACTGTCACATACCAGTACTCACAGTTTAATGAGTTTTGGGACTTTAAAAGATATTCTGAACAAAACTTTGTTTTGTAGAATGAACTTAATGTCAAGATTTTGGCTAAATGAAATAAGATACTTAAGCAGTAAAGCATGAGCATTTTAGAGAACTTGAGGCCAGGCCTTTACAATTTCTTCAAGAAATTCTGCCTAAAAAATACAGGCTTACAAAGATTAAAAACAATAATCAGGTTTTTACAAGACTAGTTTAAAAGTATAACTCTGATCAGTGTAACCTTTTGCAGCATATTTTCAAGAGTTGCCTCGTTGCTGGCCGTGGTGGAGATGTCCTGTATCTTCTCTTTGTGCTTGAAAATCTGAAATGGTCACAAACATTGAAGGTAATACTTGATCAAATAGAAGTTGACATAAATATTTAGATTAAAATACTATAATCATATGACTAAATAGTCAATATTCCTTGCTATTATCTAGGTAAGAATAAAACTAAACAGTATTTGAATTGTTCAGTTCAGTATAAAAACTAGAAAGAAGTTAACTATGAACAACCAACAAAATCATAAAAAAAATCAGGATTTAATCATATTTGTCAACAGAACTCTACCATTTTCACTAATCTAACTCACATTCATTTCCAGGAGACTGCCGAGGGTAAATGACTTGTCCTTGCCGATGGTTTTGCCAATGAGCCTCTCAATCTGCTGCCAGTGTCGAGGTCGCAAGAACTGGTTACGCAGGCTTGTGATGACCGGCATTCCGACCTTAAAGTCCATCACTTTCTCCTTGAGGCGTGGGACAACCTCGTTGTGGGGCAGGCCTGTGGGGAGGAAAAATTAAGTTTGAACAATTTACATTGTTTATAGCTTGATTGTGAACATGGCAACAAGCTGACATAAAATCATGTTTGAGTCTGTTTCCTTGGTAACAACAAGAACTGGAGTCCATTGTGGGAGGCTATGAGAGAATCCCTGGTGTTGCATAAATCTCTTTGGTGAGAGGCAGATGACCATTATCACTTGAAGGGTAAATGTTTTAATTACAGGCTAAAATTGTGGTAGCTTATTGATTGAGTATTTCTCAAAGATAACCACAATTTTAGAAAATTGCTAGATGCTGCCAACCTTTCTCAAGCATAAAAATGGTCTGTGAGTATCTGTTGACGTTTTTCTGAAGAGTCTCAACAGGCAAGGCATCGAAAGACGTGGCGGTCCACTCTTCCACCAGTTTTGACCACTCTTCTTGTGACTGCCAGAGTAGACGTCGCAACGTGAGGTCTCGCTCCACCTCTGATAGCTCTGCCTGGATCTCCTGAGCGCTCGCGTCATCACGTTTTGTCGTGCCCATGTACATGTACTCCCTGTGATATAAATTACAATGGAATCAATTTACAGTTATCTAAACTGTAAGCCTAATCATTGATTTTCATCTCTTGAGATTATACTACTAAATCATGAAAACATCTTCAATAAAATATTTTTTTAATATATTCACTTACAGTAATTTGATTGACAGGTCTCAGTTTAACAAAAACACTTTAATATTCTCCATAACAAGCTCAACTTCTTTTACCACATGCTTTGATTGGTTTGAAATTCAGAATGTTTCAATTCTGTTAGAAGCAAATTATCCCATCAATGATGTTAAAATAAAGTACTGGATGAAAAAAATAAAGCAAAAACTGGGAACTTACTGAAAAATCACTGTTGTACTATATTGAATTATGCATAACAAATGGTACTAATAATTAGACAAAACACATTCTTCAATGTCACCACTTACTCTCCAATAAGCCTGCTCTTGGAGTGGGAGAGGGAGCTACCGAAGCGTTCCTGGTAGCTGGCGTAGCTACGTGCCTTCACAGAGAGAGTCTGTACCTCCTCTTGTAAGAACTTTAACGTCTCCAGCGCACCTGCTGCGTTTGTGTCAGTGTGCAGAAGGTCCGGGTCTCGAACCTTAAGAAGAAACCAAATACAGCATCTGACATTGTCTAACACCAACATCATTATTATATATTCTATTTATTTATCAGATGTGCAATTAAGTTTGTCATTTCATCAAGTCTTCATGCGTTATATTGGAGTATAAATGATTGCCGTTTCTTAGGCATTGCCAATAATGCTCAATTCAGATGCCTGGTGTCTGCATGTATTTTTGGTATCGTTTAAATGGTTCTTGCTTCTTAATTATTTATATGCAAAAAAATGAACAAAAACACGGTATCGATAAATTTGTTTCAGTTTTTTATTTCGTTCTTTACTTAAACCTTTTTTTTCGTAATCATTCAAGGTCTAAATAGCTTGTTTGTAATATTTCATTTGGCTTATTAAATTTTCTTTCTCTATACATTAAAACCCATTCAAACAATACCAAAATCATATGGGGTCAGCAGGAATAAAACAACTGACTTACTTGTCCATAGGATACATTAAATACTAATGTAATTCAGAACTTAAAGGTACATTTATGGTGCAGTAAACTGGATGTAATACCTGATTCTTCAGGTCCATGAGTTTGTTGCGTATCTTGTAGATGAGGGTGTCAAGGTCGTGGCTGAACTTGCGGATATTCTCATCCTTCTTCGCATCACAGTACAAGATGATGTTCTGAAAAAAGACAGGGACCAAATATTCACATACTTGAGACAAGAGCGGTCACAGACAGCTATATCCCCCGCCTCATGGGGACATTTTTTGTAACGAAAGCCAATCAATGGAAAGGGTAGTTTCTCAGGAACATAAGAAATGCATAAAATTAAGAAAGGGCAATAACTCTTTCAAAAAAGGTCAAATTGCAAAAGCCTGACAATATGCACTGTGTCTCTTTGTAGTCCTAAACATAAGAGGAGTTGCGAAGAAACCAATTTTAAATGTAAAATAAGCAAAGGGCTATAACTCTTTCAAAAATGGTCAAATCAGGAAAGCCCGACAAAATGCACTGCTTCACTTTATGCTCATCAATCTGTGAAAGTTTGGTAGAAATCGCATGAAAAACGTAAGAGGAGTTGCGAAGAAACCAATTTTAAATGTAAAATAAGCAAAGGGCAATAACTCTTTCAAAAATGGTCGAATCGCAAAAGCCCGACAATATGCGCTGCTTCACTTTATGATCATCAATCAGTAAAAGTTTGGTATAAATCGCATGAAAAACGTAAGAGGAGTAAAGAAACCAATATTAAATGTAAAATAAGCAAAGGGCAATAACTCTTTCAAAAATGGTCAAATCAGGAAAGCCAGACAATATGCGCTGCTTCACTTTATGCTCATCAATCTGTGAAAGTTTGGTAGAAATCGCATGAAAAACGTAAGAAGAGTATCGAAGAAACCAATTTTAAATGTAAAATAAGCAAAGGGCAATAACTCTTTCAAAAATGGTCGAATCGCAAAAGCAAGACAATATGTGCTGCTTCACTTTTTGATCATCAATCTGTAAAAGTTCGGTATAAATCGCATGAAAAACGTAAGAGGAGTTGCGAAGAAACCAATTTTAAATGTAAAATAAGCAAAGGGCAATAACTCTTTCAAAAATGGTTAAATCAGGAAAGCCAGACAATATGCGCTGCTTCACTTTATGTTCATCAATCTGTGAAAGTTTGGTAGAAATTGCATGAAAAACGTAAGAGGAGTTACGAAGAAACCAATTTTAAATGTAAAATAAGCAAAGGGCAATAACTCTTTCAAAAATGGTCAAATCAGGAAAGCCCAACAATATGCGCTGCTTCACTTTATGTTCATCAATCTGTGAAAGTTTGGTAGAAATCGCATGAAAAAAGTAAGAGGAGTTGCGAAGAAACCAATTTTAAATGTAAAATAAGCAAAGGGCAATAACTCTTTCAAAAATGGTCAAATCGCAAAAGCCTGACAATATGCGCTGCTTTACTTTATGATCATCAATCTGTGAACGTTTGGTAGAAATCGCATGAGAAATGTAAGAGGAGATGCAAAGAAATAAATGGGACGGACGGACGGACACACACACACACACGCACAAACACACACGCACACACACATACACACACACACGGAATTGCGCCTACCATTACGTTATCCCCTCGCCTTTTCAAGGCTGGGGATAAAAAAAATAGATTGCAGATATTACTCCTCTGCAGTAATGTACGCTAACAACAGTAACTCCATTATAAAATAGTTTAACTTTTTTATAAAATAGTTTAACTTTTTCTGATAAAATAATGCTAATGTTTAATGCTGCGTAAAGGAAAGCTCCTACATCCAGCCTTGCTTAAATGACGTTTAATGTGATTGGTGATAAACATATGCAAATATAACAGTAATTTGAATAAATTGATTACTTAATGCTATGACAAGTTTTCTACTCCAATAAATGCCTACCTTGAGGGTGATAAAGTCCGGCCCCAGTGTCTGGTAAAGGGCCAACTCCTCATCTGTCACCTGGACATTATAACTCTTGGCGATCGTAAACAGCTTATTCACAATCTCAAACTCTCGCTCAAGGGCAGGCAACTCTGATGACATCTTGCCAAGGAAGGATAAGTGCTCCACAAACTCTTCGACTGATCGCGGGAAGTGGTCAAGCTTCTTGGAGGCTCCCTGTTGAGTTTGAGAAGGTTTAATTAATGATTTCAATTCTTATGAAACTTGAGGAGCCATCTTATCAATAACTTATAATTCAATTGTGTGTTTTTTCTAAATAGTATTAATAATATCTATTTCAAATATAATAGTTTCATTTGTTGATTTGGACTTATTGAATGTTTTATATATGTTTTTATTGATGGCAAAGGTTTAAGATTTTGCATGAAAACAATCATGTGGCCACTGACAACACAACCAAGGTTAACAGAATATGTAGGGTTTTTTCTAAACATCAGACTGTTAAAAAGATCTCACCTTGATGATTGTGAGCAAATCCTCGTTCCTCTTGATGGCAATCAGAGGAAGGGCCTTGCTCACTTTGTTGACGAGATTCTCTGAGAAGGGCAGGCATGAGTCTCGGAAGTTCTTGCTGTATACCTGGATCATTGCGATGCGCCGCATCAGTATCATACGCTTCATACTCCGGATCTGTAATGAACAACAATAGATATAGCAAGAGTTATGAGCCTTGCTTAGCATGTAAAATAGTCTCTGGCAACACATGTACCAAGTTTCAATTGAAGATCTTAATTGTGTTTTAGTAATGGCCATAGCTGAAGTTTTTGAAGAATACAATACCAAGGATAGCACAATAACCCAGCTTTTTTTCTACACAAAGCAGACAAGCTAATGAAAAATTATTGAAACTGTGTTATTTTTAATTGTTTTCAGTATTGCATAGAGAGATAGCAATTTCAGATAGTGTACACATCTGACATAAATCTTTAAAACAAGGATCTTAACAACAGTCTAGTTAATTATGAAAGACATAATTACCATTTCTGTGTGTGCTGCAAGCACTGTGCTAAACTCGTCTGTGGACCACTGACGACGGGACATCGACTCCTCAATGTTCAAACGGAGACACTTCTCCACCATAACACAGAAGTTGTCAAAGTTCTGAAATACAGGGTAGAATCAATTGTATGGAATGACTAAATAAGTATTTCAACAATCTTAAATTCCCCAAAGACTTAAATGTATTTCCACCTTTTGTTTAACCACTGCTGCATTTTAACATTTGAATCATTCTTATTAAAACACACACTGAAAGAAACAGTCATGAAAACTAGATTTTTTTATGAGCAAGCCCAAATACTAACAAAAGTTCTTAGCATCAAAAGTTTTCAACAAGCCCTACTTTATAAAATCCTGAAAGCATGTTCTGATTGCAGGGCTTGCAGGCTTCTACGATTTATGACCACTGGGATAGAGGGAAAAGGTCAATGTACAAAAAATATTAAAAAATATGAGACATTCACACAGTTTATAAAACACATGCTTTCAAAATATGACACCAGGCTTATGGCATTACATTCAGGCTTATGTAGTCATTATGCAAGATGTTCTTTCTTCTGACATGCACATAATTATACTCACAGTGGCATGCTGCTTCACGAGGTCCATCTCCATCTTAATGTATGTGTTGATTTCCTCAAGGAGGCCCTGATATTCACGGTCATCAGAGAACATGAAGTCAAGGTCGGGCCAGGGAGGCACTAGCTCCTTCCTCTCCTCTTCCTCCTCCTCATCAAAGTTCAGCTTAAGGTCAAACATGGGCGGACTACAGAACACCGCTAGACGTGGCTCCCGTGTCATGGATACAAACTTGGCTGAAAAATATCAAATAATGTGATTTTTTTCATCTTTTTTTAGGGTAATAGATACCGGTTTGTATACAATCTGAGGATGACTATTTGTTCTACTGAGATATTGATTTTAGTATATACAACATTGAATAATGTACAAATAATTGATGTAATACATTTTTTTAACTTGTACTAGTTTGCCATATGCCATGTCATATAAAATTTTAATGTCATATTGTGTAACGCCATGTTCATGACATTGTTATTCTACTGTTTACCTGAACAAGCCTTAATTAAGACAAAACAATTAGTACAAACTTAATTTAGTTTTCTCTGTTTTAAAATAATAATGCATTACACTTGAAATAGTAGTACTCACCGATGGTTGCCTCGAACATGGAGATGACGTGCTTGATGCCCATCTTCACCTCGTACTCGTTGGGTGACAGATTCACACTCGTCTTCCCTGTTATACGTCTGCAATGTCGTTACATACAGCGGTTCATTCAAACACTTTTAAAATCTTTAGCTCTAGATCGAGAGATGAATATTCAGTTCATATCAATGCATTTTAGATTGAATGTGCAAACATCAGCAAGGTGGCATGAACTAGATCTTCATTTTATGCACTGCCTATAAACCTGTACCGATGTCCTTTTTAAGAACTATGAAAAAGTGCATCTGTCTGGGGCTACAGTCTATTTCCTCTTAGTCTAAACACAACAAGCAATTTCACTCGCCTAAGTTGCCAGCATGTTTGTCCTCCGAAAGTGACGGGACCGTACCTCCTTCCAAGAATCTCTCACTCACGTACAATTACGTACCATACAATGGTGTTACATACCTTTTCTCTTCAGGGTATGCAAGGTCATCCCCACTGGCATGTTCATCCTCCGAGTGTGACGTCCCCTCCCCCTCAGACTCTCCTCCACTATACTCACTCTCGTACTCGGACTCTGGGAACAAGAATACAGCAATTATAGAATTGTAAACAACAGTTAGACAAGGGCCTTAAATCATTGTCTGCAAATCCCAGTACATTATTCCATTCATACTCAATACCCAGTGAAGCAGGTAGTCATAGAGTACCAGGGAAATGTGATAAATTATCCTAAACATTTATTTTGTTATTTCCCATCAACAGTTATTTTCAAATAAATTTCTACTGCAACTTACTCAGAAATGGCACTGATTTTGTACATCAAATATAAAAGTGATAACCGTACTTAAAATCAATACATACACATGTATAGCAAACATAAATTATGAGTGATAAACATTTAACTACTTACTAAATAATGCAAAATGGAAAATATTAATTACTGATAACAAATTGTAACCATGTATTTAATAGCTGAAAATACACAAATATTAAATGACTGGTCAGTCCTAAAAGATTTACAGTGATCAACTATCGTTTCATAAGGTAGAAATAAAGTGTTTTCTGCACCTTTCCTTCAAATTTAACACGGTATCCTTCATAACAACCATTGTTTTCAATATTTTAATCATCCTTTTTGATAAATTAAAACAATTGTATTAATTGTGGTACTGCTTATTTGGGAGTAAGAGTGCATCTTTAAGCTCAGAAATGTCAATGATTTTGAAAATCAAACATTAAGCTCAGAAACATCACTGATTTTGTGCATCAATGATAAAGCTCAGAAAAGTCAATGATTTTGTGCATCAATAATAAAGCTCAGAAATGTCACTGAATTTGTGCATTAAACAAAAAGCTCAGAAATATCACTGATTTAGTGCATCAATGATTTAGCTCAGAAATGTCAATGATTTTGTGCATCAAACAAAAAGCTCAGAAATATCACTGATTTAGTGCATCAATGATTTAGCTCAGAAATGTCACTGATTTTGTGCATCAAACAAAAAGCTCAGAAATATCACTGATTTAGTGCATCAATGATTTAGCTCAGAAATCATTAATCTTGTGCATCAAACAAAAAGCTCAGAAATATCACTGATTTAGTGCATCAATGATTTAGCTCAGAAATGTCACTGATTTTGTGCATCAAACAAAAAGCTCAGAAATATCACTGATTTAGTGCATCAATGATTTAGCTCAGAAATGTCAATGATTTTGTGCATCAAATATTATGCTCAGAAATGGCATTGATTTTTTGCATCAAATATTTAGTGAATTAAGATATCATAATCAAAGCAGCAGATTTTCAAAATTAGTATCTTTGAAATTTTGCTATTTGTAGAACAATACGTTTACATTTGATTGGATTTGAATATTTTGAATAAGCATCAACATTCAAGGTATATGACTATAAAGTAAAGCAATCGAGTCAACACTTTTTTCATACACACATATCGTTATAATTTCACGAGGTTCTTTATTCACGGCTTCTTGATTCTGACCTATTTTGTTAGGCTTAAAAATAGTGACAAAGAATATTTAGTATTGGTAAACATTGGTATTTTCGGTAGCTTTTTATTTGGAATTCGTAAAAAAACATGAATATAAAACCCCCGTGAAATTAAGGCAATCTATAATAAATATGGTTGATTATATCTATACAAGATACATCTGTAAAATCTATTTAGCATGTGCAATAAAAGCAAAATACTACTACTGTAAAGGATTTTTCCTGACTGTTTTCCCCACATTTAAGTGACCACCCCCAGACCTCTACCACAAGCACATCCATATACCCAAGTCTTCCACATATCCCCAGCCTTCCATATACTCTTATAGTCCCAACCCCCAACTAATTTCCCAACATTGAAGTGGCCATCCCATCCCCTAACACAAGCACATCCACAGTCAAAGGTCTTCCATACACTCCTTAATCCAAACCCCCAACTGTTTTCCCAAAATTGAAATGACAACCCTAGTTCACTCACAGTCCTGGGTCTTCCATATACACCTCAATCCAAACCCAAACTATATTCCCTGCATTTAAGTGACCACCCTAGTCCTCTAACACAAGCACACTCACAGTCCAAGGTCTACCTTATACACCTTATGTCCAAACCCACTGACAATTTTCCCTGCATTGAAGTGACCACCTCTGTCCTCTAACACAAGTACATCCACACGCCCCACCCTCCTACATGCTCCTTAAATTGCAACCCCAACCATTTTCACCACAATGAAGTGGCACCTAGTCCCCTACCAGGAGTACATCAATAACACACACATACTCCTTATATACCACTCCCAACAGTTTTTCAGACATTTAAGTGACCACTCCTAGTCCCCTACCACACCATAAACTTACACAAGTAATTGCACAGATACATGTAAATGTAAATTCCATAACTATTATGGCGTAGACATTGTTACATGTATTTTCCCCAACCACTGTAGTGTAAATCTTATTACATGATCATGTATATTCCATAACCATTATGGCGTCCACTTTGATATGCCACCCCTTCCCCCACACAGATTGACCAGACCCAGGCCCCTCCCACACCACACACAGAGTGGGACCTTACCACTGTGACAGTTGGCGTCAGTTTCACCATCAACGGAATCTACATCTGCAAACATCCAATCAATGTTCAAACTTCTCTTATAATCCGGATGACATTCACAGACATGTTGTTAACAGTATAGTGTTGATGATGTGATTCTTGCTGAATATCATATAAGTATTCTTTTTATTTAATTAAAATGATCGGATATATCTATTGTTTTCAATCATTTTCAGTACTACATTTCTGCAATGCATGTAGCAATGGAAATGGCATTGCTTTGTGTATCAGCAGATATTCGTTACCGGAAAAAGCAAGTGATAAAAAGAATCTGACACTTTTCATCACATATAATACATAATTTTATTAAACTTGTCCAAAGCCATATTTCACATATTACCACATATTTACTGAACTCGTTTAATAAAATTGTGTATTATATGACGACTCGTTACAGATCCCGTATGTCTCACAATGAATCTAATTATACAATTTTAGATAAAATTTCATTTTGGTAGCGATTGTTAAGTGGTAAGCTTATCAGACATTTAAATGAACAGTCCCAGTATCAATCCTCGCTTGGAGCTTGCTAGATGATTGGTAATGATTGTCATCTTAGGCTGGTAAATCTCATCACATGAAAAACACTGTATCTGATTTTAAAACTGCAATATGTGTGTTGCTATAACTGTTAAAACCTCAATTTGATACTGAGTATTGTAAATATTTGATTATAATACATAAAACTAATCTGCTCACAATTTTAACTACAGCATGCAAATTAAAATGAATTGATCAAATACTAGCTACATTAATCATCTATCCAATGCTGACTTTAACTAATTCTGTTGCATTCTTATTTAGAAATGTGTCCAGTGGACAACAGTGTCACCTGCTAGATGGATCTTACTGGATGATTATTAGCGATGTTGCTAAAGACGACGTGTAAATGTACTTATAAGTGACATTTAAAAGTGTAAAAATTGCAATAAGGTTTAAAAGTTGTCTGTTTAATGTCACTTCTGTTCCTATTAACCATTGTATATAAGGGAAGTAAATCTTGTATGCTTAAAATAGTTAATGACTCTCCAGTTGGAGATTAGTTTCTGTTGTCTATGTGTTGTGAATAAACAATAAAAAGTGTATCTGAGTTAACAACTTCAACCTGGTACATGGTGGCTTGCTGATACTCATATAGATTACTCCTCTTGCATGCTCGTACAAGTCATTCTTAACTTATACATTATACTGATAACTGTATGACATGGTACACATGTCTTTTAATAATATAATCACCATTTGGTCATAGCCGAGTAATATAATATCTCTCAATGGTAAGGTCCTTCAATGTTGGTAATCAAGGACCATAACTGACTTCAACAATCGGCTGGTAGTCAAGATTGTTAAAAAGTTTGGTAATTATTGGGCAAGAAATGCTGATTTTAGAGAGTGGACAAGCTCGTACTAATGCGGACAAACAACCACTGCGCTAACAACAATGATGACGCTGTCATTAATTCAATCAAATGACGCCCGATATCAATTCTAACAGATGACATGACTGACAACACTGGACAACATTATCCCTATGTCTCTGCCATGCTATGCAGGCGACATAAAAGTAAATGATCTGTTAAAATCTAATGTACTAGTAATAAAATAAAATGATCTTTTACTACATATTCAAAGGGAAGTATTGTTAGGTGCATTTTCTAATACTTACCATTAGGTATAAACTTTTCTGATATATTCAGACAATATATATATTCTAATTACAGTCTTGCATGCAAAATGTACAGAAAAAATAGTTATGTCTGATCATGGCACTCGATCATTAACTGGCTTTAACAATGAAGGGCTTCATTATAATTAACGTTATACATATATGTAATAATTATTACTAACATAAATGACCTCTTTGTTGTAAACGAGTGATAGTCTAATAATACATGTAAGAACTCTATGCACAACATTTATCTATCATGGATATACTGGAAAGGTTACATCAAGTATAATATAATATAATCATTCTTTTAACAACATGAAAACTCTATGCCCTAGCTAGACAATATAAAAGGTTATTGTTTAAGAATACATAATACCCAATGTCTGAATACAGTCGTTATAATATTACTCTGATATGGAGCATATACTTACTGGAGAAATAATTATGTGTAGCTATAATGTATAATATGCAAAAAGAAGAACAAATCTTGTGTGAAAACACTCTTTCATCATAGAATCCACAACAATGTGCAAACATTATCAATTTCTTCACCATATTGTAGTAGAAAAACAAACAAGAGTGCTGCTGAGCGATTGCCAAGACTCGGTTGGTATTCAATATTGGTCTTAATTGGATCTAAGAACAATGTAGCTAATGGGATCATGTGATATAAATAACGGACCTATACAGTGAATGAAGTCAATGATGGTATGCCCATTAGATTGACTTAAGGTTGCATATTGAATACCACCCCTGGTCTGTTGTTCTTTACAGTCAAACAAGGGGTATAACTCAACAATTATTAAAAGGCAGAGTTATGGTCCATGTTTTACATACAAACAAAGTTTCATTTGAATATCTTGTCTTGTTTTTGAATAATGACCAAGGTTAAATGCTTGCGCTATGACGTTGATGACGATAAATGCCAAGGCTATGAAAATACTTTTTTTTTCTTCAAAAAACGGACATGCTTAAAATGTGTGAATGGAACCTAATCTCATTGCCATTGTTTCACACTCAGACAAAAATATCAAAAATGTGTATCAAAAATTTCTCAAATTCTTACTCATTTAAACCATATATTTTATGACATGTTTAAGTTGACTTAAAACTATCATCCCATGCAGTGCATGCAATACCTACCTAGAATGTGGTATTCTGGCATACAGGAGAAAACAAAACAATAGTTACATGTACCATGGGAACAGTTAAATATATTAAAATAGGTTCTAGAGATGTAGTTTTCATAGTTGCACAATTCTTAATGCAGAAGGTGAACTTCAACTATGAATCAAACAAATCTAGATGGTACACTACTGGGCACAAATTTATACTACAAAGTTACCAAATTATTATGTGATTAATAATATAAAAGAATCATGACATGATAGAAAGGTATGTATAAAATAATACTTTTACTTCCTACAGAATATGCTGCTAACAAATTGTCTACAAATTATCAATTACATGGCTGTACAAAGAATTTTATGATAATTCTTACTACATATTCTATAGCTAAACAACTAAATGTGAACAAACTTTAAAATCAAAATTGCCATACCTGACTGATCCTGCTCAAATTTGACCGACTTCTTGTGTGAATGACCATCAAGGAGCTTGTGTTTCAGTAACGGCGACTGTGAGGCAGCTGTCTTCAAGAAGTCAGCGTTGTTGTTGGTTTGGGTGGGGCGTGCAGCATGAGGTACAGACAGCACCAGCTGCAGGCTAAATACGGGGGCAGAGAACTCCTCCACGACGTCTGCCTGTCGAATTTCCTCCAGCACCTGGGAACAATAAAACATGAGCAGCTTCGGATTCATTCGTTCCTACACAATTATTGTCTGAAATACTGTATGACCAACCATTAAATACCGAGGTTTGAAGGCACCGGTCACCATGCACATTTCACAGCAGCATAGAGCGCATTCTGATCTAATATGAACTAAATGCTAGCAACTTGAAGTAATACAAGTTCAAGGTATTTAAACAATTAACCTTATAGTCCCTATCAATCTTCCAAAAATAGGTGCCACATTAGGTTGGCTTACCTATTTCATAGAATATTGGGTAATATAGCAACCCAAAAAGGTAAGAATATGGTACATATTAGATAAAGAAAGATGAATTTAACCGCTTTTGTTTTATTTTTGTTTAAGTCATTTTTTCTAAAAATCCTAAAGAGTACAACATACTCATATCATATGATTAGGATAACGTTGGCATAGAGAAAAGGTGTTATAGATGGGAAATATTATAATCTAGTCTTACCTCATCAACATCTGGCGGTCCCTCATAGATCTCGTGCATTTCAAAGTCAAACTTGGGTATAACGTATCCTGATGCAGTGACTGCCTGTGTGGTGCGCGGCCCCCTAAATGACCCAGAACTCGCTCTGGACAGGGGCCTGCAATGTAAATGAGACATTACATGTTAAAACAGTCATAAATAGAACTTCCAAAATTGTAAGGATGAGAAATTCTTTTGGAAGCACAAATACATCTTATACAAATATTCAAGTATCTACCAGGTAAGTTTGATTGAAATTGTTAAGAAATAGAAACTGCTCCTATCAGACATATGCTTTTCTAAAAATATATAGTATCAAGAAGCAAGGTGAAATAGAGGTTAACAAAAAAGGGCCAATAAACACTTCAATCATTAGATCTTGTGCTACAATAAAATTAGTCACAAGAGCGCTATGGAGCGAGGTCATCTGATGTTCTTTCCATACAAACAAGGGTCATAACCATAATTAAACCAAGAGTTATGGGCCTTGCTGAACATGTGCGTATCATCTCTGGTAACATGAATAACAAGTCTCATTTCAGTTATGGCCAACATAAAAGCTGCCAAATATGCCGACAACGAGACCAAGGTTTCCAAACAAGAGGGCCATTATGGCCCTAAATCGCTCACCGTTAGTAAAAGAGTTTAACCTTTGTTATCAATATAGCTTGATATTTGTTCTCAGAGAATACTGAAAAGCATACTGGTCAAACATGTTGCCTGGATAATCACTGACAGGACTTGTCACAGTTGCCTGCATACTGACAGGACTTTGTTCAGTTGCCTGTGAACTGACAGGACTTGATAATTGACTGCACACTGACAGGACTTTTTTCAGTTGCCTGCACACTGACAGGACTTCATTCAATTGTCTGCACACTGACAAAACTATGTTAAATTGCTTGCACACTAAAAGAACTTTTAGTATAGATACACAAACAACAAACAGTGTACCATCTGATGAAATCAATAAACTGCCTTAAGCTCTAAAAATCAAATATCAGAACACATTATTTTTTCTTTACGAGTATATAAGGCTTATTCACTATCCACACAGAAGATAACATTGTAGCTTAGAATAATCTATATGAAGTTTACAATAATCTACATGAAGTTCAATGGAAAAGTCTGATTATTAAATTTATCATTAAGTAAAAATGAAATTTCTTCTAACGAATAAAGTGTAAAATAATTGTTTGAATCTATGAACCTAAAAAAAGAACAATAATTACCTTAAAAGTGACTATTTTGAAGATTTAATACAATTTAAAATCTATTCCCTTGTTTCTAAAAATAGAAAGTAGTGGAATCTCCAACAAAAAGGGAGACCATATAGCAAGACTTGCTGCCATCGCTTCAAGAGTAAACTTTACATAACTATCAGATTTTAACGAAATGTATTTATAATGAACTTGTAACCCACTGGGTGAGGCCAATTTTTCTCCAGGGGCATAATTTGAATAAACATGGTAGATAACCAAAAGACAATGTTACACACCAAATATTTAAGCACTAGGCCTTATAGTATTTGCCAAAAAAAGTTTTGTAATTTTTCCTTTAGGTTGCCATGGCAACCAGAGTTCTGCACAGAATTCATTTCGTTGAACAATTTTGAAAAAAACACCAACCAAGGATCATTCCTATGAAAAAAGCACCAACCAAGGATCATTCATATGAAGTTCCATTAAAATTGTCCAAGGGGTTTAAGAGAAGATGATGATTATAACCAATTGTTGACATTTTCCTTTAGGTTGCCATGGCAACCAGAGTTCTGCATGAAACTCATTTTTTTAACAATTTTGAAAAGCACCAACCAAGGATAATTCCTATGAAGTTTCATCAAAATTGTCCAAGCGGTTTAGGAGAAGATGATGATTAAAACCAATTGTTGATGCCAAACGACAGACGACAGACGACGGACATAGACCGATCACAATAACACACCTTGAGCACTTTGTGCTCAGGTGAGCTAAAAACAGATGAGCTGAAAACAATCCTATACTGATACTAACCTTGACCTTATTGTAGTTCCTGTTGTCATGGAACTTTCTGAGTCGGCTAATGATTCCAAATCATCCTGTGGGGGAGGAGTTATATATGTTAAATGTGAACTATAATTACTGAATGAATTTGTAAAGGAGGTGAAGTCTGTGCCGAGGGAATGAATGAAAAATTAATAATTTACAATCATTAAAAATGAAAACATGTTTTCAGCAACAAAATGAAATTAAGCAACATAATAGCTGTTAAAGTTTTATAAGTAAAGACATAAACTT
Source organism: Mya arenaria (assembly GCF_026914265.1). Lineage (NCBI taxonomy): Eukaryota > Metazoa > Mollusca > Bivalvia > Myida > Myidae > Mya > Mya arenaria. The sequence goes on along the minus strand of NC_069132.1, from coordinate 55,846,325 downwards.
AGTTTTAAGCATCATTAAAAGCTCAAAAACGATTGTTTCAAAACAAATTAATTCATATTTCAGTTAACAAAGTAGCAACTAAGTATATGTTAGTTCATCTTCATTAACACAAAGTTAGAAAGTGACTGAATACAAAAAGCTAAGTGTTTAATATAAATAGCAAGAAAGGATGTTAAAACTATATGATCTACCACGGCCATATAAATGGTCTATGATATGATTTATGATACAATATATTCTGTAATCTGACTGATGTACACAATCTTCCTTGCTTGAGGGAAGATCTGATGACCACCCATTGAAATTTATAATTAAGGATTGATTCTTATTTTTCGTGTATTAATGCAGTATGAACGCTCAGCTAGCGCTTCTTGGAAAATTTGCAAAATTGATGAATACATGAACATTTAGAATCAATCCTAATAATTACATTTCATCCTTTTCATTACTTTATTCTGTGTTAATGATGATTGAGAACTTTATGTAACTATCTCAGCTAATAACATTACAACTGATGTTCGGCTTAACATTCAAGTTGGTGTCACATTGTATATTTTGTCCAGATTCAGCTACTTCAACTTTTAACAAGGAACAAGGTGCTAAACATTCCGTTAACCCCACACAAGTAACATGTGTGTGGGATAATTGATTGAATAAAGCTTCTTCTTAATGGCTTTTGTTAGAAATGAAATTGATGACAGAGGTTTTTGGTTTGGTTGAGAACCTATGAAGTAATATTCTCTACTCACCGCAATCAGGAGTACTACTGACTGAGCTATTCAGAATTAAACACAAATCAGTGTTGAATACTTTGCTTAAATTTTATAGCTAAATCTCTGAAATTATTATCGAGAGGAGGGTACTCGACAATGAAAAGGAATAGCTACTTCATACTTGGCGTTACTAAAACATGCCTGGAATTTGCATGGGCATGACCATACAATTCCTTATACTATAACATTAACCCTAATTGAAGACTAAAATTTGGAATCCTAGCTGAGGCCTCTGATTGGTTGATGGAAAGGTTGTCAGAAAGTGACTTTCAATGGGTAGTCCTCAGATCCTCATGCAGAGCATTATAACATTGAAGATATGAATTTAATCAGATGGTTTGCCTGTGAATTGCAAGTTTGGTTAATTCGCAAATGGTAAAACTTTTATTTCAATGAAATTCAAAATAACATTTAAAATCCTAAATTAAACTGAAGGTCCATCTATATATCAGATGATAAGATTTATGTACCTAGGATGTTCAAAACACAGTCCAGTTTACAGATCAATACCCTCTTAAAACATGTTCACAGCTAAATTTGTTTTACAATGTTTTAAAGGGACTCATTCATGTTTTATAGGGTCACACATTTAATCCTTCAATGATAAAATATCATCATAATTCAAATTCAAGCTAGGGTGTTAAAGCTGCACTCTGACACATTTGCTGTTTTGAAAACTTTGTTATTTTTTGTCTTGGAATGAGCCGACTTTTGCGTAAATATCAGCAAACCATTGATACAAGACAGCTGAAAAAAAAGATCAGATCACAGATTTTCATATTTCCATTCGAAAATTAAAGTTTTATGGCTTAAAGTGTTAAGGTAAAAAGCATAAAACATAACAAATTTTACTTAAAAATGAAAATCTGTGATCTGATTTTTTGTCAGCCATCTTAAATCACTCATTCCAAGACAAAAAAAAACAAGCATTTTCAGTGAAAAGATATCCCCCGCCAATGATGGCTTCTTTGTGCTTGATGGCTTGTTTGTGCTTGAAGGTTAAAAATAATCTCAGAAAGAATAAGATAAGCACATTGGTTTTACTGAGAAACGGCTGCAAACAATGATTTTTTAATAAATCAAGGGCAATAACTCTAAGGAAAATTGAATAATCCAAAAGAAAAATAGACAGGCATCATCACAGTATGTTGGTTCTTATTTATTCCAAGTGTCATGAAATTCTACCAGCTAGTTGCATAGAAAAGGCTGCAAACATGGATCTTTAAATAAATCAAGGGCAAATAACTCATATAGAAATTACACAATCCAAAATATAAATAAACAGGCATCATCGCAGTATGTTGGTTCATATTTATTTCAAGTTTCAAGAATTTCTACCAACTAGTTACTGAGAAATGGCTGTAAATGAGAGTTTTTCAAAAAATCAAGGGCAATAACTCCAAGTACAATTGACCAATTCAAAAAAAAAATGAACAGGCATCATCCCAGTATAGTAAATCATATTTATTTTAAGTTTCATGAAATTCTGCCAGCTAGTGACTGAGAAATGGCTGTGAATGTGCATTTTTCAAAAAATCAAGGGCAATAACTCCAAGGACAATTGACCAATCAATTTTTTTTTTGGACGGGCATCATTCCAGTATAGTGGTTCATATTTATTTTAAGTTTCATGAAATTATACCGGCTAGTTACTGAGAAAACGCTGGTGACGGACGGACGAAAGGAAGGACGGACGGAAGGAAAGACGGACGGACGGAAGGACGGACGGACGGACGGACAACGCCATTTCAATATCCCCCTCCCTATTTCATAGGCGGGGGATAAAAAGTCAAAACTTTAAATCTGTGAGAGTGCAGCTATAATAATTATTTAAAAATAATATATGACAGAAAATGTTCTATTTTGCCAAAAGCATTAGTTACACTATTGAAAAATTGAATAATTTAAGGCTTGGATTTAAAGATAAATAGTTCAAATGAGTACCTGCCATTTGGTGTTTGTTCATTTAAGTATAAGTGAAATCACTCAGTTTGAACAATGTTTAAAAAAACATGTTGCCAACATACAATCTGTGAGTACCTTTAAAACTATGTCGACTGCATCCTCGGCACCCCATCAAATTACACCAGATATCATATAGGTTATAAATACTCTGGGGTACCGAGCATGTGTTGACTGATACTGCTTCTAATTTCACACAGCAAATATTCTCAGCATATAAGTTTAGAGCTATATACTGCAAACAAAACGCAAATGAATTACATGTTTACATATCACAACTACTGGCCAACAGTTCTATATAATGTCAACAAGAATATCATAAGGCACATCAATCACTGTACATTTCCCATTTTCTTTGCTTTCGCGTATTCCTTCCTAGACTCAAGAATAAGCTGACGCTGTAAAACAACAACATTAACAACAAATAATAAAATGCCAATTAACACATCGCTGGTTGTCCTTCAAACATTCTATTGACCAATAAAGAGATGATATTTCATCAGTAAATAAAAGTGCATGGTTGAAAAGTCCAACCATCTCAAACAAACAACCTCGGACAAGTGACCAGATTTCTTTCAGTTAAAATATGCAGGTAACTGGTAAAAGACTTAGGGTCAAAGGTAATCATGATTAAAACACCTTCAGTTTTGATTTGTTTACAGTAAATAATTCAATCATGACAAAACTGCACCCATCACAATTTTAATGTGAAGTGAAACATCTCTGACCTTTAAATTTTAAGGATGATAGTCATGATTATAGAACTATGTTAATCATCATTAATTTCATATGAAAGGGCATGCATGCATTTGTTAGAAAATCTATTTCTAAGTCTGGATACGTGTGTTGGGACAGTGAATATATAGAAATTGTTCGGCTCAACGTGGTAATCAACTACAATAAACTCCTCAAGACTTTCTAAATTTGTTCTTTCAGTCCAGAGTCAATAAACTGCAGACTGTTTTAAATATTGGAGGGTCCTTTCTTTTTCTTTCATTCTTTAATATTGGCCAAATTTGTAATTTTTAAAATTTGTGATGCCATTACTGAACGATTAGCAAATATCAATATGGTAGATTTTAAATTTGAAATGTGATCAACCCAAGAAAGATTGCTAATATAAAGCTTCCACATATTAAGCCAATCTACAGAATAATGAGTTTATTGAAGTCATTACTTAACTTGAAATTGTACAGTACATTACATAGTGAAAGTTAGGAAGGCTTGACTGGTTATTGAAATTATACAAGGGATTTGGGCTGGTGTGGAAACCAGTCTGGTTTACTACCTCATCTTGTAGATGTTTGTTTTTGCTTTTCATCCACCTCATATACTACAACACAGCAGTTTGTTATAACAGCAATCTCCTACGCAATTATCTCCCTTGACTAGCAGAAATGATCTTAGACACAATAGCTGAATTTTAGCATTACACTTTTGAAGAAACTAGAGATTGCTTTTTTGAAAAAGCGCATGTCTCCCCCATTGTGTGGTCGTAGGTGAGAAATAATCAATGATGGACATGAAATTGATCAACCTCCCTACCAAGTTTGGTGAACCTAGGTCAAACCATTCTCAAGATATTGAGCGGAAATGTTTTTTACATTGGGGGTCGCCGCGACCTTGACCTTTGACCTAGTGACCCCAAAAACAATAGGGATCTTCTACACCTCATGACCAACCTCCCTACCAAGTTTGGTGAACCTAGGTCAAACCGTTCTCAAGATTTTGAGCAGAAATGTTTTTTATATTGGGGGTCGCCGCGACCTTGACCTTTGACCTAGTGACCCCAAAAACAATAGGGATCCTCTACACCTCACGACCAACCTCCCTACCAAGTTTGGTGATCCTAGGTCAAACCATTCTCAAGATATTGAGCGGAAATGTTTTTTACATTGGGGGTCGCCGCGACCTTGACCTTTGACCTAGTGACCCCAAAAACAATAGGGATCTTCTACACCTCATGACCAACCTCCCTACCAAGTTTGGTGAACCTAGGTCAAACCGTTCTCAAGATTTTGAGCAGAAATGTTTTTTATATTGGGGGTCGCCGCGACCTTGACCTTTGACCTAGTGACCCCAAAAACAATAGGGATCCTCTACACCTCACGACCAACCTCCCTACCAAGTTTGGTGATCCTAGGTCAAACCATTCTCAAGATATTGAGCGGAAATGTTTTTTACATTGGGGGTCGCCGCGACCTTGACCTTTGACCTAGTGACCCCAAAAACAATAGGGATCTTCTACACCTCATGACCAACCTCCCTACCAAGTTTGGTGAACCTAGGTCAAACCGTTCTCAAGATTTTGAGCAGAAATGTTTTTTATATTGGGGGTCGCCGCGACCTTGACCTTTGACCTAATGACCCCAAAAACAATAGGGATCCTCTACACCTCACGACCAACCTCCCTACCAAGTTTGGTGATCCTAGGTCATGCGGTTTTCCAGTTATCGATCGGAAACGAAGTGTGACGTACGGACGGACTGACGGACTGACGGACTACCGGACTACCGGACTGACGGACTACCGGACTGACGGACAGGGCAAAAACAATATGTCTCCCCCAGAGAGGGGGAGACATAATTTATTTTATTTTTCAACTGTTTTGTTTTAAGTCTTTAAATCATATGAATGTTTTCTATCTGAATGTTAAAACATTTTTGAAATATTTTATTAAAGATTTTGAACCCAGTGATATGATGATGATCTTCATGTGATATGCTCCACAGCAGTGATTACTGTCCAGCAAAGGGAAGTAACTGTTGCAAGGAGTTTGATGTAACAGGAGCCATGTTTTACATATGAACAGTAAATAACAAAGTCAACGAAATCAACAATGCCAAATTAACATCTTACAATAAGGTTAGGAGCATCAGTTGTGGAAAAACAGTGCTACAGTATACAATTTTAGAATGATTAATCAATTCAAAATTTCAAATTATACAGATAACAAGAGCGCAGCAAAGCGAACATAAAGGCTCATTGTTTTTTTGGTGGAAAAAGGGCATTACTCAAATAATATTCAAGCCAGAGTAATGGGCCTTTTTACACATGTTCGCAATGTCTATGGCAACATGTGTATCAAGTTCTGTGAATATCTTGAAAGTTTTATAGTTTGGGTTATGGCTACGGTAAAAAAATGTACATGCTGACGCCAACAATGACAACACCAAGACTATGAACTTTCTTTAAAAAATAGACGAGCTGCAACAAAATGACACAACAATATTCCTTTATTTCAACTTCTTAGTTATTTTTTTTTTGTAATTTGGATTGCATCTTAATTGTGAACAAACATCATTTAGCAATGTGCACCAACAACAAAGTGAGTTTTACAACACTTTATTTTCAAACAATTCTTCAACTTAGTTCTTTATTGAAAGAAATTGAATATTTGATCTCATCAAAAAATTATAAACTTATCTCCCCATCAAAATTATTTAAAAACTTGTCTCCCAATCAAAAGATTTTAAAAACTAATTTCCCGGCCAATACCTTCTCTTCTTCCTCCTCAGTAACGTTGTACGATGCGACGAGGTGCTCCAAGAGTTGTCTCGTTGCCGTAATAACCAGTCGTCGTAACATCTCAAGCACAAGGTAATCAATGGAGCGTAGGAATGAGGCCAGGCGCTGCAAAATCTTCCGCCAGTCTGCAATCTGGGCGTACGTGGGCTTGTCACCTGTTTTATAAATAATTCAGTGATCCAATTTCTATTTTCTGAAAAACTGAAATATTTAAGACAAATATAAATATTTATTTTTTTTTGTCCTGTAATCTTTTTCATATCTAGTAAAAGGATCTGAATCAAACATTCTAAAATCTATATAAAGGTAACGTGTATTGTTATTCAATAATGCTATTAAAATCAGCCTGAAAAGGCTTTATTATTACAAAGACTTAAAAAGCATTCCTTATGGAGTTAGAGTTAGATTTTCCTTTGCCTCAAAGGCTTATGAGTTTCTGAAATAGACTTACTTTTCTTCTCATCTTTTTTCTTCTCAGCGAGCGGCTTAATGCCGTGTTTTGCCTGTATGCGGAGAGTCTTGGTGTTCAGCTCCGGTTTCACATCCTCCACTGGCACCTTGATTTTCACCTTACGCGGGCTGCCAGGGCGGACACCGTGGGTGATACCTTCCATCTCAGCAACAGTCTGTAATTGTGGGAACATGGGTTAAATAGGGTATAAGGCGTTGAGATCTAACATATTTTTAAACAATGTTTATGAAGCAAGTCAATACAAGGCTATTCTAATCTATCTTGTTGGTAAGACACCTATGTTTCCATAGGATATAAGTATCAACTTGTCTCCCACAAAAATCAAATAAGTAGATAGAAATATTCTTTGGGCAACATTTTTAGTTTATTTCATGTCAATTGCATTGCTTATAAAAACAACAGAATATAGTATTAATATAATTTAAATAACTACTATATTTCTAATGTTGTCTTCAAGAATAAGTAGGGTATAGTATTATGTCTCATATGCAAGCATTCTATTTTTTATGTTTGCTACATCAGACAAAGTACTCCCTTTCTGTCTGCCATGCTTTCACAAGGGACTCATAAAAAATGCACTGTCTCCCTTACACTGTTATTTCCTTCCAGGCTACATAAGCAATTAGTTATACAATTTGAAGAGTGAAGGATTATGGCCGTGAGTGTAAGATAGGTACATTCAAAGGGTATGATGTTTTGCGGAATAGGGGGCTGAGGTTTACCAAGTTTCTGCAGAACACCCTGTGAACCTTACACGAGCGGCCATGGTAGATGCTTTTTTTCCAACCTCAGTTAAACAAAATATATATAAAAATGGATTTTATTTTATTTTCTACATACCATACTTTTTTATCTTTGCACGTAGGCAAGCTTAGGCTCTCCAGCATGACCAAATATTTGGATCTACTTATCTGAGGTGGTCCCTAGGAACCTTTTTACATTCATCCACGATATACACAAATATGTTGAAAACAAAACCTACAGCGCATGATTCCCATGCGATGTCAATGATCTTGGTACGGAGATCATTGAGCTGCTCCCAGGCCAAACGGTTCTGCTCCCGTTGGACGTCCATAAACTCTTCAAGCGTGAGGGTGAGAGACTTGTCCAGCTTTATTAGGCTGATGGCACTCTCACCCCACCCCTCCCCTGTCAGGCTCCCTGATGCGGCCTCGCACAATGACCGGATGTGGATCAGGCACCCCTGCAGCACCTCGTTAGCCACGAACAGGCTCTTGTACAAAATCCCCCTAGAATAAGACACTTGTATTAGTTAAAAGGTAATTGGACAAACAAGTTATGTGTTAACAAATAATTGTTATTTACATATGAAATTTACTGTTCCTTATATGCTACAATAAAAAAAGAAACTAAACCAATTTAATCCAAGTTCATTAATACCATCTATAGTAAACTAGGCAATCATTTTAATCATATTCTGGGCAGAAAAGTTGTGTGCTATCTTTCAGTATGTTTGAGTGATACATTTTTTCTGTATCAGAAGCATAAGTCTGTATGAAGACTGTAGTATTTGAAGGTCTTTAATCTACATTTCATATAATCAGACTTGATACAAGTTTCCAGAATAAACAGGAAAGGGAGCATTTACAGCTTGTTCTCACATAAAAGTTCTAGTTTTAATACTAACACAATCGCGGGACTTTAAGCAATATAAGATTTTCAATAAGAGATTTGCATCTTGGACAGGTGTGTTCTGTCATGTGACCATTGCTAGAAAAACTGATCTTCCAAGTCCAAACTGAAATTGTGTCACACGCAACAAAATACCAATTAACTTGTGTGTAATTTTGATCAGTTTAAACTAAAACTTTTCAAAGCAGTATGATCAAATAAATAAAAATGTAAACAATTAGAATAACAAAACAGTAAGGCTGCAGAGGGAAAGCCAACATTCATTTTAAGTTTCAGTTGAAACATGTTTTTAGTGATGGCCAAGGTTAAAATTTGGCACTATGCCAAAGACTGCCAATGTCTCAAACGACATTTAGGTTGTGACAATACTTTCTCTTGTTTCTTTAAAAACTGGTTCATGGTTAACACATACTATTTAATGTCAAATGTGATTTAAAATTACTGCGCATCTTTCCTCTGTAAACTATATTGAATATGTGTTTGGAGTCAAATGTAGAAAACTGTGTATTAATAAAAAAATATATTAAAAGTAAAAGTCTATCCAGACTGGAAACACAAGAAAAAACACTTTGTTTAATAAAAAGTATAATTTTTAACACCAAAACGTACTGAACATTTCTGAAATAAAACAGCATAGCTCCTGACTTACTGGCTTTTATTACTCTTCTGCAGCCTGATAGCCTTCTTCCACATCTTGAAGGTCTTCCACTTGCGGAACTTGATGAAGACAGGGAGTTCAAAGATGGAGTAGAAGAGGCGTCGTTCCCAGAGCCACCACAGAATGGGGGTGTTATGAGACTCTCCCTCCACGCCCGTGCTGTCCTGTACCACCTGAATTGGAGGGATAAAACAGTGTGTTAGATACTTATGTCAAAGATGGGGAAGTCAAGGTGTTGCTTCAAGAGCCACCACAGAATGGCCAAATGCTACATTAGCATGGCCTGTACCACCTTAATGTGAGGAACAAAACAGGGAATTAGACACCAAGATAAACAAGAGGGCCATGATGGCCCTGTATCGCTCACCTGTAGTTTTTGACCTGGGTTGACCCAATATGGAACTTGACCTAGCTTATGTTAAGATGATCATTCTGACCAAGTTTCATTAAGATTAGGCTAAAATTGTGACCTCTATTGTGTTTACAAGGTTTTTTTACTATCTGACCTAGTGACTTAGTTATTGACCGCGGATGACCCAATGTGGAACTTGACCTAGATTTTATAAAGATGATCAGTCTGACCAAGTTTCATAAAGATTAGGCTAAAATTGTGACCTCTATTGTGTTCATAAGGTTTTTCTAATATCTGACCTAGTGACCTAGTTATTGACTGCGGATGACCCAATATCGAACATGACCCAGATTTTATAGAGATGATCATTCTGACCAAGTTGCATTAACATTAGGCTAAAATTGTGACCTCTATTGTGTTCACAAGGTTTTTATACTAATTGACCTAGTGACCTAGTTATTGACCGCGAATAACCCAATATCGAACTTGACCTATATTTTTCTAGAGATGATCATTCTGACCAAGTTGAATTGAGTTAAGCCTAAAATTGTGACCTCTATTGTGTTCACAAGGTTTTTCTACTAATTGACCTAGTGACCTAGTTTTTGACCTGGGTTGACCCAATATGGAACTTGACCTAGCTTATGTTAAGATGATCATTCTGACCAAGTTTCATTAAGATAAGGCTAAAATTGTGACCTCTATTTTGTTCACAAGGTTTTTCTAATAATTGACCTAGTGACCTAGTTATTGACTGCGTATGACCCAATATCGAACTTTCCCCAGATTTTATAGAGATGATCATTCTGACCAAGTTGCATTAAGATTAGCCTAAAATTGTGACCTCTATTGTGTTCACAAGGTTTTTGTACTAATTGACCTAGTGACCTAGTTATTGACCGCGGATGACCCAATATCGAACTTGACCTAGATTTTATAGAGATGATCATTCTGACCAAGTTGCATTGAGATTAGGCTAAAATTGTGACCTCTATTGTGTTCACAAGGTTTTTCTACTAATTGACCTAGTGACCTAGTTATTGACCGTGAATGACCCAATATCAAACTTGACCTACATTTTACAGCGATGATCATTCTGACCAATTTGCATTGAGATTAGGCTAAAATTGTGACCTCTATTGTGTTCACAAGGTTTTTCTACTAATTGACCTAGTGACCTAGTTATTGACCGCGGATGACCCAATATCGAACTTGACCTAGATTTTATAGAGATGATCATTCTGACCAAGTTGCATTGAGATTAGGCTAAAATTGTGACCTCTAATGTGTTCACAAGGTATTTCTACTAATTGACCTACTGACCTAGTTTTTGACCCCAGATGACCCAATATCGAACTTGACCTAGATTTCATAGAGATGATCAGTCTGACCAAGTTTCATAAAGATTAGGTCAAAATTGTGACCTCTGTTGTGTTCACAAGGTTTTTCTAATAATTGACCTAGGGACCTAGTTATTGACTGCGGATGACCCAATATCGAACTTGACCTAGATTTTATAGAGATGATTAATCTGACCAACTTGCATTGAGATTAGGCTAAAATTGTGACCTCTATTGTGTTCACAAGGTTTTTGTACTAATTGACCTAGTGACCTAGTTGTTGACCGCGGATGACCCAATATCGAACTTGACCTACATTTTATAGAGATGATCATTCTGACCAAGTTGCATTGAGATTAGGCTAAAATTGTGACCTCTATTGTGTTCACAAGGTTTTTCTACTAATTGACCTAGTGACCTAGTTTTTGACCTGGGTTGACCCAATATTGAACTTGACCTAGCTTATGTTAAGATGATCATTCTGACCAAGTTTCATTAAGATAAGGCTAAAATTGTGACCTCTATTTTGTTCACAAGGTTTTTCTAATAATTGACCTAGTGACCTAGTTATTGACTGCGTATGACCTAATATTGAACTTGACCCAGATTTTATAGAGATGATCATTCTGACCAAGTTGCATTAAGATTAGCCTAAAATTGTGACCTCTATTGTGTTCACAAGGTTTTTCTACTAATTGACCTAGTGACCTAGTTTTTGACCCCAGATGACCCAATATCGAACTTGACCTAGATTTTATAGAGATGATCAGTCTGACCAAGTTTCATAAAGATTAGGTCAAAATTGTGACCTCTATTGTGTTCACAAGCAATTGTGAACGGACGGACGGACGGACGGACGACGGACGAAGAGTGATCACAAAAGCTCACCTTGTCACTACGTGACAGGTGAGCTAAAAATGGAGAAGAGGAATCACAAGTAGAGAGGATTTTGATACTAAGGTCAAATAGTTAGTAGAAGAGCCGTCACTCCAAGAACCAACACAGAATGGGTGTGGTATGTGACAACCCTTCTAAATTGAATAACTAAGGAGCAAAATTTGCATTATATTCAACATAGAGTTATCTAACTTGATAAATTAAGTAGGCTAGATGGTTGGGAACACTTGTGTTGAGATTCCATGGACTACATCATGTAGTTCCTGATATTTTGACTTGTATTTGCATATATACAAATTCTTGATCAGGATTTATAAGATGAATAATCAAATTCCATAATTTGCATAACATACAGAAAGAGTTATCTCACTTGATTAATTTAGTCAGATGGTTGGGAACACTCTTCTTAAGTTTCAATGCAAATGTATTTAAATAAAGCAAGCACTTTTACGGTTGTCTCAAATCTTGTATGGAATACTGCAGATCATAAGTGTATCAATGAAACAATGACGTATACAACATAGTTAATTTTAACAAAGTTCTGAACAATCGACCCATTCCAAAGCAATAGTTTTTTGGCAATTTTAAGTAGTAAAGAATTAATTATTACCCTGGTAACGAAAGAAGCACTGACAGTCCAGTAAACCTTCTGGGAGCGAGATTCGTTAGGGGAGACCACTTGGAGGTCATACGGGTCGTAACGAGCCCGCCCATCAACACGTTTCCGTGGCAGACAGTAGACAAACTCACCGTCATCTTGCTTCATCTTGCTAGCTTCCTGGAAATACCAATCAAACAGCATGTCTCAAATATATAATAGATTATTGTGAATAAAAGGCACAAAGAGAGACTGAATTAAAGTTAACAAAAATTAAAATTCAAAATACTGTGTGTGTTTAACTTTATGTTTCGAATGTCCCCATGAAAAACATGGTCAAAAGAGACAAGTAGGAAGAATATTTCACTGCCACATTGAATATGTTAGGAGACACAGAAATACGGTCAACATAGAATTTTTCATCAATGAAATTGTAACTATCATATGTTTTCAAAAGGTCTGACTTCTGACAGCTTATAATCATGAAATGTACCAATTTCTTACAACAAACTATCATATTATTTAATGATCTGGTGGATTAATTCTCAAACAACTATGCTTTTATTTTACTGCCAAATTTTTACTTTTTCGTTATTAGGAATGTCCTTGAGTTTCTCCATATTGCCCTTGCAGCCTGGAGCATGTCTCGGTATCTCTGTCTTCCAGCCCAACCGGTCCCGCAGGGCGTGCACATGATGCATCACATCGTCATTTTCCGGTACTGTAGAGTAAAAACAGGTTTAACTAGGTGCTATTGGTGATTATTAATTGTCATTTTTTGTGTACCCTTCCTTAAAATACATTACTAGCAAACTACAATCAGGAGGTAAAGATTCTCAGTATATAACAGTGTATATTTTGAATGTTCTACAGATAGAAGAACCCAAAGACAGAGCCCAAACAAGGCCATTTATTTTCTGTTAAAATTTAAAAATATATATTTGCATGGTTACTGGATGCATAAATTTTGGACCAATGAGAATCAAGTTTTATTCAAATTCCTGTGTCACAGCATGCTTCTATGCCAGTGATGTCAGAACAACTTTTAATCATGTGTTTCAATAGCAGAGAGTCAATCAATCACACAAAAACATTTCTATTCTATTGACCTTTACAATCATTGATTTGAGTGTTAATCTTTAAGATGCGAAATAGAAGACACATAATTAATTCAAAAGAAACCAAACGTTTCTATTTTAGGAAAACAACCACATGGCAATAATCCATTCTGTGATCATGCAATCGGCTATCGATTTAAGACTGTACACAAGCATCACTTTATTCCAAAATCATGTTTAAAGACAAACCACACTATAATTGAGTTTCCATCTATATCTATCTCTGGCACACTTCTTGTGGCCCATATGAAATTGCATTATTGCTCATTTTTGAGGATATCTGAATTAAATTAAATAATTAAAATAAAATTCTTGATAACATTTATCCATTGACAAATAAATCTGGAAAAAAAAATGTCCGGCCCCAGAATGGAAAATTGCAGCTAATCCATTCAGACGTTGAACTACAATTTGACCTCTCTTGTATGCATCATTCAGAACCATAAAGAAAACTAGTATGAGGTCCCTGGGTCAAAGCGTTCTCAAGTTATTGATCGGAAACCGTTTTTCATGTTAAGGTCACACTGACCTTGACCTTTGACCCACTGACCTCAAAATCAATAGGGTTCATCTGCTGGTCATGACCAATACACCTACCAAGTATGAGGTTCCTGGGTCAAAGCGTTCTCAAGTTATTGATCGGAAACCGTTTTTCATGTAAAGGTCACACTGACCTTGACCTTTGACCCACTGACCTCAAAATCAATAGGGTTCATCTGCTGGTGATGACCAATACACATACCAAGTATGAGGTCCCTCGGTCAAAGCGTTCTCAAGTTATTGATCGGAAACCATTTGGTATTCCGACCGACCGACCGACAGACAGACAGACCGACCGACCGACATGTGCAAAACAATATACCCCACTTTTTTCAAAAGGGGGCATAACAAAGTGAAAGTATTTAACTCCACATAATTGTGCATGATTCCAACAGAAAAAGAGCTGATTTTTATTTTAACGAAAATTTAATTCAGATTTCCACAAAATTAGGAGAATATCTTGAAAAAAAATTCTTAAAGTGTCCGAAAACTAACATTACATCATAGGAAAATTAAATACTTAAGTAATAAGAAAAGCTTAATACAGCAAAATAATTGAAACTGCATATCAAATCACACAAAAATGCATTCAAACTACTGAATAACTACATTGAAAAACAATAATGCTTGCAGTCACTTCAAACATTAGTGTGCATTACAAACGGCATGCACACATGTACAATGATCAGTCTGTGAAATACTTCTGACCAATTGGTTGTGCCCTTTTGACTCAAACATTTGTAAATTTAAGTATTCTGAATGAAAAAATTGGGAGTGAACTGATTTGTATATTCAAAGATTGTGGATTACATTTAGATGGAATTTTATAGTAGTATTTTGAAACTAAAAGAAGTCATTATAATGGTTAACAACTTTATTCTATCTAATAGCCAATTTTGCTTTTCAATCCATAAGTCTTATGGACAGACTCACAAAAGTTTAAAAGTAAGGTTCTGGGATCAATTCAGGTGCTCGCAAAGCCTCTGACTACATGAACTAGTTATTTCACAGACTGACTCACTATGATTGAAAAATCAAGATACTCTACCAATAAAGTGTTTATTTGCAAAGTCTGCGGTTATATCGCATAAATTAATTGACCAACGCTATATTGAAAATAAGGTTTTACATTTTACAGAGTAAATATGCAGAGATCATATAACATCCTGTTGAAATGCCACTTAATTTTACAATGAGAGCTTACACAATTTTATTAAGGCCGATAGTTCAGAACCTTGTTAATGCTAACAACATTGTTAACATCATTGTTGTAAACATTCAAATCGTTAACTAACCTGCAATATACATCAAAACACTTGCATATAAATCTGCAGTATTTTATTAACATATGAGACAATTGTTTTAGCTGTATCTATTTAAAAATATGAAGACATCATAAAATATTTCACTTTCAAAAGTTAACAATGATGATGTAAACAATGTTGTTAATCTAAACAAGTTTCTGAACAATCAGCCCTAATTATCTGTCAGATATTCAAATCTTGAAAAAAATGTATGATTCTTTCAATTCAATAAAACAATGCAAAGCTTAGAAAGTGCAAGCAACTGAATACAATTCACTGCAGAATAAATATTTCGAACACAATCATGCAAATACAACTGACATTGCAAACTATACATGCCTAGATACAGATATTTGTCTGTAATAAAGATTGGTATTCACACGATGAAACATGCAACTCCTTAATATCAACACATATAACACAACAAAAAAATAAAGACACATATTAATTACACAATCTTCAAAGATAACCACATGTTTTATAGTCTAATTAATTTTTGCTTGATGGTAAAGAAACATAAGGGTGATATGTATTATCCTCAGTAGAAGCCAGTACTGGAGTCCTTTTTACAAACCAACAAAACACATTCCTTGGATGAGATAAGAGTGGAACATCTAGATCACGCTCTCTCTCTCTACATGCTTTTTTATATTGCGGCATTCAAAAACATTAACTTTAAATTCATAATCAATATACAGTGGAAACTCACTAAACCGGACAAGGTCCGGACTGTGCAAAATTTCCGGTTTAGTGAGGATTCCGGTTTAGTGAGGATTTGATGTACGGAGTAAGTTTACTCAAAATATTCACTGAGTTAACCTTTAAAGGGAAGTTGAAAACTGGAATAAAATAAAAACACATAAAGATAACATTTTTACATCAACAATGGCTCAAGTAATTTGAAATAATGCATGGAATATACATGTATATATTCATTACAGATACAGTTTATATCATTTCTGCGTTTTTATAATCATCTTTTTTCCGAGTCTTAAAATAAAACAACTCGCGTAATTTAATGCTTGTTAAGTATGTTTGATAGTTTAATTAACGCACCGCTCTAATTTGATTCAATCATAGAAGTCTTTAGATAAAACAACTCTCCAAAATGATCACTTAATATCCGTTTCCAGTTCTTTATTTTCTGCAACAAACAAATTAATGTTTCAATCAATTTTCTTATCACAAGTTTGATTATCGCGCGGCAGTCAATCCTAAGTGCAATCATCATTACGATTATCGAGTTAACATCTCAGGTGCAATATTTAACAACGCACCGGCTGTCAAAACAAAGTGACAAAAGGACACGCGATTCGCGAATTCCTAATACATAAAATCATTTTGACATGTTTGAACATATATACGTCCGGTTTTGTGAGGTAAAATTACGTTGACAACTAACAAATTTTCTCGATTTTTTGTCCGGTATCCGGAATTCCGAGGTTCCGGTTTTGTAGGGATTATTTTACATTGAAAATAGAAGGGGAAAATCGGGACTCTGAAAAAAGTCCAGTATCCCGAGGTTTTGTGGAGATCCGGTTTAGTGAGTTTCCACTGTACATGTATAATTCTCATAAACCAATGTTTTATAAAAAAACAACGCTCATATTCTGTTTTTTAATTAAACAAGGGCCATAGCTCAATTATTATTACAGACAGAGTTATTGGTCTTGACATACTTGTGCTTGTCTCTGGCAACATACGTACCAAGTTCCATATAAATGTCTACAGTTTTGTTAAGTTACGACCAAATTTAAAGTTTTTGCACAATGGTGCTGACAATGACAACATCGTCATCAAGTCTTTGACAATACCATGGCCTCTTTGAAAATACTGTCAGGGTAAAAACAAAAGACAATACTTGTACCTGAATCATCATACATATTCTTCTTCATATAAGAAAGAACTTTCGAAGTGTCCTTCTTTGTGGAAACAGACTTGGGTCTTGTCCCTGAGGCTGGCCTTGACCTTTGGCCTGCTGAGGACCCTGAACCAGGCCTAGATCTCTGGGCGATAATTGGGATTTCTCCTGTCTCCTGTATCATGTCATCGTATGATAGACGGCCATCTTCTGGTGGGGGTTTGTTCTCGGGTGAGACTGGTAGGGTAGTTGAAGGCGTGGGGGAGGGAGGGGGCTTGCTGAACGTTTCTGTTGGCTTCTCACCCGAGGGACTTTCATCCTTTATGGAGCTTGGTGATATACTCTCTAGCTCTGCAAGAAAAATTAAACACCTGATCAAAATTTACACACTCACAGAAGCAGTCGTAAGTGTTTATTTGACGTGCTCAAAAGGTGAGCTTGTAACAAACGCAGTAATAACTAAGAATAATTGATCAGAAAGTGTAATTTTGAAGATTTGGAATAACAATTTTTTAGTGATATTCATGGTAGCACATCAAGCTTTTTTTATGCAATTTGGACTGCTAAAAGAGTATAATACATAAATCATGATCTATATCAATTTACTTCGAATTTGATTATATAAATATTACTATTAAAGAATAGACAATTATACATTACCAGGTTTAAATTCTGCGTCAACATCTGGCCCCATGAGCCCCTCGAGCTCAGCAAACACATCATCTTCTTGGCCCGTAGAGGTCTCTGTTGTGTAGGATGCTGTCTGTGGACGCTCAACCACACGAGGCTTATGTAACCTGTAGAGTATTTCATTGGATCGTCAAAAAAATAATTGACTATAGTTTTTTAATAAACTGATATGTACGATGTTAAAGCAGTAAGTATTGTGGGGCCTTCTTTTTATCATAAGATTAAGATTAACATTGTTAGATTAAACAGTCCTGATAACTTCCAGGCAAGTGTCAAAATGGAATTAAAGTTTTAACTTGCAGAGTCACATAAACATAAAGTCACATTTTCAGTCATTTTTCCTTTTCAAAAGTTAATGCTACAAGAACAAAAGAAACAAATAATCTTTCATAAGACACTCTGGTTGATAAGATGGCCACTATCTCTTTACTATTATGTTTTGCTATGACTGTAGTATGAAATAATTACATGGTGCTAATATACTTTTATCATATTCATTTTTTTTCAGGAAATAAAAACAAGAAACAAAAATATCATAGTGCTTAGGTTGTTCCAGCATAATAACCAATGTTTATGAAGCTTGCATTGCATTGTTTTCAACTCTGAACCAGCATCAGGTTTTAGCCAACATTCTGACAAAAAAACACTAGAAGCGCCGCAATGCGACGAAACCAGGTTTTTGTTATGGGCAATCAGAAATTATAGCCAATTAATTTGTTGTATGAGCAAGTTCAATCTGCAGCTTCATATAAGCTATATTCACACTAAGATTCATCACTATCCATCAATTCTAACTAAGTTGTTGGGCTGAAAAACATTTTTCTATTTTAAGGAACAGTGACCTTGACCCCACCTCCCATGCTAGCTCTTCACATAAGCTACCTTCGCTCTAAGTTTCATCAATATCTATCAATGCTAACTAAAGTTATTGAGCAGAAACCATTTTTCTATTTTTAGTAACAGTGACCTTGACCCCACCCCCTCAAAAGAAATTCCAAGCTTGCTCTTCACATGCTTCCTACACACCAAGTTTCATCAATATCTGTCAATCCTGCTACCTACACACCAAGTTTCATCAATATCTGTCAATCCTAACTAAAGTTATTGGGCTGAAACCATTTTTCTATTTTTAGTAATAGTGACCTTGATCTTAGCCCCTCCCCACTCAAAAGCAATTCCAAGCTAGCTCTTCACATAAGCTACCTACACACTAAGTTTCATCAATATCTATCAATGCTAACTTATGTTATTGGGCAGAAACTATTTTTCTATTTTTAGTAACAGGCGACCTTGACCTTAGCCCCACCCCCCTCAAAAGCAATCCCAAGCTAGCTCTGTACATAAGCTACTAACACACCAAGTTTCATCAATATCAGTCAATGCTAACTAAAGTTATTGGGCAGAAACCATTTTTCTATTTTAAGTAACAGTGACCTTGACCATTTTTCTATTTTAAGTAATAGTGACCTTGACCTTAGCCCCTCCCCACTCAAAAGCAATCCCAAGCTAGCTCTTCACATAAGCAACTTACACACCAAGTTTCATCAATATTGGTCAATGCTTACTAAAGTTATTGGGCAGAAACCATTTTTCTATTTTAAGTAACAGTGACCTTGACCTTAGCCCCACCCCCCTCAAAAGCAATCCCAAGCTAGCTCTTCACATAAGCTACCTACACACCAAGTTTCATCAATATCTATCAATGCTAACTAAAGTTATTGAACAGAAACCAATGTTTGACGCACCCCCGCCCACCCGTCCGCCCGCCCGCCCAATGACAACCTCATTCTAATAACCCGGTTTTCGTTGAAAACCTGGTTAATAACACAAATACTTACATATCAACTGATAACAATGGAGCATCATCTGCATCTTTATTCTGCTTTGCCTTGATGATATTTTGACGTCTTTGGTAGTCTCTTTTAAACATGGTTGTGCGGAAACTCGGGCCAAGGGTCGGCTGCCCTTTTCCACTTGGAGGGCGTGGAGCCAGCACAGACTGAAATAATATTGACAATGATGTGATTTTTAAACGAACGCCATTTAGAAAACAAACTTTGGATAGTTCATCAAATAAACAGATAAAATTCACACATACTCTGAGAGTAACTACAAAATTGTTTTGTTGGGTTAATCAAGAACGTACCAAGTAACATTCAAATATAGAAGGGTTTGAGACTTTCTGGCATTATCCCCACCCATTTTGTAAGAAAAACTCTATAACATATATCTATGCATTCAGCAACGTTTTATAGAAATGAATTCATCTAACCTGGTCTTGTGAGGGAGTGGTTGGCTGACTGGAGCTCTTTTTCATTGTGGCCATGTGTCCAGTCCCTCGAGTCTCACGCTTGCTCTGTATGTTCACCATTCTCAGCACCTGTAGGGTTTTAGTCAGATTTAATAAGGGTAGAAAAACAGAAAGATGCATTGGAACAAAATGGCATATTATATGACTCAGGACTTGAGGAACTTTAATACCAAGAGTATGACGGAATATTGTTCAATTGAATAAATGTTACGTTTCACCTACCCAATATATAAAGTGTGTATGTATTTATGATCATAGTTTTTAAACAATACAAGCGAAATATTTGATTATCATTGTAAGCACTCAGTTCTGTGAATGATGCATATAAACTTCTCCATTAGGGTAGAAGAGTGTTATCAAAAAAGAACAGGGTAAATGCATAATAGCTTAAACTATAACCTGGGAGTTTGCAGGGCGATCAACAAGCCGGGACATTAGCATCTCGGCCTTACTACGAGGGTCACCATTCACATGCTTAACAGTCATCTCCTCTATTGTCCGAGACTTTTCCATGCCTACTCCTCCGAAACTTACAGCCTAAAAATTACACATTCTTTTTACTAGTATTATCAAATTTTTATCATGTTTCAAATTTAAAATGAACAACAGGAACAATATGGAGATATAGAATTAGCCATTGTTTCTAACTTCCTTCATAATATCATTGCAATTAAAGCCAACTGAAAAAAATTATCAAATTCACAACATATAAACTTTAAAACAAGAATGTTGTAAACATCATAAATTTATCTAGAAACTATTCTTAACTTTAATTACATTACAAGGAAATTGTAAACATCATAAAATTATTTAGAACTATTCTTAACTTGAATTACATAAAGAAAACTACTTGTGTTAATTCATATATTGTTGGCAAAAAAATTAAAGCCTTCATGTAATGTAGTATTATTATTCAATTTGCACTTAATAATATATTTGGGCTAAAAATTATGATGCGAGATATTTACAATGTTTTTCTTTGCAATACCTTTGATGGGTAAGGTCTATTTTTAAGTGTGTCCTCTGGCACAAAGAGGTCAGGTTCGCCCAAGTCTTGGTTCAGCACTGTCGACTCCGAGTACTGAGATTGACTGGCAAAGCTGGCTGCTGACCCTGCACGAGACATCGTGCTCTTGAAAAATAAAATTGATTTAAGTAACAGATAAGTTCATGTGTTTCATAATCACATCATATATTTATAGTTATTGAATTATATGAAAGTTTATGCATGAGTTTAGAACCATGGAAATATTGCTCAACATCAGGAGTGTGAGGGGATTAGGGGACAGGGTTATGATATAATGACTTTGCAACACCACATTTATCTGCTAATAATTTAACCACATGCCAAATCATTAAATGTATGCAAGACATCCTTTTGAGTGTTTTATTCTGACTGTTGATGTATGATTTGACCATTTCTATAATCATTCAACAACAAAAAAAATATGAGCATAATGAAACAATAAAAACAAAAGGATTTTTAATAACGATTTATCAAAACAAAATATCCAAACAAATAAAATTCTCAAAGATGGATCATAGTTCATTGTTAACTGACAAAGATGACAGGATCAATTGTATTATTGCCGATGGGAGCAAAGTTTTCGGGAATGGTAACAATGCCTCAATTTGATGCTGGAAGAAGTGACAATGTAAAGGGATGCACAATTTTTGGCTAAACCTATGATTGTAATGCTGATGGGCGTACAGTATTTGGTCATCGGGATGTTCAAAACATAATGGCAGACATAATATAATTTTGAAACCACTAGGAGAAAAAAAAATACCTTTAAAATAAATCACATTTGAAGTTTTCAGATAAAAACACATCATTTACATTTTCGAAGTATTTTTTATTATTTAATAATTATTAATATGTATAAAGCTAAACTGAACTTATGTTTATTTGTATATTGTACATATGACATTTGAAAATTAACAACGATTGACTTGACTTTTTAATGATTAACAGTAATAGTTATTATTATTTTCACTGACATAACTTCAAAAATTCCAAGTTTCAAGATTGTATTTCATTTATTATAATTGTATTCTTAAAATAAGAAATGTAGCTACTATACTGCTACCGAAACGATGTGAAAATATGCATCAAATAAAATAATTACCAGTAAGTTGACTGTCTTTACAGTCAAAGACAAATAGGTAAACGCAAATTCAAATTAAATGTGGAAGAAACATTATTTTGTGTTGTTATCCACCATTATGATTACATTGACAATACCCATAATGCATTAGTCGGTGCTTTTGTTCCTAAAACACGTAATGGAAACAACCCATCAGCTAATGGCTATGGTGTTATTAAGTTTTATAAGTCATTTCCAAACTGTTCTTATAATTGATGATCATTATGACCATATTGTTGTTTAATCGGAGCTATATGTATATTTTATTCCGCATTAACAGATATAGTAGAGAGGTTTCAAAACGGTACTTAATTGAATAGGTACGTTTATTTGTGTACGTATTTGTATTATGTACACGTTATAAGCATGTAGTCGATAGTTAGAACACATAACGCGTTTATATTAAAATGTGAAAAAATCGAGTGGGTGCAGTATAAAAAGGGTAAAATAAAATATAGTCAAATAATGACGACAGGACGTAGATGGATGGATGGATGGATGGATGGATGGATGGATGGATGGATGGACGGATGTGGATGGATGGATGGATGGTTGTGGATGGATGGATGATTGGATGGATGGATGGATGGATGATATAGATATAGCATCCTAAAAATTAACACATCCACATATGACAAAACTTTCAAAACAATATATTTTGGTAGACTTAATGTCATTGTGGTTTGCACGTTCCGTTTTGCTTTTAAATACATTGAAAGTCGTGTGAATGAATGAATGGAGGGAGGGAGGGAGGGAGGGAGGGAGGGAGGGAGGGAGGGAGGGAGGGACGGACGGACGCACGGACGCACGGACGGACGGACGGAGATGGATGGATGATGGATGGATGGATGACTGGATGGATGGAGGGATGATATAGATATAGCATCCTTAAAAATTAACACATCCACATATGACAAAACTTTCAAAACAATATATTTTGGTAGTCTTAATGTCATTGTGGTTTGCACGTTCCGTTTTGCTTTTAAATACATTGAAAGTCGTGATTGGACACACGGCGTGGTGAAACCATAATGCATCCAATGGGAACGAACAACAGCAGCTCATGTGTTATTTGTGATATAAGTAGGCTCGTGCTTGGTGAGCGGCAGTGACATACAAAATAATAATAAAGAAAACGTTTTATACAAACGTCGGAGATCAAAACCGTTCGAACGACTGCAGCATTTACGTATAGGGATTACAGAAAATTCAATAACTAGTAAAATAAATGTTTGGACCAACCTATGTTGAGTTAATCGAATATATTATTAAACCATTACGAATGCAGGATTGTACTTGATTGATTGATTGAGCGAGAGAACGAACGAGCTAACAAACGAACGAACGACCGAAACGAACGAACGAACGAACGAACGAACGAACGAATGAACGAATGAATGAATGAATAACGATTGAAGTTACACCCCATATACCAATGTACATACTGATTTGCGTTTAAAACACATTCAGTGTTATTTATTATGCCCCTCACGTGTTTTTAATTAAAATTTCTGGTCAGAGTATTTTAACAGAGTTATAGGCCTGACTTTTGTGTATATGATTTCAAGAATCTTCCATGGCCGCTCGTGTAAGATAGGTTCATCCTTACCCGAGCGTAGGGTATTCTGTGGAAACTCTAGTTGGGTTTAGCACGAGGGTTGGAATGAACCTATCTTAGCATGATTTTGCGTTGTCAATTTATCAGCCAATGAGGATGTATTCTAAGTCTACTATATGAGCCGAAGTAATATCTTAATGATTAAGAAGGGCTCGTTCGCTATGCTCACTCCGCCAATTCTTAATCATTCATGTCATCTAACTACTACATAGTTAAAATATATTTTAATTCATTGTTTACATACGTGTGTTTTTATCTTTGTTCATGTGCAAGATAAGGATTTTTAGCATGACCAAATATTTGGATCTACATATCTGCGGTGAGAGAGACTGTGCTCTCATAACCCCACGCTGTTTTTCAGTAGCCACTGGAACTTCTTGGGAAGATTGTGGGAGGATTCGGGAATCTTCCCTGCAAAGATTTGACGGGGAAAAAAGAACGCTTGATCACGTGTGGCTTTCCATATGGTGAATTGTATAGCACTGCTCACTCATGGTACGCATGATCACGAAAACAGCACATATCAAAATTTGGGCGTTAAGTTACAACAACAGATAAGACTTGAACGACGGATGTGGACAGCAATTTAGATGTGCACGCTGACCACATCCGTCATTCGCCTACGCATTTTAAAACAGAAACCATGGTCGATGTTTTGGCTAAAAGAATATGAGAAAATATCCTCTGATAACACTCCTGCGTACAGGGTACAGGAGGTAGTACATTCAAGGTCCGTATTTATTAAGTCATTTCACAACTTTAGACGATTTCTTAAAATTTTCATAGTGAAATTGCAAGAAATGTACAAGTATTTGAACATTAATGTTTTGTTTAATAAGCTCAATGAAAATAATGTATTTTGGAAATTCTTTATTACATATGACTAAAGAGATACTAAAATTAGGAAAGTGACTTAAAGGCCTAGTTTAAGCCTTCTATAAGTGACCCCTCTCCCCAAAAAACACAAAAAAACAACAACTGTGTACAGTACACAACCTCTGTTTATTGATCTTCATCTACTTGCATTGATCCCTCTTATCGGATTTCCGATCTGAGTATCCTGCTGTGCAGTTTTGGAAGTTTTATTATAGATGTGGACTCTAAATGGTCCTGAGCCAATAAATAAATACACAGGAAATTGGCCCCTACTGTGACACCAGTGCAATTAGCAGGAGATGCACAGAAGGGGATTATCATGTCAAGCATTCCTTAAACTAGGCTTTTAAGATAAGAAATGACTTAAGTTTTAGCCCCAGCTCTTTATATTCGTGTCAAATATTGCACTCACTGGGCCTGTTTCTGACCACTGTGCGCAAGAGTGATATTAACGAAAGTCATTGTATTTCAATAGTCGCAATTGTTTTCCGTATCGATATGCAATCATATTAAAATGATTCATTTCCGTTTAGAAAAAAGGTTCAAATTGAACAAAGATGGATCTACTTCATGTCAATGTTGTCATGCATTTTAGTTCATAATTGCTCATAAAATATAAAAAAAAATATGTCACTGTTTCTATGTAACTTTCAAGCCAAACCTTCTCCGCTAGTGTAATGCACCAGCGTCAACTGAGATGCGGATAGGACGAGGACATTTTAATTTCCATGTAGAAAAGCGTTCACATTGAACAAAGATACATTCAAAAGATGCATTTAGTTTATGTCTTCATAAAATAGATTTGTAAAATCCAACAATCTGGACAGGAATACACAAAACCGTTTAATTTTGAACTGAAATCCGGTATACCATTTTGAATATATACTTAATAACACGTTCCATTATTATAGCTTGGTTTTCGTATATTTCATTCATATATTGCCTTCCTCGGTCATATCTTACAATAGTCCGTTAATCACACGTACAAGTGTATACCCGTTATGGAAGGGGTCCAAATAATTTAAATTAAAGGATGCATTAAAGCTGCACTCGCACAGATTGAACATTTTGACAACTGTTTTATTTTTTGTCTTGGAATGAGCCATTTCTTGCGAGAATCCATGGATACCAGGTATATAAGACTGCTGACAAAAAATAGATCGCAGATTTTTTATATTTAAGTTAAAAAATGATGTTTTATGCATTTTTCTTAAACCGTTAGTAACGGTATAAGCCATAAAAAATTAAATTTCGAACGGAAATATGAAAATCTACGATCTGATGTTTTGTCAACAAACTTATATCATTGGTTTGCACATATTTATGCAAAAACTTGCTCTTTCCAAGACAAAAAATAGAAAAAAGTTGTACTAAATGGTAAATCTGTGAGAGTGCAGCTTTAAGAGCATTTTTTTCTGGCATATTTAAGACATAGTTAACAATTGTAGACAGTAGAAGTCACTGCAAATTGTACATGCATGGGTTCTTGGGGGGTAATGAGCACGCCTCTTCAGTAGTAAGTTCCATACATATTAAAATAATACAAGAAATCACTGACGGCGGCAGGTGGATTTCTTTGATGTGTGATGTCGGTCGGCAGGCCGTAGCATGATACACTTGACACTTGGTGGTTTGGGGCGGAGCAAAAGCCACGATCATTCAAGGCTTTAAAGGCTCGTTTGCAAACAATAGTAAACATTATCATGGTCTTAACAATTTCTAAACACAAAACATGAATAGTTCATGTAAATGTTTGCTCGATCCCGCTGGCAGGGATGAGATTCGCCGGCGTCAGTGTCCTGCAACGATATGCCCAAATGGAGCTGATAGTCTACTTTGCCGGGTTTTGTACACAGTAATGCACCGGTCAATTGTATACTGGGATAGCCGGGGAAATGGGCCGTGTTTTTACCTTCCAGGTGGCTCCGCAGTGCCGGGTGAATGCGGTGATTTTGTCTTCACGCCAAATATAGCGGGAAATTGGCCTTATCTAGGGTCCATGGGGTGCGGGGGCATTTGGCGTTTTTTTACCAGCAGTCCGTCCGCGCAGGGCGGAGATTTTGCCCCGGTTTGGCTGGACCGAAAGTCAAAGCCCCGCTATTTCCCGGACCTGGGGGCCGTGGTTACAATTGACTGGTGCATAATATAATTGTAAACAGTGTCTAGTCGATGCTATTTTTGACCATGAGAAGAACAATCATGCTGCATGTTGAAGAACAAGCCAGTGTGGTTTTACTGCTGTCTGCTAATATCAGTGTAAAACACGCACACACACACGCGCACGTACACACGAACGCGCGCGCGCGGGTCATTATTTCAGTTTTTCGCAAATCTATTTGACTTTAAAAAAAAAAATAGCAACACAGTTGAATCCCGTTGGCTCGAACTCGCTTGGCTCAAATTCCTCGTTGGCTCCCACTGGACGCATTCTCATTCATCAGAGGTTCCATGGGCCCGATCGTGATAAATCGTGAATGTGATACGCATAGCATCATCACTCTGGTGAACGAGAATGACTGGACGTTAATTACCAACTACTTTAAACTGATGGTAGACATTCCCGCTTGGGTCGATTTTTCCGAGGCTCGAGGTATTTTCACCGGCCCTTGGAAGTTCGAGCCAACGAGGTTCTACTGTATGTAAATTAATCATATGTATATTATCTGTTGTTTGTCTACCGCTTAGCGTTGTTCTACATTTATGATATATGCATTTACTTACTATGTTGTAAATTGTCGTTAATATATTATACTCTCCATTTATGGAAGAAATAAAACATCTGTTGGGCTCTGGTTGGGTGTAAGGAAGTCAACCATGAGTTACGCAATGCGTTTGAGTCTGTTTTCCAGAACCGTTAAATATGTCTAAGTCGGGATATTTACGTCATACGGCTTACTTTTTTAAAACGTTGTCGATTTTTTATTATTTGCCATTGTTCAGTCTTTCATTCCAGTAAAGTTTTCTAAAGTGAGTAATGCACGCTTAGCGACTGGCAGGGTTAGGGTTAGAACACGGTTATACATTATTAAAACTCACTTAGTGAAACAATTGATACGTTACAGTAAGAGGACGACATTCTATAAACAGCCGAACAGCAAAATTTATTATTTTCAAAACCGCATGCACGTGCGAATCGTGCATAACGACAAACCTGTACATCACTGTGAACTAGATTCAACCATGGAAAAAAAGTTGAAACTTCAAATAAAGAAAACCTGACAGAGTTTTTGAAGGCCTCGAATAGTGACACATTTGTCAAACAAGTTGATTAATCTATTTGGTTTCTCAGACTGACTCGCTCAATTTATGGTGATACTCATCAATTTATTATATAATATATAAATAGCCAAAACGGACACACTATAGGTCAATTAACTATTAATATGTTTACGAAAACTGACCACTAAATCTTATAGATTGAAAACTTAGTAGTTCGTTTTCAAACAGGCTCTTTTATGGGTATTTTTATTCTGAATAAATGTCCCATTTTCGTTTAAAGAATCCTACTCATGCTGACCTTGGGAGGCAAGTGCGCATGCGCAGCATCAACCAGTCGACATTGCAACTTCCGCGATTGTTTTTCACATCAGCCTAATGTCTCATTCGATGGAATTTGTCCCACTTTCTGAGTGTATTTGGAATAACCAACTTAAGATGTGATTTTCCTAGTATTTAAGCTTCCAGGCTTTCACCAAAAGCGACCATGGTGTTCTTCAACGGTTCGATGAAACTAAAAATCTGCGAAGCAGTCGACCTACGACCGACAGATTACTCGGCCCGCTTTTCGATGGGGGCCTCCAAAAAGGAGGAGGAAAAGCCAGCTTTAGACCCGTATATTGCATTTGATGTAGACGAACTACATGTTGCTAGAACAACAACTAAAGTTAAAACATCGAAACCCGTTTGGAATGAGGATTTCACGGCTGAAGTTCACAATGGACAAGCTTTTGGTTTGACAGTTTTTCACGATGCGGCCATTCCGCCGGATGATTTTGTAGCAAATTGTTCGCTTTCATTCCAAGATCTGAAATCTCAGTCGGATATATGGGTAAGATTTTTCATTTTAAAGCGATTGTGCAACTTTTGGAGACGTTAAATCTTAGTATACTAAAGTTGACAGCAAAAAAAATCGGTTCCATGCTAAAGTAGGACACGCACTGTGTCAGTGATGGCGTCCATAATTTGTCAATACATTAACATTTTAACTTTCTCCCGTTAACCTAATTATTGATAGCTTTGTCAGCTTAATAGACATGGGTTTTTAGAGTATTTTGTCATTTTCATTCATTCTATTTCTCACATTCTAGATTGATTTGGAACCTAGAGGGAAATTGCATGTGATAATTGAACTCAATGGATCTGCATCAGAAGGTAAGAGTTATCTTATCATTAGCATATTTGTGACCAACTGAGCACTTTATCTAAAACCCTTTCATTTTAGGGATTTGAATGGTACTTTCTCAGCATAATATCTTGAATTTCTAAATGAAGTAAATGAATGATCATTTTGTTACCCGGAATATTTTACTGAGATGTGTATTACATGTCTAATTAATGGTGGAATGTGGTCACTCAACACTGCAATAACACACATAATAACATACTTATGATAATGAGATGATTTTCAATCTTGGGATATATTAAGCATATATTGACCCATCAATGCCTTCAATGTGAATGCTTCTTTGAGATATTACTGTTTTATTATTCAAGCTTCGTTAATGAAATATTCATATCCATACAAAAATTGCGATTGATGGTGGAAACTTAAAATGTAAAGGGTGGTTGATGGTCATAGGCTGGTGTAATACTTCCAGTAGAAAAATGCTTGTATATTGTTATATTCGGTCAGACTGACTAAAAATACTCATTACTGAACAGATAAAAAAGTTATGTTCCAAAAAGGTAACTTTTGTCATTTAAATCAAATTTTCCTGTCAAATTTGATTATTTGAATCATCAATCTTATATCTGACTTTTATTTTCATTCCGATAACTATAATTTACAAATGTCTGAGACCAAATGGCATAATATTATTATAGACTGCTTTGTGACTTGCTGGGGGTAACATGTCTTTCTGATTTAAAACATGATTTTTTCTGTTTGCTAGTTGTTTCTGATGCACAAAAGTGACTCATGCAGTCAGTATGAATAAGAAATCTTCATTGAACATTTTCATTATATTATTTATTTTACAATACATGAACAGTTTCAGTACTGTAGGCCAACATAACTATTTATGACAGATTTTAGTTGTCAACAGTTTTAATGACTTGTTATTTAATACAATCATACAATGTAGTCTTGCTGGGAGATTTTGACATATATTAAAAACTATCAAAATAATTTGATGCTTTAAGTGACATATATATTAAAAACTATCAAAATCATTTAATGCTTTAAGTTGTATAAAGTATTGTTGGTGGTTTCAGAGCCGCCAAAGGAGCCGCGTGTGTTCAAGGAGAAGGAGGGGCTACTCAACCGCCGGCGCGGGGCCATGCGACGCCGTGTCCACCAGGTCAACGGACACAAATTCATGGCAACCATGCTCCGGCAACCTACATTTTGCTCATTATGCCGAGATTTCATATGGTATGCCCTGACTGTTTTACTAGCTTTCTGCCTGTGTGTTTTCAACTTGATATACATACATCTAATGCTTGGATGTCATGTTCTGAAGTGTTTCATTTCTGCTTCGGAGAATCCTTAGGGACTTGCATATTTCACAACCATCACTAAGCAATTATCTAAGAGTCTCCAGCATAATCTTGTGCATATATGTGACTTAAAAACATTGCATCATCCTGGAGATCGACATGTGTAAAAAATAATGAGTCCTATTGAAACACAATGAGTATATTATAAGACTTGAAATGCACATTGAAATGAATCACTGCAGTGGTCGAAATCAGTCCATGGCCTACGTTGGTAAAATGATTTGTTTGCTTGCTCAAATTCCCTTGTTGTTGTTTTTATGTTAGGGCTTGTTAAAATAAATGATGCAAAGCACTAGCGTAAGAATTTGGGCTTATTCATCCAAAAGAGTGATTTAAATGACTGGTAGTGCAACAATGTCTGAACTGCGAGAACTGTCATGGAAACTAAACTTGTAATTTGTTTTTTGACTTATAACATTTGAAAGTCCTATGTTGTAAAATTCAGTTTTTGAGCAAGCCCTAACTGAAAGATTGAACAAGTGCATGGCATGTGGCTTTCGCATACAGGTATTTTAATGACTGATTTTTAACTATTTTCCATCAGACTGATTAATCAACCTTTTAAAGGCATTTGTGTTATGGTTTCTTTATCATTGTTCATCATTTCAACTTGATGGGCATCTGTTATCTTGTGAAAAGTCAGGGCTTAAGGAGATGACAACTGACCACAAGTGTGTAAAGTAGCTGAATCAGGAAGGAGCCAATGGAGGTTATAAGTACTTGAGTGCAGTGATTCATTTCTTGTCAATAGGGGTGTTCTACAAACATGATAGTATTTGAGTGTTTGTCAGTACAGAAAGTTAAAAACCCCAAACACTAATGATTAAAAGTAACTATTTTATTAAAAACTAGAGCTATGATGTCACATAAAAAGTTGTCATACAAAAGATATTGTGACCTTATTAAATATTTCATGATTTTGATTTCATTTCTAATTTCTTATATAAAATGATTATATCAATGGTTATTTCTTTCGTCTCTCATAAACTATTTGTATTTTTTCCTTCCACAGGGGCCTGGGAAAACAGGGCTATCAATGTCAAGGTATGTGATTGTCAGAAATATAGTTTTTGTCTAAAAAATTTAAGTTGTGCAATTGTATGTTTAGTTATTTAGTGAGAATTTATTGCAAAATGATAAAAAACACACACAATTTTGTACATTATTTAATGTTTTGCTGTTGATGATAAATATATTTTGTTTCTAATAATGAGAATTATTAACAATTAGTAACAAGATTATCATTTAAATTATGCAAGAATTTGATAAATGCTTTTATACATGATGTAAAATTGTATGCACTCCTTGAATTCTTGCACAAGGGTTACTTACTATTGTTTTAGCAGGGTTCTTTACCTGGTATGCTATAGAAGAAGCCATTTAACAGCCCGATCCCCTTGAAAAAGAAGCATAGTTTTTCCCCTCAAAATATTAATTCCCTTCCAAAAAAATAATAATATTTTATTGCCTAAATGGGAAAATCGGCTGTCGTCTTTCACACTGGTCAACTTACTTGATTCAACTCAGTATCCTTTGCAAAGATCTCCCTTGAGCAGGTTTTTCTTTTACTTCATTCTTCATTTGGATCTTTTTTCGATCAAGGGTGCTTTGAGAAAATGTCAGCAAAATTGATTCTTCTTCACTGACTGTGTGTCAGCAGTTACATCTAGTCAATCAGCTAGTATACAAAATGTGACTGAGTCCAAACTTTTTGAAGTGGATCATTTTGTTTCCATTGATGTTTCCATTGTTGAAGCCGAGTCCATGCAAGATCCTTAAATTTCTGTTTATCCCAGGCCAGTGGCCCCGCCCTAAAATTCTGGAACCACAGCATGTCTCAGAATGTATTGTAAGAAAAAATATCCAACTGTCTGGAAGTTCTGACTGGAAGGAAGTCTGAGGTACATGTAATCTCCCAACTGAAGAAAAATCAAAATAAAAGTAGTGCTGAGGGTAGTTGCTCGCCACCAATAAAAAATAAAAAAGTCACACATGGGCGTACATTCTTAGAATCTTTTTTATCGAAATGCTGCTAAATTTTCACATTCTCAAAAGGCCACAGGCCCTTCCCCTTTTTCAGAAAAAAACCCTGTTAAGGAATAATAAATTGATGACTGTTCTGCTAGTATTTGTATTAAACATTTAATCTCTGCTTGTTGAAAAGCCAACTCAATTAAAATGATTTTTATTTTGATGTTATGATTTCAGTGTGCACATGTGTTGTACATAAGCGATGCCACCAGCATGTTGTGACCAAATGTCCAGGTATCAAGGACAAGTCAACGGAGGATACAGAGGAGGTAGGGGGACACTGGGGTTTATCTTTAGCAATTCAAGTTAATGATAGTGATTTAAAAAGTCCTTGAATGTCTATTAAACATTAAATGTGTGATATATTTTAAGAGAATTTACTGTTGAAATAACTGACATACACATGTACAGGTCATAGTCTACCACGAATTGTATTGGGAATTAAACTATTGATTATTAGGAATTGAAAACTTTTAAATGATCAATAAATAATTGAATATTCGCATTCCTAAATCCTCGTTTTGCGTTTTGTCTCATTATTTCGTAACAGCAGTCTGACTTGTCTAATTTTTTTTTAATTTTATGCATCACCATGTAAACCTTGATTAACTACATTAAAGCTCATTGATAATTTACAAATTGAAATATCTAAAATGGAGGATTTATGTTGTTGGGAACTTGTTCAAGACATCATCTGTTTTGAAAAACAAGAAATAGGACCAAATACCGGTACAACATTTAAAAATTTTTTTTCATTAATTGATTAAGGCAAACTCACTTATGATAGTTGGCGATATTTACCATTTCAATCATAGTCGATCGTCAACAAAACAATACTAGTCATAACCATAACTATTTGTGAATGATTCAATAGTGACACTGTCCTTTTGCACGTGACAGGGTGCAGGCACGAGGTTCAACATCAATGTTCCACATCGATTCTCTGTGCACAACTGCAAGCGGCCGACATTCTGCGACCACTGCGGCTCCCTCCTCTACGGCTTGTTTAGGCAGGGCCTCCAATGTGAAGGTACGTATGTGTTTCCTTGGCCTCCAATGTGAAGGTATGTGTTTCCCAAGGTCAGCAGTACTTACATACCTTTATAGCTTATGAAGGAATAGATGCATTCTGTGATTTATTTTCGTATGTAACAATGGTTGGAGATTCATGATGTAGGAATTAAACCAATGAGGGGTAAGCCTGATGCCAATGTGGATTTATTTCAAGCATAGAAACAAAAGAATATATAATAAGACAAGGAAATACTACCGCCATTCTAACATGTAACACATCTATTGTCTCCTTTCTGACAAGTCCTTCAAAAATTAATGAAATAATTAATAATGGCCTGATTTTTCTGAGAAATAATATAAAAGGTAAACAGCATGTGATGTTATATTGTCCGTTCTCCAGTCTTCTTGTTATATTCACCTTTAATTATGTGGTTAAACAGGTTTCAGGAGACATAAGCCTGTCCTCTTGATTGTAAGAACAATTAAGACTTCAAATGCAGAAGTTGCGTTTATACCTATACTTCAATTTTATTGTATAGATATATATAATATACCGGATTATATCAAATGTCTACATCTTTTAGATTACCTAGATGTACTTTAAAGATCAAAACCACTATTCATAAGAAACATTTTAGCATGTAAAAAGACCTTACCTCTCTGCTTACATTTTGTAGCTGCATGATGTTAAACCATATATGTGATACATGTCACGTTCCAGTGTGTAAGATGAATGTGCACAAGCGATGTCAGAAGAATGTAGCAAACAACTGCGGCATCAATACCCGGGACATGGCCCAGATTCTCCAGGAAATGGGCATCACCACAGACAAACTCACACAGAAAGGCAGGAAAAAGGTACGCTCTCATCATATTGGGACTTCGTTTTAAGTTCCAAGATTATTCTTATGACAGAGTTCTGGTTACGACCTGAAACATTTTTGGGTCAGTAGATATGGATTTTGTTAGAGGCCTGAACAAACTTTGAACTGAAAATAATTGTACCGGTAACTGAAACAATTGTAATTCACTCTGGTTTTTAAATTGAAGACATCAATTAAGAAATGGTCCGATTCATTGAATATATTAGAGCAATTATTATTAGAATATTAGATATTGTTTAAAAATAATCAATTAATTATTTTTCTGATTAAGCAAACTTTTTATGAAAATCAAAAATTACGTTGAAGTAATGAACATTTTATTTAAAAGTAAAGTCATTGAAATAGACATGTCATCTCATGACATTATATTATACATAAAAAGATACTGTTTATTTTGTTTTAACAACAATGATTGAGGATAGCATTCAGGGTGGTAGGGACACTAGATACATGTCAAATACCCACTACAAAACTTATTAGTATTCAATTATTTTATGGTTATATATATAACTTTTTTATTCAAATGTAAAGTTGTTTAAAATTTAACAAGTATTGTTGAAATTGTTCCCCTACTTAACAGATTTAATAACATGTGTACATTGATTTTCTGTTTATTTTTTCAAGAGCTCTACAAGGGTACATATAGAACGTAAAATGTAACAGCAAGTCCACTAAGCTTCTGTTTTCTGTATGACACATATCTCCAGTCTTGTTTTGATCAGTGCTATATTAAAAGTATCCAATTTTAGACAGTTTTCCTCGCATTCATGTACATTTATATATACAGTTCCAGGTATGATGCTATAATGAGCCTTTCTATATCTTTGTCATGTCTCCTACTCATCATATAATTTCCCATTTTCAACAGATACTTATAAAACCTTAAACTTTCATTGAACTGTTAGTATTTACGAACTGATTTTGCAATTGCTTTTTGGAATATTTGCAAATTTGTGGCCAAGCGTTTATTTTGCATGAACACAAGTAAAATAAGAATCGATCCGTTTATTTACATTATCTCCTATTCATGCCTTTATTTTTGTGATAATAATGATTTTGGTTGTAAATGATTTTCACGCTTATCAAGAAAATTATCAAAATTTTATAATTACTGTTTTATGCAAGGTCGACTTGTTCATTAAAAATGGACATAAATATTATCCTTTAGAAAATCAAGTGCGAATGTTAATATTGTGCTTATATTTGCAGATAAACTCCCATACTTTTTCATAAACTAGTAGTTTGGTTTGCAGTAGGTTAATATATATGTGTATGGAAGTGTATTTACCTTACATTGCAAAAATTCTAAAAACAGAATGTTTATATTTCATAATTATATATTTCTTACAACATATATACATATTGTTGTACACTAAAAAAAAGTTTCATTATGTATTTAATAGTGTAAATAGTAAAAAAAGTTACTGTAAACATACAAAAATACTGCTTAATCGAAAAAAAAAGTGTCGGCCGATTTACCGACTCTTAAATGAGAACTGATCAACAAAACCACTTCAGAAATATTATGTGCCTTCTTGTTGTGTAAGTGAGGGTTTGACAAATATTAATTGTTCGTGGCATTGAAATCCAAGATTTGAAATAAAAGGTTGGAACTAAAAATTATTTTCAAAACTGCTTACTACTTTATAACATTCTAACAAGTACCTAGGATTGGAATTAAAGTAAAAATTAAGTTTAAATTTATTAAGTCTGTTCAAATATTCATGCTCTGCTTGTTGATAAGCCAACAATTTGAAGGTTTGAGTTGAACATTTTCAATATCAATTCTGAATTTATATCTTTATAAATATTTCCTCTGTATAATGTACTGTAACGATGAAATGGTAATGAAACTCTCGTTTTTCTGTTGTTTTTTTAGGTTTCAAACTTTCACCCATGAAATTTTTATATTTTATGTCTGGCAAATATTCACTTACAGCTAGAGCCTGAGTTGAAGACTCTGTAAAAGAAATGGAAATTCTGAAATGTGTCCAAAATCTTTAATTTGGTTTAAAGATCTGTTAAAAATAAAATATAAAGTTTTGTCACATGTTAATATATTTTCTCCATTAATGTTTCAAAATTAACGTTTTTACCATGAAATAGATTCTGCAGTTGTTGGTCTTGAGTTTGACACTCAGAATGAAGGCGTTAGTGAATATGGGCTCTGCTTTATTTCTATGCTTGAATCATCTGAAAATATGCATTTTCTCTCTTGTATTGCAGCCATCAATAAGTGAAAACGATGCGTCACAGAAGGCAGGAAATGATCTGAATAGATATTTACCTAGGTTATCAGGTATGGAACCATTGTGTAATTCCTCACGCCATCAAGGCCTGTATTGACTATTATAAGCTTGTAGGTTTTTGAAGAAAAAAAGGCCCTCATTTCAACAAATATATTGGACAAGCGTTCAGGATCTGATTGTGTGGACAATCATTGGGATCTGATTGCGACGCCCTTTTTTACTTAAGGCATTTTTGAAGAAAAAATGTACTTTATTCTACTCTATTTTCTGCTTTGTGGCTTTAATTTTTGAAACACATATTTTTCCATTTCTGTAGCAAATGACATTGAACAATATTTATTCTTCTGTTTTCCATATGGTTGGTTTAGTGCATAAGAATCAATCCAACATATTTTTTATGCTTATTCTTTTATTAAGTATGTTGCTGTCAGATGATATAACTACAATTATTTTCCAATTATCATTTAAGCTATGATATTTTTAACCCGGTCTTCTCTCCTGTTCAGACCCTGACGATGTTCTAGGAGGGGTCAGCCCTAACAACAGTCTGTCCGTGGGCTCTGGCGACGAGCGTGACCCGCGGGCGCGAAGTCCATCACAGGAACGCTCTCGTAGAAAAGATAGATACACCATACATGAATTCAACTTTATAAAAGTACTAGGCAAAGGAAGTTTTGGAAAGGTTGGTGTAGTTGTATTTTATTTGGGTTTAAGTGAGATGCAGTTGTATGTGTAGATTAATGATTTATGAAGAAGGAAAAAAATATGTAATTCGGAAATAATTCAATTTTTTTACCACGATGAACAAAAGTGAGTTTATTAAAAATTTATTCAAGACAAAACTAACATTTTTAACCAGGTTTTCAACGAAAACCGGGTTATTAGAATGAGGTTGTCGTTCGTCAAACATTGGTTTCTGTTCAATAACTTTAGTTAGCATTGATAGATATTGATGAAACTTGGTGTGTAGGTAGCTTATGGGAAGAGCTAGCTTGGGATTGCTTTTGAGAGGGTTGGGGCTAAGGTCAAGATCACTGTTACTAAAAATAGAAAAAAGGTTTCTGCCCACTAACTTTAGTTAGCTTTGATAGACATTGACGAAACTTGATGTGTAAGTTGCTTATGCGAAGAGCTAGCTTGGGATTGCTTTTGAGTGGGGAGGGGCTAAGGTCAAGGTCACTATTACTTAAAATAGAAAAATGGTCAAGGTCACTGTTACTTAAAATAGAAAAATGGTTTCTGCCCAATAACTTTAGTTAGCATTGACCGATATTGATGAAACTTGATGTGTAGGTAGCTTATGTGAAGAGCTAGCTTGGGATTGCTTTTGAGGGGGGTGGGGCTAAGGTCAAGGTCGCCTGTTACTAAAATAGAAAAATGGTTTCTGCCCAATAACTTTAGTTAGGATTGATAGATATTGACGAAAGTTGGTGTGTAGGTAGCTTATGTGAAGAGCTGGCTTGGGATTGTTATTGAGGGGGGAGGGGCTACGGTCAAGGTCACTGTTACTTAAAATAGAAAAATGGTTTCTGCCCAATAACTTGAGTTAGCAATGACCGATATTGATGAAACTTGGTGTGTAAGTTGCTTATGTGAAGAGCTAGCTTGGGATTGCTTTTGAGTGGGGAGGGGCTAAGGTCAAGGTCACAATTACTTAAAATAGAAAAATGGTCAAGGTCGCCTGTTACTAAAAATAGAAAAATGGTTTCTGCCCAATAACATAAGTTAGCATTGATAGATATTGATGAAACTTGGTGTGTAGGTAGCTTATGTGAAGAGCTAGCTTCAAATTGTTTTTGAGTGGGGGGGGGGCTAAGGTCAAGGTCACTATTGCTAAAAATAGAAAAATGGTTTCCACCCAATAACTTTAGTTAGGATTGACAGATATTGATGAAACTTGGTGTGTGGGTAGCATGTGAAGAGCTAGCTTGAGATTGCTTTTGAGTGGGGAGGGGCTACCGGCAATGTCACCGTACTTGAAATAGAAAAATGTTTTTTGCCAAATAACTTTTGATAGCATTGATAGATATTGATTAAACTTGGTGTGTAGGTAGCTTATGTAAAGAGCTAGCTTGGGATTGCTTTTGAGGGGGGCGTCTCTTTTTGATGAAAGTAAAGATAAAGTCATACAACAAATTAATTGGCTATAATTGCCCATAACAAAAACCTGGTTTCGTCGCACTGCTGCGCTTCTAGTTTAATGTTTAATATTGCTTATTTGGAACAAATTTTAACTTGGTTATGGTTTTGAGCTGTAGTTTTACTCCATTCAAAAGATGTGGTACTGGTGCAACCATCTTTGTAGTCAATGGCTCAGTGGCATGGCCATGCTAAAGCCTGTTTTTTGACGATGAAAAGTGCTTAAAAACTTATCACTGAACCTATCATTTGAACCAATCTAATATTGCCTATTTGTTTGTGTTTCAGGTGATGCTTTCAGAGCGGAAAGGCACAGATGAAGTATATGCAGTTAAAGTTTTAAAGAAGGATGTGATAATCCAAGATGATGATGTGGATTGTACAATGACGGAGAAGAGAATACTGGCTCTCTCAGCCAAACACCCGTTCTTGACTGCCCTGCATTCCTGTTTTCAGACAAAGGTAATCACTATCTCCACCAGTGTTGCGTCAAACATTTTCATGGCCTTTCTGATTGGGGGAAAAAGCTTTATTTTAACTAATATTGGGAATTCTGATTCTGGCTAGTAATTTTTTTTATGTATTTTATATGACCTCTCAGATCATGTGAAATAGTTTGTCAGTGTCACTGTTGTTCATAAATGTTGAAATAAGATGTAATCCTAAAACCATTCAAGGTGCTTGAGTGAAAATTGTCAATAAACTATACCCACATGACAGTAATAGCAAGGACAAGGACATTACTTCGGCTTTAATAATTTTTGAGTTATGTCCCTTAATTGTCTGAACCTGAATGGGAACAGATGAGCATGGTGTTCATTTTGCTGTATCTTTGTTTAACGTTAAATATATGTTACATTAAAAAACTATATAAAAGTTTTCATAACATAAAATTTTAATTAAAAAAAATAATGATATAGTTGATTTTAACCATTTTTCCAACATGGTGGCAGATATCACCCCTGTGTAAGAGATTGAGATATAATCACTCATTGTAACTTGATGGTTGTAACCGATGACAAGGGCAAAGAAGCTCAACTGGCTAATTGTACCATGGCATGCAAATGTGTCTATAATTCCTTCAAGTTGGTTATTTTTTTGATATAGTTAACATCTATCATTCAAGTTTTCTTTGCAATTTTCTTATCTTATGAGAAGTATATACTATGAACTTTGTATGCCTTTTTCAGGATCGTCTGTTTTTTGTGATGGAGTATGTAAATGGTGGCGATTTAATGTTCCAAATTCAACGATCGAGAAAATTTGATGAACCCCGGGCAAGGTTCTATGCTGCTGAAGTGACGTTAGCATTAATGTTTCTACACAAGCATGGTATTATATACAGGTGAGTTCTCATAGCCCTGATGGTCTATCATAATCAAAAATGGATTTAAAATATATTTATATCAGCAACCATTTTCACATCATTTAGGGCCCATTTCTCATCTTTCAAAATGTACACTCATACTTCTTTTCAATATAAATCAAATAAATGAAAGTAACTGATATTTATTTTTTTAAATAACGAATTGGCAAACAAATCAGAAAAACTAGACAAGTAGTTATGAAATAATGAATCCAAAATGCAGTATTTGTACATGAATCAAAATATAAGATTATAATCAATCATTGATCGGATTTCAATCTGATGATGGTCATTTCACGTAGACATGGTTCAATAAGCTGTTATCTGTTTATTGTATTTTGTAAAGTTTAACAGTCAGCAAAAAAAGAAGAAGCCTGAAACTAGCTTTGAAAATTGTAACCAGCCGAACTAATACCATGAATCTTAAATTACGGCTAAGTTCAACGTCCAATTTACATGCAATAGTGCCAGGATTATAGGCTTTTGCTAATTTTGACTACAGTATTAGATAATTTATGATATGCATTGCGTTGAGAGTTAATGTATGTGCATTATGTTGTGTGTTACAGAGATCTGAAGCTAGACAACATTCTGCTGGACAATGAGGGTCATTGCAAGATCGCCGACTTTGGGATGTGTAAGGAGGGAATGTACGAGGGCAAACTCACCCAGACATTCTGTGGAACGCCTGACTACATCGCACCAGAGGTCTGTATTCATGTTGTATTGTACTTAAATATGATTGAAAAATGTAAGTGACTTGTAGGCATGATTTGTGTTTATGTGTTAGATATTGATTTGCATATGATATTTGTTGTTTCAGGCATATATGTCACTAGGGTATAAAAACAATTTACTTACAAAAATGTAATCTGGGGGTTTAAACTCTCAACATATTGTCTGTGATATTAATACCTAAAGAGTTATGAAAGGGAGTTGTAGGCCGTCATTTTGTGTAAACACCCCTCAGCCCGTATGGTGACCAGCATGGGTACCATTCTGTCCTCATAGAAAGAAAGACTGTCAAACAATTATTTTGATTTGATTAAAACTTATCAGGTTGTAAATACATACTTTCCATATTTGGCATTTGAAACGTAATATAACTTCAGTTATACACAATGATAAAAATCTAATAAATGCAAAAGATGATGTCTGTTGACTGGAACTCTGAAAAAAATTGTCCCCTTTGACAGATCCTGCAAGAATTGGAGTATGACGCCTCTGTAGACTGGTGGGCTCTTGGTGTGCTCATGTATGAGATGATGGCGGGCCAGCCTCCATTTGAGGCAGAAAATGAGGACGATTTGTTCGAGTCCATCCTCCATGACGACGTTCTCTACCCTGTGTGGCTCAGCAAAGAAGCTGTTTCTGCACTCAAAGGGGTAAGATTTGATAAGAATTTATATATATCTTGATTTTGCTGTTAGTGCAAAATGCACAGGCCCAAATGCTTATAGAAGCTCTCCTAGTCTATTGAAAATACAATGCTGCGTGCCGCAGGGCTTGTTATTCTTTTAGGCAATAACAGTGCAAGACTGTAAAGGGTTTACATTTTTCTTTGATAATTCCCTGGGCGGAAATGGCTTGTTAGTTGGTACGTTTTAATCTTAGTATAACATTAGTTATCGTGGGCATGTCAACAACAAACCACCAGATACCTAATAGCACAATTTTGATTTGATATCATTAATTTATCTCTGCTTTTTCTACAGTTTATGACAAAGAATCCTGCAAAGCGACTCGGCTGTTTCAAAACACATGGAGGGGAGAAGGCCATATTGGTGCATCCTTTCTTCCATGAGAAAATCAACTGGGAGTTGCTGGAGCAGAAAGCTGTTAAACCTCCATTCAAACCTAAAATTGTGAGCTTATTTCACTTCTTTACTTACTTTTTGCTGCTTTCTTGTCTTGTGGTACAGGTGCCTACCTCTTACACAAGAGGTGTGGGTTTGATCACAACCACTTCTTCCTTATGGTCTCCCGAAATGGTCAACAGTACTGGTTTCTACCAAGGAAATAGACTGGAGAGTTATTTTAAGAGCTATCAGCTTTTATCAGAATCAAACTGATCAACTAAAGTCACAACCGAGCTAAAAGAAATTAATTCATTGAAGTCATGATTAACTGATACTGATTAGAATTTGATAAAATGTAATGCAATGAACATTCTCTGAACATATGGTTTACATATTATTCTTGGTACTTTGCTTTTAAGAATTTTACTCTAACAAATTGTGTTTCAAAAAATTGCTATGTGGTGTGATCTGAGATGTATCTTCTATGACACATGTGTAGTTTTTCTACAATGACTACTTCTCAGTAGTAACTTGTTTTAAAGAAATGTAATAGCATGAGATTTAATCAACTTAGTTTTTATATGCTGAGGTTTACTGGATGATGGACACTTATCAGGGTATTTATCAATAACAACCATAGTTTTTTAATCATCTTTGTTTTAAATCTAAAAGGTGGAGTTATTTACTAGTCTACACAGTGGCATCATCTTCATACTTGTAATCAGTATGAAAAAACTTTAACCTTGGTGATAACTAATATGATACTCACTTGAAATGTAGCACACAAGTTACCGAAGAAAATATACTCAGGTGTTACAAGGCCCGTAACTCTTGCTTTATGATTGTGAAATTATGTCCCTTCCACTGTGAGAATAAAGAACAGAAAAGCGATTGCATCCGCTTGCGGTTCTCTTGTAATATACAACCAATTGACCTGTTTTGTTCCCGTTTTCAGAAATCAAAGACTGATGCTAACAATTTTGACAAAGATTTCACTACAGAGGAGCCAGTACTGACTCCTATTGACCCTGCTGTTGTGAAAGCCATCAATCAAGAAGAGTTCCGGGGTTTTTCCTTTGTGAACCCAGACTATGGAAAGTTAGACCAGCAAGGGGCGTCCGGTCCCTCGTATCAATGATGACAACCATAGTTATAATATATTATATACAAAAGGTTTTGTCTGCAAACACAAACTATTTCTATAAAACAGCTTCAAGTTTTTATTCATTGAATTAACTGTTCATCACTTGTGAATATTGTGTCGTGTTTTTGTATATGGTAAACTTCACCACAGTAATAGCATGGTACATATTTTCGGAGTTAGGTCTTTGTGTATAATGTACTTACACACTGACCAACTCCTGAAGTTTTAATCATTCATTTTTCACTGTGTTGTTATTTTGAATTCCAGATAGAATTTGCAGAAACTATGAAATGTTTAGTTCCAGTCTTTCAAAAATATTGTTACTCTGAAATCATCATTTTTGCAATGTTTAAATTTTTGTAAATTTACTTTGGGCAGGATTTATGATTGTTGCGCAAATGTGTACCAGAATAACTGTGCTTCATATTTCTAGTCTTTATATGTTTTTAATTAGGATTTTTTCCTTATTTTTTGTAGATACAGTTGTGACTTTATGTGTTTGTATGATTAAATATTAAGATCTGCAAAATTGTATGATTTTCTAGTGTACTAATCCATTTTTAATGGGTATATTTTGGCCAGAGCATTTGTTGTGAATGTGACATTAGTGTAGGCGTTATGCTTGTAACGACTGAAGAAAACTCCATAACCCATTGTTAGACTGGTCTGAGAAATCAATCTGTGCGAACATGTTGTTTTGTATGTATATGGTAAATGTCTTAATACAGGTATGCATGTCTGCCATGCCCCATTGGTCATCTGGATTATCCTACCCTCACAAATGTTGTTAATCCTGAAACTAGTCGCAGCTTTAGGTTTTAAGATTTTTACTAAATGTCATCAGAAAGGTACTTGTTTGGTATACGTTTTATGCTTACTTTTCAATATAATTCTTGATGTTCATTGCTGATGTGCATTTACTTTTCTGATTGTTGATAAGCATTCAGTTCTAATGGTATGATGTTTACAATTTGAAAACCAGTCGTGCAATATTATTCCATAATAAATTATTGCAATTTAATGGAACAACACAAATGTTTAATTCTGTTTATAAACATGAAGCATGAAAACAAAAGCAGTAATCTGAAGTTAATTCGAATGATTGTTAATAACAAAACATTTTTCACATAGCACATATGACTGTCAGTTCTTTCTGTTTTTGACACTGTCTTCACTGTGGTCATCATTAGGAGCATAATAACCAAAAATTGTATTTTTTGAAGTCCCGAAATTGATAAGTATTAGCATCAAGTCATTTAACATTTATGTTAATGTCATTTCAAATTTGGTGCAATGATAAAGAAAGCTCACCATCTTAAATCAGGCAAAATACAAGTTTAATATTATCACTCAACACAAGCCACGATTACTTCCCACTATTATGATACTAGTTCATTACATCATTTATACTCTACGCATGTTGACACAATGTTA
This sequence comes from Mya arenaria, assembly GCF_026914265.1. Taxonomy (NCBI): domain Eukaryota; kingdom Metazoa; phylum Mollusca; class Bivalvia; order Myida; family Myidae; genus Mya; species Mya arenaria. The sequence goes on along the minus strand of NC_069132.1, from coordinate 55,801,849 downwards.
CGCAAGAATTTAGTCCAAGTTGCAGAGGAAACCCAGCTTGGTGACCTCTGACCAAACTCACATTCATCCATGCTGGGAATCAAAACAGGAATGCCTTGGTGAGGAGCAAACACGCTCACCACTTTTAACCATTATGGGTTATATTATAACCCAAGGTATATTTAAATTATTAAAAATTGAAGTTATACCTGACATAATGCATTGTTTTAGATAATACCATTTATGCTCAGTGTTTTTTTTTCATGAACTTTTGTAATAGATATACATGCAATGGGATTTATTTACTTTTTACTGTAATTTTCTTTATGCTGCCTGTTTTACAAATAATTTTTTGGATACACAATAATTCCATTAGCTATTTCCATTCGTTTCACTACATATTATGCATCTGAGTGATCTGTTATGTATATATTGTTAGAATATGAATATCAAACATGGAATCTCCGATTCAACCTCAAACATCAAAATACAATACCATTTTCAATTGTTTGCCTGGTTTGAGAAATAGTTTCCAGTGTGTTTTAATCTCGTCTGTTTGTTGGAAGAAAAAAGTCAGGATATTATGATAGCTTTGGTGTCATTGTCAGCATAGTTGATGTCATTGTTGGCGTAGTCAATGCCATTGTCTGTGAAGTCCATGTCATTGTCCGCGTATTCAATGCCATTGTCGGTGAAGTCCATGTCATTGTCGGCGTAGTCAATGCCAATGTCGGTGAAGTCCATGTCATCGCGGCGCAGTCAATGCCATTGTCGGTGAAGTCCATGTCATCGCGGCGCAGTCGATCTCATTGTCTGCGTAGTCTATGTCATTGTCCGCCTATAAAATCTCTCAACCTTGGCTTTTACTTATAAACATTTCAAGAAATTCAAATGAAACTTGGTACTAAGGTTGCCAACATAATGCGTAGATGTTAAGCAAGGCCCATGAGTCTGGCATTGATCCTTGTTCAGTTATGCCCCTTTTTGACTGGATGTTTGAGTGCTCTTGTTTATGTTAATTCAGATATATGAATGTGATTTGTTTCGCACATGATTGTATTGTTAACTCTTTTGTTAGTATAGTTTATTTTCTAGTTTTGACCATGCAGCTATGTTTTTATTTCCAAATTGGAGGACTATTTATTCAATGTACAATGTACTTGTAGTATATATCACATACATTTATACCAAATAATTACATAATATATATATAATCTAGTCAAATGATGTACAGAGTTGTTATTACAGAGTTTTTTAACTTCAGAACATCACTTTAATCTATCATTTGATATGTTGATGATATCCATTGTTGTTTGTGTTATGAAGAAAATAATAGGTGGGAATTAATTTCTGAATATTTTTAACCAGGTTATCAACGAAAACCCGGTTATTAGAATGAGGATGTCGTTGGGCAGGCGCGCAGACAGCCCCTGGGTGTTGAACATTGGTTTCTGCCCAATAACTTACGTAAATATAGATGGATAGTGATGAAACTCGGTGTGTAGGTTGTTCATGTGAAAACCTAGCCATTGATTGCTTTTTGGGGTGGGGGGGGGGGGGTCAAGGATAACATCGAGGTGAGGTCAAGGATAACGTCATGAAACTTGGGATAAATGCTGCAGCAAAACTTAACACATCATATACTAGAGTAGTTTTCCGTTATGGATCTTTTTCATTAAAATGAGGAGAAAAGTTTCTGCTTTTTTCTTACTTGTACAAGAAGTTAATTAAATTATTGTTCTTATTGCGCCTATAAAAAACCTGGTTTTTGCGCATTGCGGTGCTTCTAGTTGTTTTTTTATTAAATTAATATTACTTCAATCTTACAATATCGAGATGTTTCCAAATTCGGCAAGCTGTCTCTTGTTTAGGTAAAAAAAAAAAGTCAAACATGTTGTCTCATTTTGTTTGTTTACAAGAAACTTCCTCAGAATAATGCAAAACTTATTATAGTTGAATCTGTAATCGAAGTGCATTCCAAAGGCCATTATATCTCTGATTTTATCTGCCAGTATACCTGAACACATTTGATATTTGAAGCATATAAAACAAAATAGGTGTTTTGTAAATTTTTATTGACATAACCCTTTTTATCACAGCATTATGTTTTATTTGGCCATTTTGATTTTATCGTAGTGTGTTGGATATCCCCATTTAAAACCAAAGTCTTGCTGGTACTATCAGATCTGATCATTTTATCCATGCTGTATCTTTAACGATACAGTGGGCAGTTTCAATGAAGATCTTAGTCGATTTAAGTAGTTAATTAATATTACCGTAGTTATTCTATCAATCACCCCGGTGTTTATTAAAATCATACCTGAGTTCAAAGTAGGGGACAACTGCTTTTATCCGAGAATCGGCCATCATTATAATATTTGGACTTAAATAATATTTGGACTTAAAGATCGTATAAAGCAGAAAATCAAGAAACTCGTTCTTTGAAAGGAATGTTGTTTGTGGGTTTTTTTTTTCAAAACAATTGGTGGGTTTATGGGAGGCAATGTTTTTGCACGATTTTGGCCAAAAATTGATGGTTTTCGGGCTGAGAACTGGGGGGTGGGTGATTTTTACAGGATGGGCAATTAATAGAATAATAATGGTACCTTGGTGTCGTATTAACGTTATTTTGTTTAAAATTTGTGTGAATTGAACTGCAGTATTAAAGACTTATACAAAGTTAAAAGAAATAATAAATCCAACTTATTGCCGTTTGTGATGTTTATACAGATTGAAATTACTTGAGTTACGATTAAGATCCTTTAATGATTCGGGCCGCTGTCTCTGCTATGAAATTTCTCAATATTTTATGAGAAAGTGCGGAAGATGAACTATTTCTTGATTCCTTATTGTTGATATTTATATGAAAAAAATAGTTATATTACATATTAGTGTTCAAGATCTGAACTGTATTCAACAATTAAGTTTCTTCGAATAAACAGAAGGCTTGTTGACCCAGCTGGATTTATGAATTGTTTGCATTAAGTGTGTTATTGTTTAATTTGAATGGTTTTGTTTTGCTATGATATTTACATAAAACTGTGAGCAAAAATAATTGGAAACATTTTCTTGCCAGAAACAGACTGAGTGAAATTGAAATAATTCCATGGTTCATTTGAAATGTGCAAGCAATGTACGAAATCATATCATTGACGTTAACACTCTGAACATGTGTAGAAAATGACGGTTCTTATTATTTATGTTCACTTCATGATAGATTTATTTTTACATGAATGGATGTATATAATAACTGGATCATTCGGTTGACATTTTTGTAATAAGCTGACATTGTTTTTTTATTAATTTACTCTCATCAAGGGAAACAATATTTTATCGTTCAAAATCAATAATCCTGCAAGTAAATATTATTACTATTATTTATAAACTTTTGAATGCGATTTGGTCATATTTGCTTCATTGCCAGTGTTGGAAATACCAATTAAATCTCTATTTTAGGTGTTAAAGGATCAATGCCATTCAAAATTAGCAAACACAATTTCTTAAAAATGTTAAAGCACATGTATAATGATGGCATAGCCATTCCAACTTAAAAACAAAATATGTTTTTCATTGACTTTTATAAGAGTGTTTGTTTCATGAACAAAATATTGTTTTTCATGAACATTTTTCTTAAACATAATATTGTTTTTTCATGAACACAATATTGTTTTGTTTTTCATGAACAGAATATTGTTTTTTTCATGAACAGAATATTGTTTTTTCATGAACAGAATATTGTTTTCTTGTTGAGAGGTCACTGTGACAGCTGTGTGTGTCCGCTGACTGGCGGTGTGGTTTCTATTGTGGCAAACAATTGTTAACATGCAGTGTTGTTCTCTGTTATATAATCAGCTGGGGTCTCACTTACTTTGTACTCTAGACTCACACTCACAATTTGGGATTCACACTGTTTTCAAACATTTGAGAAATTACAAATACTTGCACTTTTTTAAAAATTTAGCCTTTGGAACACATGCATATTGATTATTCACATGAGAACCCAGGCTATCCAGCACTGTCCCATAGAGAAGTACAACTTTTTACAAAATAGTAAAAGAAATTAGGATTTTTCCCGCAAATTACAAGCAAAAAAGAAGCAAATTTGGCATCACTTATTAATGAAGTTATAGAACATTTTACAATATTTTATCCAGTTTCTCAACATTTATGTCCCCGGCCAATTTATATTAAAGCTGCGATGAAATTATTCTCTAAATGACAGTTCAAACTTGTTTAAAGATCTATATTGACGTGCCGCTCCAGGTCTCATGACTAAAACATGCCAGCAAATTTAGCAGGAGATCCATAAATCAGCATTTTTTTCATTCAAATTAGGTCTTTATAAAAAGAAGGAAAAATAAGAAATGCTTGAAAGCCTCATATTATTTAAACTTAATAAGTGCAGTTTGCGCCATGGAATAGACTCATAATATTATGAGAATTGCTGTGAAATAGACCTTGCTGCATTGTTCATACCATGTTAATGATTAGTATACACACATGCCATGATACAACTATAGCCAATATAGTAATATACTCCCAAATAGTCTCAATGTATCCTGCAAGAACAGTTTGATTGCCACATCATAGTATGGACCATATGGCTATTGTTGTGAAACACACACAGCGTGATTCCGTGTAGCCCTTGCCTTCTGTCTCTGGCCGTCACATCCCACACAAAGAGCAATGGAACAACTCGCTAATCAAATAATGTAACAACATCTAGAATTATAGTTGTAACATTCTACCATCCTGTGTTATCATTGGTTAAAATAAGCAAAAGCCTGTCATCGTAAAATGTTTGCCTGCCCACTAAACATATTTTACATAGTTACATTGCTAGTTGTAGAAGTACAAGAATTATGGCTTGTTGATACTAAAGTCTTGATTACTGTTTTATTGCTGGTAAGATGTTGAAATACTGTACCAGGTGCTACTTGTGGTGGAATGTGGGGGCCGGAAGGCTGGTGGCTTCACTAAACCTCTTGTTACTGTGTAGCGAACTTATTTGTGTGTATGCCTACATGGCAAGTTCAGATTCAGTCTTAATGTATGTGCAATAAATAAATACCAGTTTTCATATTTTGTGTTTGTGTTTATTCTGTGATTGTGTTCTCAAGTTTTGATTCAACTTTAAAGAGATGGTATCTAAAAATTTAAGCATTAGAAATAAGGGCTATAACTGGTAGGCACAGCCACAGACAAAACAGGTTATCAACTTCAATGCTAGTTAAACTTCCTTAAAGTCCCATGACTGGCTCATATACTGATTGATATAGGTGTCACACAAGATTCTATGCTTTATATGCAAAGTCCAGGCCCATAATTCTACTTTTACCAAAGGCAGCTACGTGCCTTACCCCAGCACTCCCAGTAAAGGGTTTACCTTATAAATCATAAATCCGTTGATTTATTTTTCCGTTTCCTCAACTGTGTTTTCAACTTTACTTGTTGGTCAAGTTAATTTTAACAAATATATATAAAAATAAAGAGTCGATGAGGCCAAGATGATGTCACTTCATGATGTTATTGAAACAGACCCTAGCGCACAACTTCACATGCTGCTTGATAACATTTCTGTAGTTGCATTTCTCTGGCAAAACACTGAAAACCAAACAGGGGTGTAGGTCGGAGTTAGACCAAACTTTTATCAAACCATGTTTGTTCCATACATTTTGTGAAAATTGTGGTTCTGTGCTGAACAAATTCTTTAAAGTTGAATGCAATCACATATTAAACCAGCTCTTGTTGAGATAAGCTCAACAAAAGATTGAATGCTCTAGGAGCTATTTTTTTAACTTAATCAAGGGCCTTAACTCTGCACATACTGTGTACAGCCACATATAAAACCTCAAGCGTACAACTTCACACACCTCTTAACAGTCCTCAAAAAGTTTATCACCCTGGTTACCAGAAATATATTTTTGGAGGTATGCGTCACAACATTGCACTCTATAAGCTATTTGTTTCAGCTACCGTAAGTCAAGGGCCATAACTGTGCACTTACCAGGTGCAGACTCACAAAACCCCAGGTGCACATCCCCACATGCTGTTTAACATTCCTGTCAAGTTCCATCACATTGGCTATTATACTTTTGTAAGATATGCATAACTTAAGATTTTGTGACAGGCCAACTGACATACCAACATAAATGATAGCTCAAAAGCAGGTGTTATCATGAGCTTTTATTATAGAAAACTATACAATAAAGCCCTTTGCTCTAATCTCAGTCCAACCCATAATGTTGGTGCTGACAGACAAGAAAGCAATGCCAAAAGCATTTGTCTCGCGTAAGTCATAGGGGAAACATATTAACTACAACTTGGTGAAAAGCTTATTTATAATGGATAATCAAATATAAACAAAGTTAGCTTCTTAATTTTAATAGTGAACAACAGGAACTTTAACTGCATTACATCAACAAAACATGACTATTGGTGTTGTGATTACTGGCACCCTAAATATTGCATGAACAAGAACAGAGCATCAGTCCTATGATCCTATAAAAGCAATGTGACTTCCAGAACGTTAAGACATCATGAAAAGCCATTATTGGTTTATGTAACTTTTAAATAATCGTGGTTGCAAAACATTTGTACAGTGATGAAGTTGTACAATTTTTATTTTTATTAATTCTACCTTTTAATCTGAGCCTGAAGGCTCGCTGTTACTTGCATAAATCATTTCTCCTATGCTATCGTACAGGTCATTCTAAAGTTTTATTACAAACATATAGACGTAGAAGTCTTTCTGTAGAAAAGTTTATAACATATATGATCACACTATTTACATGTTAGGTGAAAAGCTAATTGCAACAGCTACATATATGCGATTCGCAACTTCCGGAGTTATCACATGCCTCTCTTATTTGTCCATTAAAGCAAGTGGTTTTATTGAAACAAAAACAAGGTTAAAATAAATGGAAGCATGTTTGAATCAAAAACAATTCTAAATCAGTGTCAGTCATGTTTGTTTAGTCTACTTATTACATAAATTACTTGACAAGAACATAAAATCACATAACAATAAACAAAAACATGAAATGTGCTTCACAAGTAACACGCTAATACTAGCATACCTATATTCAATATAACTGATGGTTAAAAAAGTAGCTTCTAAACATGAAAAAAAATCTCGGTAAAATGAAGGAAAAAACACACTCGGAATACAGTTCACCATGATTAAACACTTAAAAACCGTAACATTTAAGATATGACGGTGATTTCTTCTTATATAATAAATAAACATAATTTGTGATACAAAATATATATAAAATTGCATTCCTAAGATCAAACATTTTCAGTTCATTGAATTGAATTATTAGGCCATGATTACATAGATATAGGTCAACATACAAGAACACACATAAATTGCCTGAATGAAAGATGGGCAATTTATCAGATCAGCAAAAAATATTGCAAAACATATACCGGTACCAGGCTTATTTTTAATTTGTAATGCCCAAATGCTTGCTCAGTAGCATTTGTTGTATAATATCATTTATGACTCAGTACTTATTTTCAGATTAATTTTTACCCATTATTTACACAGACACAAAAAATGTAAGATGTCAACAGTCTTAACCTAAGGGCATGTTTACTTGAGAGAACTTGCTAATAAAAGAAATATTTTATAACATGATATCATATTACTATAAATGTACTCTATGTACTGTAAGATGTATAGTAAGGTGACTTTTGGATGCCTGCTGACCCCATATTACTTTGCATCATTTCAAAAGTTTAAATGATTAGAGAAAGCTAATTGAACAAATAATCTCTAAAAAGTCATAAAAAAAAATTGGCCCCAAAAGATTGAAAATTGGTAATTCTGCATTCAATTTCCATTGAAATGAAGAACAAAAAAGTCAACCCCAATAACTTGTTACGTTATTTCAGGCATTTATTTCACAAACTAACCAGTAAGAAATATCCTTTTAAATAATACTTCACTTATATGAGGTCACCAGGTTACATAGGATACATGTCACTTTAAGCCTATCAATAGTTTCCCATTGAAAGATTTCAATACAAAGACGTGTAAAATCACATACCGCTACAAATCTCCTCAATAATGATTAACAGTTTTGCATATAACATATTGTATTATATTCATAAACTTAAACCAGACATTGTTTTCAATTGTTACTTCTTCTTGAACGTTTCCCGGCAGTTTCTGCTTTGCCCCCAGATTTTCGTTTCCGCCTCTTTGTGGCCGTAGTCTTGCTAGAGGTACCTGGCGCTGGGGCTAGAAACCCATTAACCTCCTCACCCCCTTTCTCTGACACATGACACACACTCCCACCCAGTCCCTCACCCCCCTCCTTCTGTTCACGCAGTTTCTGAAACTCAGCGGCTAAGTCTACAAATTTTTGATTCAGATCATTCACTTTTTTATCGAGCTCAATGATTGTCTGCCCCTGATGCACGAGTTTCTTCTCTTGTTCGACGATTTTCTTCTTGTACTGTGTATAGCAATTCTTCAGCTCAACAACTTCCTTTCGTACCTGCAGAGTATATTCATATTTTAAACATCAGTATGAAATTATAGATGCTTTAATATGTTTGATAAAACCTGGTTTGTCATTTTAATGCCGAAAATCAAACCACTCCAGCTATTGCCTTCATTGATTGATTTCTACCCATTTTAGTTTCAATTCATGTTTTAAAGGGACTAGACGCCAGGCTCCAATTTTTCAAAACTTCTTAAGTCCCTTATAACAGGTTTAGCTAAGCTCACTATTTTTGTCTTTCAATAAATTGTGTAATGTTTACTTCTGTGAATATTTTCACACTTTATATGGGAATTGACTTTATGATAATTACAATTAACCATTTTTCATGTATCAAAATCCAATTTAAGTATGCATTTGGCTTACTGAAATAAGCTACCATACTTAAACCCTGTTATGCTTAAGAAGTTTCGATAAATTGGGGCCAGGTTGTTCCAAAATCGACAAATACAGTATTTCCTTAAAACAAGACTAGAATTGTCAATATGAGCTGGTATGAGACCAATGATACATCACTTTACATGATTAAAAGAATTTTTTGTTGCTGTCTCAGCTGAATTGACCCGTTTAAAAAAAGTGCATATTGGTTTTCAAGTTAATAGTGTGTATATTTAGCAGGTGAAAGTCAAGTGATTAGTACAGATACAAATACTGACGCTATTTTTAAATTAACTGGGATTAACATGGTAGACAGGACCAGTTAATTTTAAAATTGGAAAAATATCCAAAAACTGAAAGATACAAATATACAAGCATCGTAAGTGAAGTGATAATTAAGACTTATGCGTTATACACAACAATATCAATTTTTTGTTTGTTTTTGACAATTTTCTGTTTTCTTGCAATTGTATCCTCTGGTGTATAGTCCCTTTAACAGAAACCTGGACAACAAAACACATTAACTCATCTGTAACTATGTTTTTATATAACACCATGTTTGTTAGATGAATCAAAATAATAAAATTCTTTCTACACTAGTTTTCCCTGCGAAGCAACTTATCGGTTCAACAACGTGAGATATCAACATACGCTCTGCCTGCAGTCCATGAGAGGTGTTCATGTTTAACCATGCAATAAATCATGGAAATTGTTTTCCTTGGTCTAATGAAAAATGGAATATGTTAAACAATTACAAAATGCTGCCAAAATTTAAACACACTGCATGCTGTTTATTTAAATAATTTATGCGACCATGTGCTTGATTTTTTTACAAATTAAGATGAGAATTGCAAGATTTTTTTCTCTGCTCTGGCTGTACCTGCATCACGCTGCTGGTTTGACCCCTGACCTGCAGGCCAAGGCTGGTGACCTCTGACCTCATACTGGGGCCGCGCACTGGGGATGGAGGAAATGGGAAGATTGCTGATGTAGAGGCACCTGTAACATGTAATGTAATTATTGTAACTCATCAAAGTTCATATATACTACTAGGCAGAAGTTGTTTTCCGCATGAAAGACCTGGGTTATGCATATGCAAAACATGAACTACAAAATCTCAATAAATTTTTTGGAAACGCGAAAATTATTAAAAGCAAAATCATTATTAACACAAAAAAAAAAGTAATGAAAAGAGAAAATGAAAATAAAATGATTTATTTGTACGTTCATGCAGAATGAACGCTCTACCACATTTTTTTTCCAAGAAGCGCACTTCATGGATTTGCAAAATCACAGCCTAGTGTTCATTATATGAATGCACGAAAAAAGAATCAATCTTTAAGAAAACAGGGACATGCAACATGACCCTTATGACAGTTGACATAATTCACACATGCATGCACAAAAATATGGCTCACATGTTTCAGAGAAAGGATATGGAAGGGTGATAGCTGGCAGCTTGTTCTTCAAGTTTGGCGCGATCTTTTCGTCAAAGTGTTCCATGGCCATAGAGGATATATCTCTCAACTCCTGGAGAAACTCATGAGACCGGGGAGGCTGCTCCTTACATTGGAGCCGGAACAGGATCGACAGCAGCTCATCCAGGACCTACATGTGTAGTCAACAGAAATACATTGTAAACCTGGTCTCTAGTGAGAGGACAACTTGTGTGAATCATACCCTAAAAGCTACAGTCTTCACCAATTTGTAACATAAAAACAATATCAATTTCCCCAACAATTTTTAGCAAATTGTTAAAAACACTGTCAAACAGTATAAGACTCCTGTTTCAGCATTACTATATGTTTGAATGCTCATTATAATAAAGTAATGTAAGAATATTTATAAAAAAAGAAAGTATTTTATTAGGATAGTATGACCTTAGTTTGACAATGTATATTTCTTTGAGTTTCCATTTATTTTAAATTTATCTCATAATTTCATAATTGTATTCTTTAATTCTATGACACTTTTGTATCCGGCATTAGACTGAAATCAACATACATGTATTGATGTATATGTCGCATTTGGGGCAATATTTTCATTTTTTTTTTATTATATATACTTCTTCATATATTTTATCAATAGAATAACAATTTGCTAATATCTTGTGCTTCATGTACAACAATATTATATTATGTTGTGCACGACAATGTGCTAATTAAATGCAATCTAAGGCTCTTAAAACCCATGAGCTTCAGGGGCCTTCGCCACTTCTGAACCCCCACAAGGGCACTGCCCTGGACCCATAAGGGGGCCTTTCGCAGCCCCCGTAACCCCCTGTGAAAAAGTGGCGAGAACTTTTTAGAACCCAGGGGGAACCCTGGAATTTCAAGCTAAGATTCATGCAGGAGAAAACTGAATCTTGATAACTTTCAGAGATTACCTTTTTTTTTAAATGCAATGAACATAAAACGAAGGATACATAAAAAGTGGTTATCACTCTTTTAATTAATATGGTTCAACGACTCGATTCATCATATTATGCAGTGCCATTCAAAGATCTTTATTTACTTTTTTTTTACCATATTGAAACTTGATGCTTTTTCCATACAGTATTCTACTAAATGTTACATTTGTTTCATTCATCAAAATATCCATTTGAGTCTTTCAATAAAAATATTTTGGTAACAAAATGTACTTCGTACAACATAGTTTGTGCCTTAATGTTCAAATCAGAAGCTACCGTGCAACATGTGGAATGCAGATTAATTACGATATATATGCACACCAATTATTGCAAGCTAAGCTTAACAATACAAAACACTCATTTCACCCAACTCTTGCCATTGAGATTATACATAACTGATTAACTCGCCTTTCTTCCTCATTATGGACATAACTTAAATAATGTGAGTAGCTCTTGCATAAAACCATAACACTATCAACTGTCAAAACATAGCCATACCCAGTATCTTATCAACAAATGTATAGTTATGCATTTTCAAAATGATATTTCTTAGTTGTTATAATATCTATTTTGATAATATTGTAGTCTGATTGGTCAGGTTAGACATAGTTTATAATCTATTTGATTTATGCAACAAAGCATTCGATTTAATTAGTGACTGACTAATGAACGAAAATTCTTCATCTTAAAATATGTTGTCATATGCTTGTTGACAGGAGCCCATAATTTGAAATTTTCAAAATCTTACCTTTCCGGGAATGAAGCAGCACAAGCCAGACTCCATGTATTTGGAATAAGACATCCCAAGTAGAGACAGTCTTGTCTCGATTGCGGACAGAATATCGACATGTCTTGCTAGATGATGGTTTCTTCTCTCCGACTCTCGTCTTGGCAATTTGTTCTTAACTTCCTTTTGTATGTGGGCATGGAATTTGTCCACTCTTACAAACCCCTTATTCAGTCTTTGCATACAATGTTTGTTGAAAAGTCTGCATACCTGCGAAGAAAAAAGCATTTTGAACTGTAGTCTGAACAAATGTGACAGCCATTAAACGTAACAGCTACACTATTACTAAAGAAAGATAATTTTCTAAAGTAAACTACAAACAGATATCAGAAAGTTACAGACAAGACAAAGTCAAACTATGTCTGACAATTAATTATAAGTCCAGAAAAAGTGACTGCTGTTTCTATACACATACAATTTGCACATGTAAGTTTGGTCTTGATGTTTCTGCAAAAGACCTGTCCCATGGCACATAACACAGAGTGCATTTTTTGAAGCCTAGTCACCTACATGTATTAAAGCAACAATCTGCTTTTGAAAAGCCCTTTCTATAAGGACTAGTTTAACCACCAGAAACAAGCAGGAAGGACCACACCTCAACATGTAGTATTTTTTTTTATTTTAGAATACACATACACTATGTTGATAAGAGCTCTACACTGTGCATTGTTATTCTAGCCATGTGGAACAAGCGTTGCACAGGAGTTGCCTTTAGGGGGCTCTAAACCAACGCAGCCATGACCTGTTGACTAACAGCCTCAAAACAGAAATCTGAATGACAGCAAAATCGAAGTCTGAAGAATCAGTCTTACCCGCCGTGTTTCACTTGTCTCGTGAAAAGTGAGGTATGAAAATATGTGTTCATGTATTTCTTCTGGGAGTTCTAAGAAGTGTATCGATTCTTCTGAAGCCATTATTGTTTGACGTTATTGTTTTGGTTTTATTTCTTGATTTTTTTGTGGTTACACGATAATGACAAAGGCCACCGAATATAATTGTTTCTAAAATGCGTAACGAAATGTCAAACGGAAACGCGAAACGGTAAAAAGAAGAGATGAACGGAATATAAAGAGAGGGTGGATATTTTTATTGGATGACAGCTGCTCTTTGTACGCCTGAATCTGCCCCACCCTTTTTAGGACGGGGGATTCGGACGGACGCCTATGTTTTGTATAATAGATTTCACTGTAAAAATAATTTCAATTTGGATACCATTTCACTGCAAGCCGTCAATGTATGGGGCACTTATAGTCCAAATATTTGTACTTTGACGGATTTTATTTAGATTTTTGATATGGCAAATCCTTCACGTACAAATTGTTTAGTATCAAAAGTGGGTAGTTGTTCCGATCAGGATTCCGGGTTAAAGCATATAGCGTCTATAAAATATCATAAAAACAAGAAATATTACCAGATATTGTTATTTTATATTAGTTCCGTACACAAAAAATAAATATCCAACTTATAATTATGAGTTTGACGGCTTTTCTTCATTTCATTCTGTCAAAACATAACGATATATACATGAAGGGCACCTGCAAGGCTTTAGGGCACAGTTTTAAATCGCTCGGAACATTTCGGCCATGGCCGAGTTGTTACGATTGTATAACGAGGTCTATCTCGAAGCTTTGTCGGAGGAGGCCGAGTTATTACGATTGTATCGAGTTGTTCCCCTTCGCATAATTGTTTTCTGTGTCAGTCAACTTTCGTTTTATTGGAAAGGTAAACAACTTGTTTTAATGCATTAAATGCTTGTTTAGTGCAAAATAACATTTCACTTACATGGTAAAATATGAATTTAACACTTTATGATCAATTTCAACCATAAAATACTTCACTTAAAACAATTTCAATATTTTTAAAACACCCCCGTTTTTTGCACATTCCCGTTTAGACGTTAGGGATTGGAAGAATCCCGTATAACACGTCTATTATTTTAGACTAGGGGCACTTACAGCCCATGTAGCGCTGCGCGTATAATCAGAATCTTTATTTCAATAGGAGAGCCGGGCCCAAATGGCACCCCCCCCCCCACTCACACACACCAACCCCCAAACGTCAAATCCATGAACCGCCGCTGGTTACGTCAATAAATCTTAAATTATGTTTTAATTGACACTGAAGTGTTTTTGTTAAGCAGACAAATCCCACCTTAAGACTCAACAACCACGATACACTGTCGCAAAATACTCAGCAAGTACTGGGTATTAGTAATACAGAAAGCTAGACCAAGAACTTCATTAAACTCAAGAACATGTAAACTTCAACACGGAAAGGAACTTATATAAGCATTCAAAATGCTTGTCTTCCAATCCGCTCAGAATCATTTTATATTATACATTCGCACATTGAGTATTGATTTATTGTGTATATTGAACTGAATAAATATGTTTAAACTAAGACCAAGTTTCGCGCGCATGCATCCGCGTGGCTTGAACACTACTTTTTCTACAAACCACCACACTGCACGGCTGGAAAACAAAATTAATGAACTACAAACAACGTTTTCACATGCGTGAAACAACGTGAGTACGAATAGAACCAATTGTTGTTCATTGTACTGTTCGATATGTTCTGAAAAGTCCGTGACATTTGTTGAAATGAGTTATTACCACTGTTTATTATTTTATTGTTACATGTCACCAAGACGGCTCATGGAATTCAAAACTGGGCGGGGGCGCAACTATTACCCCCCCCCCCCCCCCCCCCCAGTCCAAATAATTGTACGTTGACGGATTTTTTTAGATTTTTATATGGCAAATCCTTCACGTACAAATTGTTTAGTATCAAAAGTGGGTAGTTGTTCCGATCAGGATTCCGGGTTAAAGCATATAGCGTCTATATAATATCATAAAAACAAGAAATTTATCAGATAATGCTATTTTACATTAGTTCCGTACACAAAAAATAAATATCCAACTTATAATTATGAGTTTGACGGCTTTTCTTCATTTCATTCTGTCAAAACATAACAATATATACATGAACGGCACCTGCAAGGCTCCATGGCACAGTTTTAAATCGCTCGGAACATTTCGGCCATGGCCGAGTTATTTCGATTGTGCAACGAGGTCTATCTCGAAGCTTTGTCGGAGGAGGCCGAGTTATTACGATTGTATTGAGTTGTTCCCCTTCGCATAATTGTTTTCTGTGTCAGTCAACTTTCGTTTTATTGGAAAGGTAAACAACTTGTTTTAATGCATGAAATGCTTGTTTAATGCAAAATAACATTTCACTTACATGGTAAAATATGAATATAACTCTTTATGATCAATTTCAACCATAAAATACTTCACTTAAAACAATTTCAATATTTTTAAAACACCCCCGTTTTTTGCACATTCCCGTTTAGACGTTAGGGATTGGAAGAATCCCGTATAACACGTCTATTATGTTAGACTACCCCCCCCCCCCTCCCCCAGAACGTTTATTTCAGTGAGGTATTGAAATGACGCGTATAAAGCCGTTCATTCGTTTCACCCTGCATTCAAGAATACGTTCATAAATCTTATCACCATCATCATTATCATCATCATCATCATCATCATCGTCGTCGTCGTCGTCGACGACGATCATCATTACTATTATTATTATTATTATTATTATTATTATTATTATTATTATTATTATTATTATTATTATTTTCTATTATCTATAAATATACTAGTAATTACATATTAATTAATAATTACAAGTGAGGAGGAAATAAAGAGATAAAAAGTTGATTGATTGATTGATTAATTGATTGATTGATTGATTCAATGATTAATTGATAAATTGCAAATGGTTGTTTTGTTTCGGCTTTATTCTCATGATATTAAATCCATACGTTCAGTTAGTTCAATAATCGATCGATGATAGTATGTTCAACTTATCGAACTTATATTTTCAGATTAAGCTGAGTAAAGCTCAAGTAGCATTCAGGGTGCTTACCTATGATGTATGAGTAATTAACAAGGGTTTTAATCGAATTCCCGTTGTGATTCATGTTTAAACATAAGTGTAACCCATTTGAACAATCATTACTATTTATTATTCTTATCTGAATGACCGACATGTTCACTCATTCGTAATCTTTACATTTCATTCTCGTTACACTTTACAACCTGTGGTTTTTAGTTTACTTAGTCAGCAAACGGTGACAGATATCAACATAATATTAAGGATTTTCTATACAGTGAAAAAATTACAGTGTTATAATGCGTGCGGTCGTAAGGCGGTTAGCGGCACGACCCCGACTACAGGTTGCCGACGGCTTTACAAATAAACGACTGTTGCCCCCAGCGCTCCTGGGGGGTCTCCCGGTCCTGTCGGAATGGAGCTCACAGGCATCCATCGGCCGTCGGCACTTCAGCCAGTCGTCGGATATTGTGTTCAAAAGTCCATACCAGGATCTGGAGTTACCGGTGCAAACTATAAGCGATTACCTCTTCTCTAGATTCGGACTGTTTGGGGATAAACTTGCTTTAGTAAGTACCGTGATGCATTATTTATGCATACGAACTAGTAGTAGTTGAAGTACCATGTTTACCTAATTATATGGTTAAAGGTTACACATTAAGCTTTATGGCTAAAAGTATATCACTATTTTAACACAAAGTTCTATATCAAGCAACAGCAGCTTGCAATATTTTTTCGAATAAATAATGTGCAACAAAACTGCACTGCTATTTGTATTGATGGAAATTTGCCATCTGTGGTTCTAGCTGATGACTTCTTGGTCTTAGCATTTCATTCCAAGGATTTACTTTGCTCTGTACATATTTTTTGCATGTGATCCAGACGACTTTATTGGTCACTCTTACATGTATATGCAGGTAGACAATGCGACCGGAAGTAGCTACTTGTACTCTCAGTTGGAGGAGCTGTCCCGGCGTGTTGGCAGCTTCCTGTCGCGTCGCGGCTACCGGAAGGGCGATGTCGTCTGCTATTACGGAACCAACAACCCGGAGTTCGCACTCCTTTTGCTCGGCTGCTCAACCATCGGCGTTACCTTGACAACAGCCAACCCCGCTTACACGCCAAGTATTTTCATTGTCTTTTTACGTATCCGATACACAAAAATATGAATTGTGACCCACACTGGTAATATACTATCTGAAAAGACTGTATGTATTGTGTAATTGTATGTAAAAATGTCCCGAACATAAAAGCACGAACCTATAAACGGTTTATAGGTCCATTTTTATAGGCCTGTGATAACAGCAAACACGTTGTTTTTTTTACAAAATAGGGCTACTTCACAACCCGTCGCGGTAGAACTAAAGAAAGAAAGTACAAACTGCAATAACTTCACATATTTAAGAACTTTCTGTCGTTTATTTTGCATATTGGAATATACATGCAATACCATATTCCTATTAAATGATACCCAAACTGCATCATGTCATTAGGTACGGGAATGGCCATTTTGGTTAATGAGCTTCAGAGGAATCTTATGTGTGGGTCGGATTCCTTATTCGTGTATTTTAGTTCAGCTAGAAGGCTTTAGATGTGAAAGTGCAAGGTAAACTAGATTACATGTAATTCGCCCTAGTTTACTTTTTATGTCAATATAGGGAAACAAAAATGAAACACGCCGAAAATGCACCATTTCGGATTAAAAATTGTTATTCTTTTATTGGGCGAGTACCCCCGAATCCCCCGCCAACATTTTATACAAATAAATACTGGTTCTGCAGTAAGGATGCAGGTCTAAGTTATGCTCCCTCTAACGTCAAATCCTGGATACGTCCCTGGTATTGTATGGAAAAACAGCATGACCATGACCAGACATATTATCTTTATGATCTTTTACAAAATTCGGCAAACTTCAACTGATAAACATGTCCTCAGGCTCGATAAATAACTATCTTCTAGTGTCTTACTCTCTTTTGTACACTTAATGATTACAGAGGAGCTCCAGCAGCAGATGGGAATAGCAGGTGCCCGGGGTCTCATATTTACCGTCCCGGCCCTCGTGCCCAAGTGTAAGGAGGCGGGCTTTAATGTGAGTACTGAGTTATGACCCCTACCTTTTTATGTAGAACATAGCCGATTGGGATAGCAGGTGCCCGGGGTCTCATATTTACCGTCTCGGCCCTCGTGCCCAAGTGTAAGGAGGCGGGCTTTAATGTGAGTACTGAGTTATGACCCCTACTTCTTCATGTACATATAAGAACACAGTCGATGGGGATAGCAGGTTCTCGGAGTATCATTCTTACCGACCCGGCCCCCGTGCCCATGTGTAAGGAGGCGGGCTTTAATATGAGTACTGAGTTATGGTCACTACTTCTTTTATGTAGAACACAGCCGATGGGAATAGCAGGTGCCCGGAGTATCATTCTTACCGCCCCGGCCCTCGTGCACATGTGTAAGGAGGCGGGCTTTAATGTGAGTACTGAGTTATGGCCACTACTTCTTTTATGTAGAGCACAGCCGATGGGAATAGCAGGTGCCCGGAGTATCATTCTTACCGTCCCGACCCTCGTGCCCATGTGTAAGGAGGCGGTCTCCAATGTGAGTACTTAGTTATGACCCCTACTTCTTCATGTATATATAAGAACACAACCGATGGGAATAGCAGGTGCCCGGAGTATCATTCTTACCGTCCCGGCCCTCGTGCCCATGTGTAAGGAGGCGGGCTTTAATGTGAGTACTGAGTTATGGCCACTACTTCTTTTATGTGGAACACAGCCGATGGGAATAGCAGGTGCCCGGAGTATCATTCTTACCGTCCCGACCCTCGTGCCCATGTGTAAGGAGGCGGTCTCCAATGTGAGTACTGAGTTATGACCCCTACTTCTTCATGTATATATAAGAACACAACCGATGGGAATAGCAGGTGCCCGGAGTATCATTCTTACCGTCCCGGGCCTCGTGCCGAAGTGTAAGGAGGCGGGCTTCAATGTGAGTACTGAGTTATGGCCACTTTTTCTTCATGTAGAACATAGCAGATGGGGAAAGGAAGTGTCCGAGGTCTCACCATTACCGCCCGGGCCCTCGTGCCTAGGGATTACAGGGAGGCGGGCTTCAGTGTTCAATGTTTGAAGACAAGGTGCAATGTTATAAATGGGACCTTTCATATTTATTCAAGTAAATGTATGCATTAAGACATTGGCAAGTGCTTCATGACATTTTCTTTATCATCGTGTACTGCTCAAAAGTTGTCAAGTTTTTGCATTATCTTTTTTTCATATTCTAGTCCTCTATATATACCCTTGCTATACATCTTGTTATTTGTATTTGTGGTATTTGAACATTTTGGTGAGGAGAACGATTAACCGTTTTCAAGAAACCATTCATACTTTGCCTCACAAAGAACACACCTGACCTGGAAGTTCATTAATATAATAAGCTAATCTATATACATGTATATTCAATTCAAACATTTTTGATTAACTTCCAGATATAAATGCATGTAAAAACATAGGATACCAAAGAAATATACTTTTTTGCCAAATCTTGTCCCAACGAATATAATTTGCACAAATATCATATGCCATTCAAACCTACCCCATACAGGATCTCGTTGTGATCGGGTCGGCGGACGGATGCCTACCGTTCACGGAAGTGCTTGCTGACGACGGGCGCGCGTTTCCGACGGACGTGCACATCAACCCGATGGAGGACGTGGCGGTACTTCCGTTTTCCAGTGGAACTACAGGGTTGCCCAAGGGCGTCATGTTGACTCATCACAATGTCGTCTCCAACCTGCTACAGTTCAAGTGAGGTTTCAAGACATGTATTAGCTCGTCTGTAATTCGAACAATAACGTCGATGTATTGGCATAGCCTTGGTATGTGTTGCTGTCGGCGTCGGTGGTGTAGTTGTATAATTTGTAACCTTTATCACGACTCAAAAACCGTTGAAGATACTCAAATGAAACTTGGTATACGTGTTGCCAGAGACAATACGCAGGTGCGTAGCAATGCCGATGATTCTGGCTTAATAAATGTCGAGTTATATGTCTTGTTCCATTAAGAAAAACAACAGACGTGTGTTGACGTTCGCTCCGCTGTTCTCTTTTTAGCTCACCTGAGCACAAAGTGTTCAAGGTGAGCTTTTGTGATCGGTCTATGTCCGGCGTCTGTCGTCCGTCGTTCGTCGCCCGTCGTTAACAATTGGTTATAATCATCATCTTCTCTCCTAAACCGCTTGGACAATTTTGATGAAACTTCATAGGAATGATCCTTGGTTGGTGCTTTTTTAAAATTGTTCAAATAATTTAATTCCATGCAGAACTCTGGTTGCCATGGCAAACTAAAGGAAAATGTCAACAATTGGTTATAATCATCTTCTTCTCCTAAACCGCTTGGACAATTTTGATGAAACTTCATAGGAATGCGCTTGTTTGGTGCTTTATCAAAATTGTTCAAATAATTTAATTCCATGCAGAACTCTGATTGCCATGGCAACCTAAAGGAAAATGTCAACAATTGGTTATAATCATCATCTTCTCCTAAACCCCTTGGACAATTTTAATGAAACTTCATAGCAATGATCCTTGGTTGGTGTTTTTTTTCAAAATTGTTCAAAGAAATTATTTCAATGCAGAACTCTGGTTGCCATGGCAACCTGAAGGAAAATGTCGACGATTGGTTATAATCATCATCTTCTCCTAAACCGTTTGGACAAATTTAATGAAACTTCATAGCTATGATCCTTGGTTGGTGTTTTTTTTTCAAAATTGTTCAAAGAAATTATTTCAATGCAGAACTCTGGTTGCCATGGCAACCTGAAGGAAAATGTCGACAATTGGTTATAATCATCATCTTCTCCTAAACCCCTTGGACAAATTTAATAAAACTTCATAAGAATGATCATTGATTGGTGCTTTTTCAAAATTGTTCAAAGAAATGAATTCCATACAGAACTCTGGTTGCCATGGCAACCTAAAGGAAAAATACAAAACTTTTTTGGCAAATACTATTTGGCCTAGTGCTTAAATATTTGGTGTGTAACATTGTTTATTGGTTATTTACCATGTTTATTCAAAGTATGCCCCTGAAGAAAAAAGCTATATTGATTACAAAGGTTAAACTCTTTTACTCCGGTGAGCGATTTAGGGCCATCATGGCCCTCTTGTTGACTTATTTTGCTACAAGTTTCCATGTTTTAATACCAAAAATTTATATTCGAACACGTACATGTACTGTAATTTATTGAATAATAACAGCGACATTAGTGGTCGGGTTTGAGCGATGACAATTATCCTCGATATTACTCAAATATATATAAATGGTATCCAATCCATTCTTTTTGTATTGTTACAATCAACTTCATTGGGTTTTTTAAATCCGACTTTCGTGGCTGTTTTAAGGATGTCACTTACGTCATATCCGGAAGACAACAATCTTGGGGTACTTCCGTTCTATCATATCTACGGGATGGCCCCTATTCTTCTTGGGTCCCTACAGGACGGAAGCACCCTCTACACACTTCCGGCATTCGATCCCGAGGCTTACCTCACAGCCATCGTCAAACATAAGGTTAACTATTATCATCAATAGCTAACATGCTTAAAGAAGCTGTCTTTGGTTTGCACTATCGGCAACCACGTCTACATTAAAATACTCAACCGAGCGTATTATAACGTACCGTCGGTATCCGACAATGTCCGTTTGTAGCCATTCTCGTTTACCAGAGTTACGTACCTTTCACCTGAGTGACGTACAATAGATTTTATAACGATCGAACCTCTGATGAATGAGAATGGTTTGCAGCGTGATCGACATTGATAATAAACCATGTAAATACTTGGTAATTCCCAAACGCACGGACTCTGGGTGGTGCAATGAGGTTAAACATTTTTAAAAGCCTTAACCTGTTTGGTGATAGGTGAAATATTATTGTCCAAATTGCCCCAAAGTTACCCAAAGCCCAACTTAATTACGACCAGTAGTTCAAGCAAATGGAAATGAGTGTCTCATGTCGTTACAGATCACGCAAATCCACATCGTTCCTCCCATTATCCTGTTCATGGCGCGACATCCCATCTGTGACAAGTTTGATTTCTCGCGCTTGCGAACTGTCCTCTGTGCGGCCGCTCCGCTCGGCGAGGCATTGACGCTGGAGTTTGAGGAAAAGCGGAAGGGCTTAAAAATGAAACAAGGTAAGTTTGGAATCAGTATTATTTTTTTTCATTTCTCTTTTCGTACTATTCGACGTGACTGTTTCTCACCCCACATGTCCCGCGTCAATCTTCGTAATCTCGTGAATGTGTTCCTGTGGATACGAAGGGAACGTATTTTACTCTTAGGTACGAGCTAAAACAAATGCATAGCAGGAGCTTTTGATGAATAGAAAGTTTAGAAAGCAATGACAGTAAAGAAATTTGCTATAACAATGTAGCTCCAACTTTTTAAAATGATCGTAGCGAAATGTTAGTTGGGTTTTAACCGCAAACTGTACCTTTTACATGGCCGAGAACATAAGTATCAACGACATGTATGCGGAGCTGATCAAACTTATTAAAATTTATTTTTTTATCGTTGCAAGCGAGGTACATGCGGGGCACTCTGTGTGCCCGGTAACTCAGCAACTGTGTTGTTGTTCCAGGTTTCGGGCTGACGGAGACGTCACCGGTGGTGGCGGTGGACGTGGAACCTATAACCTTGGGATCTGTAGGCCCGCTTATAGCAAACGTCCGAGCCAAGGTATTTTAAGAAACTCTTATAAGTTTACACTAGTCCACGTGTCTTATCACCATGTTGCAACTTATAACCACGGCCAACCAAGATACATGTAGGAGTTCCTATACGTAACGACAAGCTATGTGTCGTATACATCCTTTGTCACCATGGGTGCCATGGGGTCGCTTATAACCACGGGTAAGCTAAAGTACATAAAGGAATCATCATACGTTTACCCCAGTCCATGTGTCTTGTATACCCTTCGCCAGCATACGGTATTGCGGACAACTCATACGCCCATACGACTATGTACTGTAGAAACGGTAACATATAAAGATTGACTTATAGCATACTTATAAAGATTAACTTTGACGATAACAATTTTATGTAATATTCCAAGGTCAAAGTAACGTTATGTACAGGGAAGTCGAACTAGTATGGATTGAAGGAAAACAAACACCGTTTGAATGAAAAACGGGCATTTATTAAAATGCCATAAATATTGCTAAGTTATTCAAAAGGTTATTTAGAAAAGTTGTCCGAAAAACATATCTGGGTGGACCAAAACCGCCCACCCCTAGATGCATATTTGAACAAAGTGGTCAGAAAATAAAAAACATACAATTACAAAAACAAGATGAAATCTCAAAATAAACAAAGTTTGGTCAGAAAATAAAAACATACAATTACAAAAACAACATGAAATCTCAAAATTAACAAAGTTTGGTGAACACATTCGGAAGAACAGTAGGTATACTGTAAGGTAATGGAAAATACAAAACGTTGCCCAGAAAAACAAAACAATTACAACAATTGGTATATCTTAAGGTACGAGGCGGTAAGTGAAAGAAACGGAGAAAAGAAAACAAGGTAGACCTTGGAAAGAGCGTCCATAAAATTAGGAAGAAAAAATAAAATGGATGTGGGGAGGTGATGGTAAAAATATATTCCAGAGACTGGCTAGTGCTTAGCATACGACAGAAAAAACAAAGAAGAATGGCAGACGCATTCTGATTGGCCTGTAGCGTCACGTGGCACAAAAAGGGGGAAATTGATTGGCTCCTGGGATAAAGTGCCCGTATGGCTGATTCCCGAGATATTGCCTAAATCCCGTGCCACGGCCGTACAGAAATAAATTGAACAACGGCCATAAATAATTTTATGTTTGCATAAAATTTCATTTATGTAATTGTCCAAGGTCAAAGTTACATTATGTACAGGGAAGTTGAACTAGTATGGATTGAAGGAAAACAAACACCGTTTGAATGAAAAACGGGCATTTATTAAAATGCCATAAATATTGCTAAGTTATTCAAAAGGTAATTTAGAAAACATATCTGGGTGGACCAAAACCGCAAAAAGGAAACGCCACCCAGAGAGACGAGACTGTGTGAAAGAGGTATAGAAACATGAAATGGGCAGGAATAATAAAAAAACAAAAATTAAACATATGCCGGTGCAGCCTTAAACTGTCAAATTACACAAGAGAGGAACAGCAAATGATCCACGCTTTAAGTACGGCTAGATGTCACAACTGTTTATGACCTATTGCAGTGTGTTACTCTTCTTATTTCTACATTTCTCTAATGTTTGTAAACTCATGGATTTCTTTAGGACATTGCTTTTTGTGAGGTTTTGTAGGTGTAAAAAAGGTTGGAATAGGGTTAGGACTAGGGTTAGGGTCACAAAAAGTTAGGAATATGGTTGGGTAAGGGTTAGGGTCACGAAACGTGGTTAGGGTTAGGGTCAGGAAAAGTAAGGAATAGGGTTGGGTTAGGGTTAAATGTTAGGGTTACTGCAATTAGCATACACATACTGGCGGAACAAAAAAATCGCTCGACAATATGCAACGGCGTTATGTATTTCATTTGCTTGTCTGTTTTTAGAATAGAAATTATAAAGGTTTTGTCATAGACTTGGAATTGCCGTCTGCGATACGGGCGGCGTGTGAAAACTTGAAGAGTACATAGCAGTTAACATGGCATGACTCAAACAGTTTAAAAATGTCATTTAAATGGAACACATATCGACATTGAAGATTGGCTGATGACTCGCACATGCAATAGCCAAGGGTTCTCTTTTATTTTTGCCCATTAAAGAACTGCGAAAAAACGGAAACAATTTATTATGGTAATTAACTCTTACACTTCCCGATCAGATAATTGACCCTGAGACGAGCACCTCATTGGGCAGGAACGAGGTCGGTGAGCTCTGTGTGAAGGGCCCCCAGAACATGAAGGGTTACCATGGCAACGAAAAAGCCACACGAGAGATGATCGACAAGGACGGATGGCTGCACACAGGTTGGCTTACTTGCTCGTCTTGTATACTTGAGATCCGTCTACAAGCTCCAGTTAATGTTCATTTGCGCACGACTCCCCAATCCGAATGATCAGCTACTGTAATGTTCTGCTCTCCGTCCGTCGACGGAGTTTCTTAAAACGGCTTTTCTTCTGGAACCCATTGTCCAATTTCTTGTTCTGCCAATATATACGTTCTACAATCGAACGAAGTTTACATACAAATATTGAATACTGTTCATATTTGCTTCTAGATATGAAAATAAGGAAATTTTACAAACAAAACAGTCCACAGCCACCAGCAATGCTACAACTCCATAACAGTTGTTTGATTATGTTACTTTTCTAGGTGACATGGGTTATTTCACGGACAACGATCGACTGGTGATCTCTGACAGACTGAAGGAACTCATCAAATACAAGGGCATGCAGGTATACCCATCGTTCAATGTACTACAATGTTCTTGCTTTTCAATCCAAATCAGTAGTACTAGATTTTCAAAATGTTAAATATGCACTTTTCTCATTCAGTTTATAATGATTTCTTAATCAAACATTGTCGACGGTGTCAACTTAATGGGTTCCCCGATTACATTTCTATTTGTATAACTATAAAATTATGAACTTCCAACGTTAGAACTTTATTTGACACAAAAAATAAATAAACGGACATTAGCGGAATTAATACAGTTTGATGTAAATCTTCATTGGTCTTGTTCATATTTCTCAGGTGGCACCAGCCGAGTTGGAGGACGTGATCCACAAACATCCAGCCGTACAGGATGTGGCGGTAATCGGCGTCCCCGACGAGCGCGCCGGAGAGCTGCCTCAGGCGTTTGTCGTCTGCAAACCTAACGTGAATGCCACTGAGGACGATATCAAACAGTTTGTCGCCGGTAAGTAGTTGGTTGAAGTTGACGACGCCATCTTTAATGTTGATTTTTGTGAAACGATCACGTGACTTGCAAGGTGCTCGGCAGAAACATTCCGCGCTATTTTAAAACGGTGAAAGTCGTCTGAGACGGATCGTGAGGTGACATCATGATGCGTGTATATTTTTATTATCGTGTAAAATGATGTATTATCGGTTATTAACTAGCTCGTATTGATAATTATGGGCTTGTTTTGAGGTAATACTGTATATGCCGCTTTTATGCAGATTTTAGGACCATCTGGCGCATAGCCCCTTTAATGGGTTGCTCCACCAAGAGTACGATAACATGACCAGAGGTTTTCGTCACATTAATTGAATAGTAAACTATGGTCTTTTATGCCTTTTGTAAAGTGAGATTATGACATTTTTACACCGTGGCATATACTCGAGTTTCATTTGGAATAATCTAAATAGTATGGCTACATACATTGTACATGTATATAATGTGACGACATCTATGGTCAAACCCGTCTCCGTAGTCGACATTAAGGCAGTTTGCTGCCTGAAAGTATTTTGTAGAATTTTCAATTTGAAGCAGATACGAGTTTTTAGATGAGTTTTAAAACATCATAATATGGTGCGTCAAAACCTAATTTACGTGTACATGTATGTTATATCAGGTGTCTATAGATAACCTTTATCAATTTGACTTACACAAAAGCTCAAAATTATCTTCAAAAATAGCTTGCATTCTTCACCGTATATAAGATATAGGCTAGTAGGGGAACTATTTGAACCCCGTTATCGTAGTTATCGTGTGTCCGCGTGTGCGCGTTTCACGTTTAGTCAATACACCCTTGAGTCTAGACCTTGTCTAAGGGGCATTGACCCTTGAAGTAGCTGATAACACAAGTTGGTCACGCGTTAACTTGTCAAGGACAAAGCTTACTGGGTTATCGTACATGAGAACTATTTTGGATCTTTTACATACTTGATAGACTGGGTAACAAGGTGGTAATGGTTCCTGGAACGTGTATTTATTTATTTGATGTATTTTGTTTACTATTTCGATTTTTCAAAAAGAATGTTTGTATTGGTTGACACATTGTCAACGCAAATTCTGACGCAGTGAGCGTATAATGGATGCATCAATGGCAGTATGCGGACCTTAAAACACCCGCGAAAGTTGAAATTTTTAATGATTCAGCCTAGAACTTAATGCTTGCCTATCTGTCGGCCATTTCATTGGCTGACACATTGCCAACGTAAGATCAGACACAGGGAGTGTGTATGGGAAGAGTAGAAGAAGTCGGACCCCAAAACACCCGCGAAAGTTGAAATTATGTATGATTAAGCGTAGTACTTAATAATTGCCTATTTGCAATTTCATTGGCTGAAAATGTATGTTGTTTTCTATACATGTTTTCACTAGCGGGTCCAGGGGAGGGGAACCGGCGCCCCCAACCCCTCTAAAATCACCCAAGCTTACTTTTGTATTTCATTATAGGGAAAAAAGGAATAAAATACGCCCCAAATGTACCATTTCGGACTAGAAATTGTCAAAATTGTTTTGGGGACTACCCCCCTCCCCCTGCCAGCACTTAAAACCAAGTACATTTCTGTTCTGGGGGAGGGGCACAAGTCGAAAGGTTACGCCCCTTATTCCTGGATATGTCCCTGGTTCAGTTCTGTTTTGAAAGACACTGGTTTCAAGTCCTTAAACCTGGGACCAACGCCAAACTGTAACATTTCATTTTATCATTTGAACCTTATCTTAAATGTAAATTTCAATATTGGTACGTGTACTTTCAGACCAAGTATCAGAGTACAAACAACTCCGGGGCGGTGTTGTGTTCCTCAAGGAAATCCCCAAGTCCCCGAGCGGCAAAATCCTCCGGCGTTTCCTGAAAGACCTTGACTAGCCAAGCAATGTATATTTGAGGACCAAGGAACACGTCGAATGGAGCAATAAATGAACAAAATGGTTGTGATTTAGAGTAGAAGACATAGATGGGAACATTTCGTCCCACTGTGAAAACGTCGCATTGCTCAAAATACATCTGAATCTTTGTTGTGTATTATCATTTATGATTTAATAATTTAAAAACGGTGCAAACGTTCTGTAGAACAAAATATTTGATCAATACTGTGTTACAGTTGCGTGTAACTTTAATCCAATACTTGTTGCAAACTCGGGAAACTAACCGTTGCATCTGGTAATGTCTGCACAATTAAAGGTGCACTCTTACTCCAAAATAAGATTAATACAATTGTTTTAATATACTGAAATGGATGAATAAATATAGAAAATAGTGGTTCTTATCAAGAATACTGTGTTTAATTTGAAAGAACATTAAAGAAAACACGACATTTCTACCTTTTAAGTTGATAGTTGATCACTATAAATATTTTAGCACTCACCAATCATTTAATATTTGTGGGGTTTTCAGCTACAAAATACACGGGTACAATCTTGTGATCAGTAATTAATATTTTTCATAAATGCATTATTTAGTAAGTAGTTAAAGGTTAATCACTCAAAACTGATGTTTGTAATACATGTATGTATTGATTTTAAATACGAGTGTCCCTTTAAAATTGTAATTAAAATGTGCTTCATCATGATTTTGTCCTTTGATGACTGTTAAGGCAGTACACTACTGCCATATTGTCACAGATGAAAAAGATGTTAGTGTTCTGCCAAAGTCGTCCAAACATATAAACCGCCAATGCAATGGGGTACAGTTCAAGAATATTGATATGATGTTGTTTGACTTTTTGGGGAAATAGACCGAAGGTCCAAGATGACCCATGGGTACATGCGAAACCTTTTGACCCTGCCGCATCGGTGAACAAATTGAGAGTTGTCGAAGTGGTAAATCTTCCCCTGTTAAAAGTGTACAACTATTGAAATCATTGAGAAATGTGTGCCATAACGCTAAGTCAGCCCTTGTTTCGCTCGTACGGCGGATATGATGAATGGGTTTTGTACACCCCATGGTTAAGTCGTAGAGGCGGCGTAAGAAGCACCTTCCCGGTTTGATAACCTTACAGGCAAAGTTGAGGTGACCCAAGAGGGATTGCATTGTTTAAGGGTAACCTTTTTACGCTTTTTAAAACTATCTAGCAGTGTTTGGGAGAACTGTCTTTGAAGTCTTAATTGGCAGACCAATCGTTTGGCGAAATCTAAGAACTTTTGAAGAGAATTAAAGCATGTATTCGAACCCGCATGACCCACAAAAATGAAGTCATCAATTATGTGAGATACATAGTTTATGTGGAGTTTGTGTTGTAGGATCCACTGTATGTCTTGGACATCAGCTAAAGAAAAGTTGTCGGCTCAGGCACAAAAATCTATATTGGCAATTAAACATTATCAAAAGCCCTTCGGTTATTTCCCAACCAAAGAACTTTTTAAGATATTTGATACCATGATTATCCCTATTTTATGTTACGGTTCTCAAATTTGGGGATATGAGTTTAGTCCAAGTATTGAGTCTGTACATAATGACTTTTGCAGGAAGCACCTTTGGGTAAATAAGACTACGAACACCTGCATGGTTCTTGGAGAGTGTGGTAGATTACCATTGTGTACATCATATTTTACTAAGAATGACCAATACTAGATATCCGAAACAATGCTATTTAATGCTTAAATCTCTTGATGAAGTTGGACGCACTTGCTGGGTAACAAATATTAAAAACATGTTGTTTACATATGGATTTGGATATATTTGGATAACTCAAGACGTTGAAAGTGTTAACGTTTTTTTGACAATCTTTAAACAGAGAATTATTGATTGTTATAACCCAAACTGGTTTGAATCTGTAAATAATTCTGGTCGCTGTTCTCATTACAAAAACTTTAAAACACTGTTGAATGTTGAAAGATACCTATCAGTAGCTATACCATTTAAGCACAAGATAGCACTTTCAAAATTTCGATGTTCAAACCATCAATTGAGAATAGAAACTGGTAGTCATCAAAACATACCAAAAGATGATCGTATATGTACTTTTTGTTATGATAACGAACATTTATCTGTCTTAGATTGTGAATATCATGCATTTTTTGTCTGTAGAAAGTATGACAATATAAGAAGACAATATTTGTTTAATTGGTACTCTGCTGGTATAGATTTATGTGACTTTTATAGCCTTATGAAAACAACTAATTATGAGACTGTAAGTTGTCTTTTTATGTATATCATCTTCTTTTAGAAATTAAAAATTAAAAGGATATACTCATGTTTGGATATATGCTTAAATTCCTTTTCTTGACACAACTCGTATATTATTTGTTTTATTATGTATGTCACGTATTTTGGGCCGGTGGCCTTTGATTACTTAATAAATTTCTTGACTTGACTAGACTTGTAAACTAGTTGCGAAAGCTTCAAAAATGGCCACTGATGATGAAGCACCCATTGGTAAAACGGTGTCAAAATAGTACTTGTTTTTAAATGTGAACCTCAATTTGTGATAATCCAATGGTGATATTGGAATAATGCGGATTTTTTTGTTAATAATTATGTTTTACAATTACATGACCATACACATGTACTTACAAATCGTTGTAGGCCGAAAGCAATTCAACGCTTTAAGCGCTTAGATTTTTATTGTTTCTTCACTTAACCATTAATTCTACTTGAAGCCACGCTTATATCCTGGCTCACATCTGTAATAGACAGTACAAAAGTTGCTGCAAGATGCCAGCGCGGGACAACTATTGTATTTACATTTATATATGTAGGGTCAGAACGAAGTAAATAAAGTAAGGGCTTACATTGATTGTAGATGTCAGTGAAATGAAGTTACTTAAAAGATGACAGTAATGGACCGTTGTTTTGAAATGAAACAAGAGCTGTCACAGAGACAGCGCGCTCGACTATTCCGCCGCTTTTCAGTGCAAGGATTGAAAAGTTTTGGCGAAACATGCATGGATCACTGTAAGATTTCTATGCAATGCATAATGTGCTGAGATATAAACATAAATGCGGTTACATTGAACATTTTAACAAGAATTATTAAGTCTAATAATGGGCCATTATTTGCAAAATACAGTTATCGACTTTGGTTATTCAATAACGTTGAGTGGTTGTATACCATTGTATTAAGTCTCAATGCAATACATCAAGTAGTTGCTGAGATATTAACCTATGTGTGCTAACATGCAATACCTTAACCAGAATTTCTAAGTCGAATAATAAAGGAATTTTATTTGCACTAAATATAACTTGGTTAATTAAGTAGGTTGGATGGTTGAGTACCATTGTTAAAGTCTCAATGCAATACCTCAAGTAGTTGCTGAGATATTAACCTATGTGTGTGCTTGCATGCAAAACCTTAATCAAGGTGTGACGCCAACGCCGACGCCTACGCTTGGGATAGTAGAATAGCTCTCCATATTCTTCAAATAGACGAGCTAATAAAACAGTTGTTAATACAATAGCATTTGTACAACTGATGGTTTAAATATGACAGAAACCATACTTGTATAACATAACTTTATTCATGAACTTTATCAATACACACACATATATAAAATATAACATGGCCACAGTGGTGTTTTTCTTTTGGAGTGGCTGGTATGATAGCTGAAATGTTACATATGCCAAAATGATTTGGTAAATTCTGGGCAAAGTCCGAAACGTTGAGATTATGAAGTACTTTGATGAAATGTTAACTTTAAACAAGAGTAGCACCAAAGGTTTATCCAAAAAACTAATTTAGAAGACCTGCTTTAAACAATGTACCCCTTTGGCTAATAATCTGCGAAACAAGTTGACCGTTATAATGAAGTGTTGCAAAGCCATTGTTTATAACCGAAAAACACATAAAAATTGTTCTTATATAACAGATTTTAGCACAATTAGAAAAATACATATAATAAAACTAAAATAAATTAGTTATCCATTACCAGTGTGAACACAGTCAATAATGTCATTTTTCTTATTGAATCTGATTATATGTACATAAGCAATATGACATTTTATATGCATTTTGATAACAAAAATATACAGAGTTAGTATGTTTGTTGGGAATAGTCGAGTTGTACTAAAATGTTAAGGTGAAATCAAATTATCAACATTTAATATAAATAGACAATCGAAAGAATATTTGTTAAAATGTGGCGTAAGTGGGACATATAAAAAATGATCAATACATGGAACAAGAATGCACACAGACAAATTAATATAATACTTAAATATATACTGCCATTATTTCACTGAAGTATTCCCATTGTTTAATGTCAATACAAGTAGACATAAGAAATGAAATGGAACAGGTATGAAAGATAATAATATGAATGAAAATGCATGAAAACCTAGTAATATGTACCCAGTCTGCATATTCACAGTATTTGAATGAAACTTTTTACAGGGTGATAAATATCTTTTACATTGGGAGCTTAAAAAGACCCAGTTTCAGTTATTAATTTATCATGTTGGAATGAATTGGGTTGAAAACAGGTATTTTTGTTAGATGATTTATTAACAAAAAGTTCAAAGTTGTCAGACTCAAAACCATAAATGATATGCTTGAAGTTTTATATTATCTGTATAAGCATTGCTGATATGATTGAAAGCCATTATTTTAATGTTTGAAAAGCAATAAATCACAGAAATGAAAAAAATAAATAAAAAATAAATAAATAAAATGGTTAAGGGTCATGCCAAAAAAGCAGGGGAGGTTGAGAAGTTAAAACAGACATACTTTTAAAGCATTAAGAATTCTAATGTTTGTAAATAAGTATGGAAAGTCAGTGCCTATTTAAGAGACATTGAATGATATATTTTGAAATGTTAAGCATAACAGGTACTTAACAGAGTGACATGGCAAAGTGACATAGTGATATAAATACAGATCTTCTATTTAAATGAACAATTTGTCACTGTTTAAGGTAGATGTTGAAAAACAGAACACTATTAAACATATGTACACATAAGAAATGAATTTAAACGATTAATGGGAATGAAACTTTGCAAAGGCATAGTAATATGTACAGAACACTATGTCAACATCAGCATTAAAATAGACAAAACCTTGAATGAGAAGTCTTATAATACTGTCAAATGTCTCTGAAATAAGGAAGATGTTTTGAAAATAATAGGAATTGCAAAACATTTTAAGAAAACAATAGGATGATAAATAATCATTCTGGTGAGGTTTTTTTTTAAAAGTTACGATTCTGTAAAATCATACATGGTGACTGTAAGATATTGCCACAACTGACACTGAACAATTTTAAATAAAAGGACATAATGGTAAAACACAACAATGACAAAAATGGAGACATGCTTCGCCTGTACCAGTATTCTAAAGTAAAATAAATACAAAATTGAATTAAAAAGCAAGAAAATCACAAAAGCGAAATAAACAAATTTACATCAAAATGACACTGGAGGATTTTTGCAAACTATTTGAGCTACCCGGTACACATTACTACGGTATTGTCATGTTATCAAATCAAAAGGTTTTGCTAATAAAAAAATGATATTGCAGGATAAGTTGAATAAAAGAGGTATGAGAAAGTTATTCTCATGAAATGTCGTAAAAGAATAAAATATGTTGATGTTTGAAGAGATATATGGAAATAAGTATCATTATATGTAACTATTTGTAAATATTTGGTGGTTGTATGGAAATGTAATTTGTAATGTTTGTGAATTTGAAATAAAAAAATAAGCAATATATTTTTTTGATTTTGGTCAAGGATAGTAATATTATGGTTGTGTAAGAGTTATATTAGTAGATCCCGAGACACAGAGTGATATGGTATGATGGTATTATTCCTGTGCCAAAAAAGGGGGACTTAATAATGTTGATAACTACAGAGGAATTATGTTGACAAGTGTGTTTTCTAAAATATTTTCATTGTTGTTGGACAGCAGGGCTCGGTCTTTTGTTGAAAATAATAATTCTTTGTCCGATTTGCAATTCGGGTTTAGGAATAAACGTAGTACTGTAGATTGCATATTTGTATTACAAAATATAATTAACAAGATAATAGAACGTGACAAGGGTAAGCTTTATTGTGCATTTGTTGACTTTAAAAAAGCTTTTGATATGGTGTATAGAAATGGTATTTGGTTCAAGCTTTTATTTCAACAAAATTTTTCGTCAAATATGTAAATATGTTAAAATCTATGTATGAGTCCGTTAAAATTTGTGTTAGAGTGAACGGAAAGTTGTCAGATTCGTTTGAAAGTTATATGGGTGTGAAACAAGGGGAAACATTATCCCATTGCTATTTATTATGTTCATTAATGATATGGAGTCACAGTTAAAAAGTGTTAGAGATGACTTTGTAAATTTAGAAGAATTACAGATATTTATGCTTCTTTTTGCTGATGATACTGTTTTGTTCTCTAAATCTGTGGAAGGCCTTCAATTGTTATTAAATAAATTACATGATTATTGTTTAAAATGGAATATCACTGTAAATACTAATAAAACTGTTGCTATGATATGCAAGAAAGGTACACGGAAAGAAAATGTCAGTCTATTTTATAACAAAGTTAAACTGGATATTGTTAATAAATTTTGCTATTTGGGAGTAATGTTATCATCCAATGGAAAATTTTCAGTGGCCCAGAAAGCTTTATCTGAACAAGCACTACGTGCAATGTTTTCATTAAATTCATTGTTTGAAAAGATACCCTTAAATGTACATGAAAAACTTAAATTATTTGATTCAATGGTTTTACCAATATTAACATATGGTTGTGAAATATGGGGATTTCATTCTGCTCCCGATATAGAAAGGGTTTATTTGAAATTTTTAAAACAATTACTTAATGTTAGATGTCAAACACTAATGCTACTGTTTATGGTGAACTTGGCAAAGTGCCATTATATGTTATACGCCAAGAGAGGATATTGCAATATTGGTATAAGCTTGTAAATTCAAATGATAAACTGTTGTCTAGATGTTTTAGATATTGTAGTTCACTAAATATAAGCAGCTCATGGTATTCTGATGTTAAAAAATTGTTAAATGATTAGGATTTAACTACCTATGGGATAATATGTCAGTCACTAAATTACAGTTGTCAAAAGTTATTGAAAGATTATATGATCATCACATGCAGAAATGGTATGCGACTTTAAATGATTCGTCCAAACTTTGTACTTATAAAGATATAAAAACAAGATTTTGTTATGAAAATATCTCGATAGTGTCACTAATGTTAACCATAGAGTATCTCTAAGTAGAGTGCGATGTTCAGCACACAAGTTAGCTATAGAAGAAGGCAGATATAGAAATATACCAAGACATGATAGAAAATGCATATATTGCAATATGATATGATTGAAGATGAATATCATTTTATTCGTGTATGTCCATTTTATAAAGATAGTAGACAAATGTGCTTACCACGATATTATTGTCATTGGCCAACCAAGAAAAAACTATGTAATTTGTTAAGTTCTGAAATGCAGCATTATTAAGGAAACTTGCTAAATTTGTTTATATTGCCACTGAAAAGCGCAAAAGTGCTTTAATTTAATTTAATTATTGCTTACTAGTATTTGAAAAGCTATATTTATATTTGTTCTTGAATTTATGCTCTTCTCATACAATATTAATGTCAATACTGTTTTATATTACCGCCGTGAATGTATATATATGCATTTGGCTACGAACATG
The DNA here is from genome assembly GCF_026914265.1 of Mya arenaria. Taxonomy (NCBI): domain Eukaryota; kingdom Metazoa; phylum Mollusca; class Bivalvia; order Myida; family Myidae; genus Mya; species Mya arenaria. Next base: position 55,766,340 of record NC_069132.1, on the reverse strand, counting down.
TTAACGTTTATGCCTAATAAAAGTTCTGTTCTGTTCTGTTCTGATGTGTCAGCATATGTGAAGTCAGCTTATTTGAATGTAACATTTGTAATGCAAGGTTATATTTAAAAGGTCATGGTACAGAATTGCAAAATGATATAAATTACAAATATAGGTAAAATTAGGTTAGTATTCTAAGAAACGTATTATTAACATATAGTGCAGACGTTTTGTTGAAAGGTTCACTATTAGATCTCATAAAGAGTGTTTATATCATGTTAACTTGACGTAGTGTCAGCCAAAGCGTTGAGACAGGTTGTTCCATTTAGAATCAATTGGTCGTTTCACGTTTGCAATGACAAGTTTTCCATTTTCAAATATTTCTCTAGCGTTTAAAGGGGAGCTCTGTGAGATAGAACAACTGAAGCGCAGGATCGTCACCGATTGTTTTCAGTTCAGGTATTGTGACGAGGAGTCGAAGATCAAGTTGGAACAGTTTCCGCAATTCACACCCATCGCTGCGTTTGATAACAACCTCAGCTGTGCAATAGTAGGCCACTTGTGTAAGGGACTGGGCCTTACATAGAGGACATTTGTCAAGGTCCATTCACTTGTTGCGACACTCTAAAAAGATATGAAAGAACATTGTTATGATATCATGATAAGTGAATGTAGCACTGAAGATTTGATGCGACACTCTAAAAAGATATGAAAGAACATTGTTATGATATCATGATAAGTGAATGTAGCACTGAAGATTTGATAACATGCTACATGAGGAAAAAATAACTTTAAATATTGAACTGAGGTAAGTTGTAAGGTTTCAGGGTTGATATCATAAGCTTTATTAGAGATGTGAATTGACAGGTAATTTGCAATTTGATCTCAATTGTGACTCAGGTTATACAAATCAAAGATCTGTGCACGAATCGCAAATAATAATTAAGATATTAGTATTCATATACAAGTATTGATTTCATTCATCTATCAGATATTGAGTTAAGCGATTTTGTTAGAGATAGTGAAAAATGTTATTAATTTGTATGGAGGTTTGTTCATAGGTCGTGTATTTTGTGCAAAATAAATATAAAACAAGAGCTGTCCACAGAGACAGCGCGCTCGACTATTCCGCCGCTTTTCAATGTAAGGATTGAAAAGTTTTGGCGAAACATGCATGTATCACTGTTAGATTAGATTTCAATGCAATACATGGTGTTCTGAGATATAAACATAAATGTGGTTCCATGCAAAATATTAACGAGAATTTCTAAGTCTAATAATAAAGGGCCATTATTTGCAAAATACAGTTATCTAACTTGGTTATTCAATTAAGTTGGGTGGTTGAATACCATTGTATAAAGTCTCAATGCAATACATCAAATAGTTGCTGAGATAATATCCTATGTGTGCTAACATGCAAGACCTTATCCAGAATTTCTAAGTCGCATAATAAAGGGGCAAAAATTATATATTATAAAGATAGAGTTATCTTACTTGATTAAATAAGAAGGTTAAATAGATTGCAGCCTGTGTGTAAATTTTCAATGCATACATGACGTATTCGCTGAGGTATTGACTTAAAGTGGTTTACATGCAAAACCTTAACCAGAATTTCTATGTCGAATAAAAAAGGGGCCATAATTTTTAATTTAATGCAAACTGGAGTTATCTTAATTGGTTTTTAAGTAGATGGTTGAGTACCATTGTATAAAGTATCAATGCAATCCATCAAGTAATAGCTGAGATATTAACCTATGTGTTGCGAAAGCTTCAAAAATGGCCACTGATGATGAAGCACCCATTGGTAAAACGGTGTCAAAATAGAACTTGTTTTCAATGTGAATTCCAATTTGTGATAATCAAATGGTGATATTGGAATACTGCGGATTTTTAGATTATAATCTTTTACATTTACATGGCCATGCACATGTACTTACAAATCGTTGTAGGCCGAATGCAATTCAACGCTTTAAGCGCTTAGATTATTTATTGTTTCTTCACTTAACCATTAATTCTACTTGAAGCCACGCTTATATCCTGGCTCACATCTGTAATAGACAGTACAAAAGTTGCTGCAAGATGCCAGCGCGGGACAACTATTGTATTTGCATTTATATATGTAGGGTCAGAACGAAGTAAATAAAGTAAGGGCTAACATTGATTGTAGATGTCAGTGAAATGAAGTTACTTAAAAGATGACAGTAATGGACCGTTGTTTTGAAATGAAACAAGAGCTGTCACAGAGACAGCGCGCTCGACTATTCCGCCGCTTTTCAGTGCAAGGATTGAAAAGTTTTGGCGAAACATGCATGGATCACTGTAAGATTTCTATGCAATGCATAATGTGCTGAGATATAAACATAAATGCGGTTACATTGAACATTTTAACAAGAATTTTTAAGTCTAATAATAAAGGTCATTATTTGCAAAATACAGTTATCGACTTGGTATTCAATAACGTTGAGTGGTTGTATACCATTGTATTAAGTCTCAATGCAATACATCAAATAATTGCTGAGATATTATCCTATGTGTGCTAACATGCAAGACCTTAACTAGAATTTCTAAGTCGAATAATAAAGGAATTTTATTTGCACTAAATATAACTTGGTTAATTAAGTAGGTTGAATGTTGAGTACCATTGTATAAAGTCTCAATGCAATACCTCAAGTAGTTGCTGAGATATTAACCTATGTGTGTGCTTGCATGCAAAACCCTAATCAAGGTGTGACGCCAACGCCGACGCCTACGCTTGGGATAGTAGAATAGCTCTCCATATTCTTCAAATAGACGAGCTAATAAAACAGTTGTTAATACAATAGCATTTGTACAACTGATGGTTTAAATATGACAGAAACCATACTTGTATAACATAACTTTATTCATGAACTTTATCAATACACACACATATATAAAATATAACATGGCCACAGTGGTGTTTTTCTTTTGGAGTGGCTGGTATGATAGCTGAAATGTTACATATGCCAAAATGATTTGGTAAATTCTGGGCAAAGTCCGAAACGTTGAGATTATGAAGTACTTTGATGAAATGTTAACTTTAAACAAGAGTAGCACCAAAGGTTTATCCAAAAAACTAATTTAGAAGACCTGCTTTAAACAATGTACCCCTTTGGCTAATAATCTGCGAAACAAGTTGACCGTTATAATGAAGTGTTGCAAAGCCATTGTTTATAACCGAAAAACACATAAAAATTGTTCTTATATAACAGATTTTAGCACAATTAGAAAAATACATATAATAAACCTAAAAGAAATTAGTTATCCATTAGCAGTCTGAACACGTCAATAATGTCATTTTTCTTATTGAATCTTATTATATGTACATTAGCGATATGACATTTTATATGCATTTTGATAACAAAAATATACAGAGTTAGTATGTTTGTTGGGAATAGTCGAGTTGTACTAAAATGTTAAGGTGAAATCAAATTATCAACATTTAATATAAATAGACAATCGAAAGAATATTTTGTTAAAATGTGGCGTAAGTGGGACATATAAAAAATGATCAATACATGGAACAAGAATGCACACAGACAAATTAATATAATACTTAAATATATACTGCCATTATTTCACTGAAGTATTCCCATTGTTTAATGTCAATACAAGTAGACATAAGAAATGAAATGGAACAGGTATGAAAGATAATAATATGAATGAAAATGCATGAAAACCTAGTAATATGTACCAGTCTGCATATTCACAGTATTTGAATGAAACTTTTTACAGGGTGATAAATATCTTTTACATTGGGAGCTTAAAAAGACCCAGTTTCAGTTATTAATTTATCATGTTGGAATGAATTGGGTTGAAAACAGGTATTTTTGTTAGATGATTTATTAACAAAAAGTTCAAAGTTGTCAGACTCAAAACCATAAATGATATGCTTGAAGTTTTATATTATCTGTATAAGCATTGCTGATATGATTGAAAGCCATTATTTTAATGTTTGAAAAGCAATAAATCACAGAAATGAAAAAAATAAATAAAAAAATAAATAAATAAATGGTTAAGGGTCATGCCAATACAGCAGGGGAGGTTGAGAAGTTAAAACAGACATACTTTTAAAGCATTAAGAATTCTAATGTTTGTAAATAAGTATGGAAAGTCAGTGCCTATTTAAGAGACATTGAATGATATATTTTGAAATGTTAAGCATAACAGGTACTTAAGCAGAGTGACATGGCAAAGTGACATAGTGATATAAATACAGATCTTCTATTTAAATGAACAATTTGTCACTGTTTAAGGTAGATGTTGAAAAACAGAACACTATTAAACATATGCACACATAAGAAATGAATTTAAACGATTAATGGGAATGAAACTTTGCAAAGGCATAGTATATGTACAGAGCACTATGTCAACATCAGCATTAAAATAGACAAAACCTTGAATGAGAAGTCTTATAATACTGTCAAATGTCTCTGAAATAAGGAAGATGTTTTGTAAATAATAGGAATTGCAAAACATTTTAAAAAACAATAGGATGATAAATAATCATTCTGGTGAGGTTTTTTAAAAATTACGATCTGTAAAATCATACATGGTGACTGTAAGATATTGCCACAAACTGACACTGAACAATTTTAAATAAAAGGACATAATGGTAAAACACAACAATGGCAAAAATGGAGACATGCTTCGCCTGTACAAGTATTCTAAAGTAAAATAAATACAAAATTGAATTAAAAAGCAAGAAAATCACAAAAGCGAAATAAACAAAATTTACATCAAAATGACACTGGAGGATTTTTGCAAACTATTTGAGCTACCCGGTACACATTACTACGGTATTGTCATGTTATCAAATCAAAAGGTTTTGCTAATAAAAAATGATATTGCAGGATAAGTTGAATAAAAGAGGTATGAGAAAGTTATTCTCATGAAATGTCGTAAAAGAATAAAATATGTTGATGTTTGAAGAGATATATGGAAATAAGTATCATTATATGTAACTATTTGTAAATATTTGGTGGTTGTATGGAAATGTAATTTGTAATGTTGTGAATTTGAAATAAAAAAATAAACAATACAATTTTTGATTTTGGTCAAGGATAGTAATATTATGGTTGTGTAAGAGCTATATTAGTAGATCCCGAGACACAGAGTGATATGGTATGATGGTATTATTCCTGTGCCAAAAAGGGGGACTTAAATAATGTTGATAACTACAGAGGAATTATGTTGACAAGTGTGTTTTCTAAAATATTTTCATTGTTGTTGGACAGCAGGGCTCGGTCTTTTGTTGAAAATAATAATTCTTTGTCCGATTTGCAATTCGGGTTTAGGAATAAACGTAGTACTGTAGATTGCATATTTGTATTACAAAAATAATATAACAAGATAATAGAACGTGACAAGGGTAAGCTTTATTGTGCATTTGTTGACTTTAAAAAAGCTTTTGATATGGTGTATAGAAATGGTATTTGGTTCAAGCTTTTATTTCAACAAAATTTTTCGTCAAATATGTAAATATGTTAAAATCTATGTATGAGTCCGTTAAAATTTGTGTTAGAGTGAACGGAAAGTTGTCAGATTCGTTTGAAAGTTATATGGGTGTGAAACAAGGGGAAACATTATCCCCATTGCTATTTATTATGTTCATTAATGATATGGAGTCACAGTTAAAAAGTGTTAGAGATGACTTTGTAAATTTAGAAGAATTACAGATATTTATGCTTCTTTTTGCTGATGATACTGTTTTGTTCTCTAAATCTGTGGAAGGCCTTCAATTGTTATTAAATAAATTACATGATTATTGTTTAAAATGGAATATCACTGTAAATACTAATAAAACTGTTGCTATGATATGCAAGAAAGGTACACGGAAAGAAAATGTCAGTCTATTTTTATAACAAAGTTAAACTGGATATTGTTAATAAATTTTGCTATTTGGGAGTAATGTTATCATCCAATGGAAAATTTTCAGTGGCCCAGAAAGCTTTATCTGAACAAGCACTACGTGCAATGTTTTCATTAAATTCATTGTTTGAAAAGATACCCTTAAATGTACATGAAAAACTTAAATTATTTGATTCAATGGTTTTACCAATATTAACATATGGTTGTGAAATATGGGGATTTCATTCTGCTCCCGATATAGAAAGGGTTTATTTGAAATTTTTAAAACAATTACTTAATGTTAGATGTCAAACAACTAATGCTACTGTTTATGGTGAACTTGGCAAAGTGCCATTATATGTTATACGCCAAGAGAGGATATTGCAATATTGGTATAAGCTTGTAAATTCAAATGATAAACTGTTGTCTAGATGTTTTAGATATTGTAGTTCACTAAATATAAGCAGCTCATGGTATTCTGATGTTAAAAAATTGTTAAATGATTTAGGATTTAACTACCTATGGGATAATATGTCAGTCACTAAATTACAGTTGTCAAAAGTTATTGAAAGATTATATGATCATCACATGCAGAAATGGTATGCGACTTTAAATGATTCGTCCAAACTTTGTACTTATAAAGATATAAAAACAAGATTTTGTTATGAAAAATATCTCGATAGTGTCACTAATGTTAACCATAGAGTATCTCTAAGTAGAGTGCGATGTTCAGCACACAAGTTAGCTATAGAAGAAGGCAGATATAGAAATATACCAAGACATGATAGAAAATGCATATATTGCAATATGAATATGATTGAAGATGAATATCATTTTATTCGTGTATGTCCATTTTATAAAGATAGTAGACAAATGTGCTTACCACGATATTATTGTCATTGGCCAACCAAGAAAAAACTATGTAATTTGTTAAGTTCTGAAAATGCAGCATTATTAAGGAAACTTGCTAAATTTGTTTATATTGCCACTGAAAAGCGCAAAAGTGCTTTAATTTAATTTAATTATTGCTTACTAGTATTTGAAAAGCTATATTTATATTTGTTCTTGAATTTATGCTCTTCTCATACAATATTAATGTCAATACTGTTTTATATTACCGCCGTGAATGTATATATATGCATTTGGCTACGAACATGTTAACGTTTATGCCTAATAAAAGTTCTGTTCTGTTCTGTTCTGATGTGTCAGCATATGTGAAGTCAGCTTATTTGAATGTAACATTTGTAATGCAAGGTTACATTTAAAAGGTCATGGTACAGAATTGCAAAATGATATAAAATTACAAATATAGGTAAAAATTACGTTAGTATTCTAAGAAACGTATTATTAACATATAGTGCAGACGTTTTGTTGAAAGGTTCACTATTAGATCTCATAAAGAGTGTTTATATCATGTTAACTTGACGTAGTGTCAGCCAAAGCGTTGAGACAGGTTGTTCCATTTAGAATCAATTGGTCGTTTCACGTTTGCAATGACAAGTTTTCCATTTCAAATATTTCTCTAGCGTTTAAAGGGGGAGCTCTGTGAGATAGAACAACTGAAGCGCAGGATCGTCACCGATTGTTTTCAGTTCAGGTATTGTGACGAGGAGTCGAAGATCAAGTTGGAACAGTTTCCGCAATTCACACCCATCGCTGCGTTTGATAACAACCTCAGCTGTGCAATAGTAGGCCACTTGTGTAAGGGACTGGGCCTTACATAGAGGGCATTTGTCAAGGTCCATTCACTTGTTGCGACACTCTAAAAAGATATGAAAGAACATTGTTATGATATCATGATAAGTGAATGTAGCACTGAAGATTTGATGCGACACTCTAAAAAGATATGAAAGAACATTGTTATGATATCATGATAAGTGAATGTAGCACTGAAGATTTGATAACATGCTACATGAGGAAAAAATAACTTTAAATATTGAACTGAGGTAAGTTGTAAGGTTTCAGGGTTGATATATAAGCTTTATTAGAGATGTGAATTGACAGGTAATTTGCAATTTGATCTCAATTGTGACTCAGGTTATACAAATCAAAGATCTGTGCACGAATCGCAAAATAATAATTAAGATTATTAGTATTCATATACAAGTATTGATTTCATTCATCTATTCAGATATTGAGTTAAGCGATTTTGTTAGAGATAGTGAAAAAATGTTATTAATTGGTATGGAGGTTTGTTCATAGGTCGTGTATTTTGTGCAAAATAAATATAAAACAAGAGCTGTCACAGAGACAGCGCGCTCGACTATTCCGCCGTTTTTCAATGTAAGGATTGAAAAGTTTTGGCGAAACATGCATATCACTGTTAGATTAGATTTCAATGCAATACATGGTGTTCTGAGATATAAACATAAATGTGGTTCCATGCAAAATATTAACGAGAATTTCTAAGTCTAATAATAAAGGGCCATTATTTGCAAAATACAGTTATCTAACTTGGTTATTCAATTAAGTTGGGTGGTTGAATACCATTGTATAAAGTCTCAATGCAATACATCAAATAGTTGCTGAGATAATATCCTATGTGTGCTAACATGCAAGACCTTAACCAGAATTTCTAAGTCGCATAATAAAGGGGCAAAAATTATATATTATAAAAGATAGAGTTATCTTACTTGATTAAATAAGAAGGTTAAATAGATTGCAGCCTGTGTGTAAATTTTCAATGCAATACATGACGTATTCGCTGAGGTATTGACTTAAAAGTGGTTACATGCAAAACCTTAACCAGAATTTCTATGTCGAATAAAAAAGGGGCCATAATTTTTAATTTAATGCAAACTGGAGTTATCTTAATTGGTTATTTAAGTAGATGGTTGAGTACCATTGTATAAAGTATCAATGTAATCCATCAAGTAATAGCTGAGATATTAACCTATGTGTGCTTACATGCAAAACCTTAACCAGAATTTCTAAGTCCAATAATAAAGCCCCATAATTTGCATTATATTAAAAAAAGTGTTATCTGGGAATACAAATATAATGTTGCAATGCAATACATGATATATTTGCTGAGATATTGACTTAAATGTGGTAACATGCAAAACCTTAACCAGAATTTCTAAGTCGAATAATAAAGGGCAATTATTTGCATTTAATGCAAACTAGAGTTATCTAACTCGGTTAATTAAGTAGGTTGGATGGTTGAGTACCATTGTATAAAGTCTCAATGCAATACCTGAAGTAGTTGCTGAGATATTAACCTATGTGTGCTTACACGCACAACCTTAACCAGAATTTCTAAATCGAATAAAAAAGGGCAATTATTTTCATTAAATGCAAACTAGAGTTATCTATCTTGGTTAATTTAGTAGTTTGGATGGTTGAGTACCATTGTATCAAGTATCAATACAATACATCAAGTAGTTGCTGAGATATTAACCTATGTGTGCTTACACGCAAAACCGTAACCAGAATTTCTAAGTCGAATAATAAAGGGCAATTATTTGCATTAAATGCAAACTAGAGTTATCTAACTTGGTTAACTGAGTAGGTTGGATGGTTGAGTACCATTGTATCAAGTATCAATGCAATACCTCAAGTAGTTGCTGAGATATTAACCTGTGTGCTTACACGCAAAACCTTAACCAGAATTCTAAGTCGAATAATAAAGGGCAATTATTTGCATTAAATGCACACTAGAGTTATATTACTTGGTTAATTTAGTAGGTTGGATAGTTGAGTACCATTGTCTCAAGTATCAATGCAATACCTCAAGTAGTTGCTGAGATATTAACCTATGTGTGCTTACACGCAAAACCTTAACCAGAATTTCTAAATCGAATAATAAAGGGCAAATATTTGCATTTAATGCAAACTAGAGTTATCTTACTTGGTTAATTGAGTAGGTTGGATGGTTGAGTACCATTGTCTCAAGTATCAATGCAATACCTCAAGTAGTTGCTGAGATATTAACCTGTGTGCTTACACGCAAAACCTTAACCAGAATTTCTAAGTCGAATAATAAAGGGCAATTATTTGCATTAAATGCACTAGAGTTATCTTACTTGGTTATTGATAGGTTGGATGGTTGAGTACCATTGTATCAAGTATCAATGCAATACCTCAAGCAGTTGCTGAGATATTAACCTGTGTGCTTACACGCAAAACCTTAACCAGAATTTCTAAGTCGAATAATAAAGGGCAATTATTTGCATTAAATGCAAACTAGAGTTATCTTACTTGGTTGATTTAGTAGGTTGGATGGTTGAGTACCATTGTCTCAAGTATCAATGCAATACCTCAAGTAGTTGCTGAGATATTAAACTATGTGTGCTTACACGCAAAACCTTAACCAGAATTTCTAAGTCGAATATAAAGGCCTATTATCTGCATTATATTCAAATAATTGTTATCCAACTTCATTAATTTAGTACGTAAGCAACACCGACGCCACCGCCGACGCCAGGGTGAGTAGTATAGCTCTCCTTATTCTTCGAATAGTCGAGCTAAAAATGATGTCTCTCAATGCATAACTTTGTTGATGGTGTTGTCCACAGCAGCAGAGGAAGCGAGCTCCAGTGCTAGTAAAGCCGCATCCGCCAACCTAAGTGAATTAGATTAATTAACTTTGAATGGGCAAAACTTGAAAAGTATTAACGAATCGATTCATCAGCCTTTTTTTCAATGTGAATATCCTGAATGCTAAAGTGGGCAATACTCTTTTTCTTCTTCTTTCTCTTTCTTCTCTTTCTTCTTCTTCTTCTTCTTCTTCTTCTTCTTCTTCTTCTTCTTCTTCTTCTTCTCTTCTTCTTCTTCTTCTTCTTCTTCTTCTTCTTCTTCTTCTTCTTCTTCCATTGTCATCAATGTATTCATCTGTCATTATCTTCATCTGTCATAAGCATCATCATCATCATCATCATCATCATCAGCAGCAGCAGCAGCAGCAGCACCACCACCACCACCACCATCATCATCATCATCATAAGCAGCAGCAGCACCAGGAGCAGATGCATTCTTCTTTTTTTCAGCTTCATCTCCATCTTTATCCTCACCGTCCCCTCATCATCATTCCCGAATGCAAGACCATATACACCATCCATTACATTTTTAACCCTTGAACTCTCACTAACTGTACGCATTTTACTCATCACTATTTTCATTATCTGTTTTTACCAAAATATATATGAATAAAGTTTCAAGACCTTTTCTTACCTCATCCAGTCCCGCTATGAGCCATCGCCTCATTGGTGTGTTGTCATCAGTAGCCAACTCCACTGCAAGCGGCCTCTCTTCGGGTGGATGGCTGGGCCCTTCCGGTACAGCAGACGCTGAAACATTCGAACAGAAGCAGCACCATATGTTCCTATATAATGTCTATATATAGTTAAATCAAGTACAATAATAATAATACAAACAGATATTAAACAAATGAATAAAAGTGACCGTTGACCCACCCAATATACGATACTATATTTATTGAAATACACGAACACTAAATAAACATTTTCTACTACACGGGTTCGGTTAATGAGATCTTGGGAACAATGCTGGTGCCTTTTAACATGTTCACTGTAAGATTTCAAAAACCAACAGAAAATGCCTATTCATTTATGTGTATTTGTTTAAAAAAGAAAAATTGACTTATTGATTGAAACAGATTTTCGGACTTTCAACAAATTCTCAAAAGGCGACCAATAAGAAACACAACTTTGTTGATGGTGTTGTCCACAGCAGCAGAGGAAGCGAACTCCAGTGCTAGTAAAGCCACATCCCGCCAACCTGAGTGAATTAGATTAATTAACTTTGAATGGGCAAAACTTGAAAAGTATTAACGAATCGATTCATCAGCCTTTTTTGCAATGTGAATATCCTGAATGCTAAAGTGGGCAATAATCTTTTCTTCTTCTTCTTTCTCCTTCTTCTTCTTCTTCTTCTTCTTCTTCTTCTTCTTCTTCTTCTTCTTCTTCTTCTTCTTCTTCACATTGTCATCAATGTATTCATCTGTCATTATCTTCATCTGTCATAAGCATCCTCATCATTATCATCATCATCAGCAGCAGCAGCAGCAGCAGCAGCAGCACCACCACCATCATCATCATCATCATCATAAGCAGCAGCAGCAGCAGCACCAGGAGCAGATGCATTCTTCTTGTTTTCAGCTTCATCTCCATCTTTATCCTCACCGTCCCCTCATCATCATTCCCGAATGCAAGACCATATACACCATCCATTACATTTTTAACCCTTGAACTCTCACTAACTGTACGCATTTTACTCATCACTATTATCATTATCTGTTTTTACCAAAATATATATGAATAAAGTTTCAAGACCTTTTCTTACCTCATCCAGTCCCGCTATGAGCCATCGCCTCATTGGTGTGTTGTCATCAGTAGCCAACTCCACTGCAAGCGGCCTCTCTCGGGTGGATGGCTGGGCCCTTCCGGTACAGCAGACGCTGAAACATTCGAACAGAAGCAGCACCATATGTTCCTATATAATGTCTATATATAGTTAAATCAAGTACAATAATAATAATACAAACAGATATTAAACAAATGAATAAAGTGACCGTTGACCCACCCAATATACGATACTATATTTATTGAAATACACGAACACTAAATAAACATTTTCTACTACACGGGTTCGGTTAATGAGATCTTGGGAACAATGCTGGTGCCTTTTAACATGTTCACTGTAAGATTTCAAAACCAAACAGAAAATGCCAATTCATTTATGTGTATTTGTTTTAAAAAAGAAAAATTGACTTATTGATTGAAACAGATTTTCGGACTTTCAACAAATTCGAAAAAGGCGACCAAAAAGAAACATAACTTTGTTGATGGTGTTGTCCACAGCAGCAGAGGAAGCGAACTCCAGTGCTAGTAAAGCCACATCCCGCCAACCTGAGTGAATTAGATTAATTAACTTTGAATGGGCAAAACTTGAAAAGTATTAACGAATCGATTCATCAGCCTTTTTTGCAATGTGAATATCCTGAATGCTAGAGTGGGCAATAATCTTTTCTTCTTCTTCTTTCTCTTTCTTCTGTTTCTTCTTCTTCTTCTTCTTCTTCTTCTTCTTCTTCTTCTTCTTCTTCTTCTTCTTCACATTGTCATCAATGTATTCATCTGTCATTATCTTCATCTGTCATAAGCATCCTCATCATTATCATCATCATCAGCAGCAGCAGCAGCAGCAGCAGCAGCAGCAGCAGCAGCAGCAGCAGCACCACCACCACCATCATCATCATCATCATAAGCAGCAGCAGCAGCAGCACCAGAGCAGATGCATTCTTCTTGTTTTCAGCTTCATCTCCATCTTTATCCTCACCGTCCCTCATCATCATTCCCGAATGCAAGACCATATACACCATCCATTACATTTTTAACCCTTGAACTCTCACTAACTGTACGCATTTTACTCATCACTATTATCATTATCTGTTATTACCAAAATATATATGAATAAAGTTTCAAGACCTTTTCTTACCTCATCCAGTCCCGCTATGAGCCATCGCCTCATTGGTGTGTTGTCATCAGTAGCCAACTCCACTGCAAGCGGCCTCTCTTCGGGTGGATGGCTGGGCCCTTCCGGTACAGCAGACGCTGAAACATTCGAACAGAAGCAGCACCATATGTTCCTATATAATGTCTATATATAGTTAAATCAAGTACAATAATAATAATACAAACAGATATTAAACAAATGAATAAAAGTGACCGTTGACCCACCCAATATACGATACTATATTTATTGAAATACACGAACACTAAATAAACATTTTCTACTACACGGGTTCGGTTAATGAGATCTTGGGACAATGCTGGTGCCTTTTACATAATCACTGTAAGATTTCAAAAACCAACAGAAAATGCCTATTCATTTATGTGTATTTGTTTAAAAAAGAAAAATTGACTTATTGATTGAAACAGATTTTCGGACTTTCAACAAATTCTAAAAAGGCGACCAAAAAGAAACATAACTTTGTTGATGGTTTGTCCACAGCAGCAGAGGAAGCGAACTCCAGTGCTAGTAAGCCGCATCCCGCCAACCTGAGTGAATTAGATTAATTAACTTTGAATGGGCAAAACTTGAAAAGTATTAACGAATCGATTCATCAGCCTTTTTTGCAATGTGAATATCCTGAATGCTAAAGTGGGCAATAATCTTTTCTTCTTCTTCTTCTCTTTCTTCTCTTCTTCTTCTTCTTCTTCTTCTTCTCTTCTTCTTCTTCTTCTTCTTCTTCTTCTTCTTCTTCACATTGTCATCAATGTATTCATCTGTCATTATCTTCATCTGTCATAAGCATCCTCATCATTATCATCATCATCAGCAGCAGCAGCAGCAGCAACACCACCACCATCATCATCATCATCATAAGCAGCAGCAGCACCAGGAGCAGATGCATTCTTCTTTTTTTCAGCTTCATCTCCATCTTTATCCTCACCGTCCCCTCATCATCATTCCCGAATGCAAGACCATATACACCATCCATTACATTTTTAACCCTTGAACTCTCACTAACTGTACGCATTTTACTCATCACTATTATCATTATCTGTTTTTACCAAAATATATATGAATAAAGTTTCAAACCTTTTCTTACCTCATCCAGTCCCGCTATGAGCCATCGCCTCATTGGTGTGTTGTCATCAGTAGCCAACTCCACTGCAAGCGGCCTCTCTTCGGGTGGATGGCTGGGCCCTTCCGGTACAGCAGACGCTGAACATTCGAACAGAAGCAGCACCATATGTTCCTATATAATGTCTATATATAGTTAAATCAAGTACAATAATAATAATACAAACAGATATTAAACAAATGAATAAAAGTGACCGTTGACCCACCCAATATACGATACTATATTTATTGAAATACACGAACACTAAATAACATTTTCTACTACACGGGTTCGGTTAATGAGATCTTGGGAACAATGCTGTGCCTTTTAACATGTTCACTGTAAGATTTCAAAAACCAACAGAAAATGCCTATTCATTTATGTGTATTTGTTTAAAAAAGAAAAATTGACTTATTGATTGAAACAGATTTTCGGACTTTCAACAATTCTAAAAAGGCGACCAAAAAGAAACATAACTTTGTTGATGTGTGTCCACAGCAGCAGAGGAAGCGAACTCCAGTCTAGTAAAGCCGCATCCCGCCAACCTGAGTGAATTAGATTAATTAACTTTGAATGGGCAAAACTTGAAAAGTATTAACGAATCGATTCATCAGCCTTTTTTGCAATGTGAATATCCTGAATGCTAAAGTGGGCAATAATCTTTTCTTCTTCTTCTTCTTCTTCTTCTTCTTCTTCTTCTTCTTCACATTGTCATCAATGTATTCATCTGTCATTATCTTCATCTGTCATAAGCATCCTCATCATTATCATCATCAGCAGCAGCAGCAGCAGCAGCAACACCACCACCATCATCATCATAAGCAGCAGCAGCAGCAGCACCAGGAGCAGATGCATTCTTCTTTTTTTCAGCTTCATCTCTATCTTTATCCTCACCGTCCCCTCATCATCATTCCCGAATGCAAGACCATATACACCATCCATTACATTTTTAACCCTTGAACTCTCACTAACTGTACGCATTTTACTCATCACTATTATCATTATCTGTTTTTACCAAAATATATATGAATAAAGTTTCAAGACCTTTTCTTACCTCATCCAGTCCCGCTATGAGCCATCGCCTCATTGGTGTTTGTCATCAGTAGCCAACTCCACTGCAAGCGGCCTCTCTTCGGGTGGATGGCTGGGCCCTTCCGGTACAGCAGACGCTGAAACATTCGAACAGAAGCAGCACCATATGTTCCTATATAATGTCTATATATAGTTAAATCAAGTACAATAATAATAATACAAACAGATATTAAACAAATGAATAAAAGTGACCGTTGACCCACCCAATATACGATACTATATTTATTGAAATACACGAACACTAAATAAACATTTTCTACTACACGGTTTTACCCACGTGACCCTCTTTAACAAGCGGTTGATATTTGATCAAAGGGAACATTCTGACCAAGTTTGCACACAACCTGACCAATCATCGCCAAGATATGGTTCAGGGGCGATGGACGGACCAACAATAATGATTTTAGAGTTTTTACCTGTTTTAACAAAGATCATAAGCAGGTCTTTTTTATTCGCTTTTCATTTAGAAACTATACAAAAAGACCCAAATCCTGACGTCAGTAAAAACTCGAAAGTACTAGGTGATGGCCTGAACGTATTTACTGACGGAAGGACGGGCGGTCGGAAAACAGCAACCCCTCACGAACCATTCGGTTGGGTGAGGGTTAATAAACCCAATGTGAAATGAATAATAGCCATATCAAAATTTGGACTTTTTCTTCTTCAATGTCAATCTGAACGTCGGATTGAATGAAGAGCCAGCTCGAAATTGGGACTGTGTCGTTGTCCATACATTTCTTTCTTCATCTGCATTCACCGAAAGTCATAATAAGGCATACACTGAGACTCTTCAACTATCAACAGTGTCATGAAGTAGCCTCATATTGTTTTTACATGAAGATTCAAATCAAAATACGCCTCCGATTCCACTAATCAACATACAAATATTTTTATAAAATAAATACATCGGACTTTTTAACAGCGTGTGTATACCACGTGATAAACTACGTCAAATGCTACGTCGGAAGGCAACATTTTGCTTAAAGTGACACTCTTATTCAAAATCAATACATACACATGTAAAACAAACATCAATTCTTAGTTATACGCCATCAAATACACACTAAATAAGGCACTTATGGAAAATATTAATTACTATTAAGAATATTATAACCTTGTATTTAATAGTTGAAAGCGCAAAAATATTAAATGATTGGTGAATGCTAAAAGATTTACTGTGATCCACTATCGTTTCAGAAGGTAGCTATACCGTGTTTTCTGCACATTTCTTTCATATTAAACTCGGTATGCTTCATAAGAACCATTATTTTTGACATTTATTCATCCATTTTGGTATATTAAAACAATTGTATTAAATGTGTTAAATCTTATTTTTGAGTAAAAGTGCATCTTTAAAATGGAGACTTAAATCAAAGATTACATTTCTGTTACAACACCATTTTAAATGAAACAAAGGGCAGTCTATGCCGCTTAAAGAGCCCCGAACTTATTTTATTACCGAAAATTGATAAGGTCATAAGTTTCATCAACCACTTCGACAAACCTGTTTTCAAAAATAATGTTTTGACAGTGCTCCATCAGAAGGCCGTATTGTGAAAAGGTTTGTCGAAGTGTTTTAAGAAACTAAACTCTCAATCAAACACTGGTAAAAGACCGAAGGCAGTGCTCCTTAAGCGACGTAGATTGCGCTATGTTTCATTTAAAATGGTGAAAAAATAGTGAAGTTATCTTTGTTTAACGCATTTTTTCATCTCAAAATATTGCCTTCCGACGTAGCATTTATGACGTAATTTATCACGTGGTATACACACACTGTTTAAGGTCATACCTTTTTAGCCCGACTTAGTGGCCGTTATCCACTTTCTTTTACATTACTGTTCAATGTCATTTTGAACACATAGTTATTATTTCGATACTGCAAGGGACAAACAGAGCATCATCATGCATCAACTATGTCTTACACTAGAACTCTTGATATCTGGCGAAAGTCTATGTCTTACATTAGAACTCTTGATATCTGGCAAAAGCCTATGTTTTACATTAGAACTCTTGATATCTGACGAACGTCAATGTCTTACATTAGAACTCTTGATATCTGACGAACGTCAATGTCTTACATTAGAACTCTTGATATCTGGCGAAAGTCTATGTCTTACATTAGAACTCTTGATATCTGACGAAAGTCAATGTCTTACATTAGAACTCTTGATATCTGGCGAAAGTCTATGTCTTACATTAGAACTCTTGATATCTGGCGAAAGTCTATGTCTTACATTAGAACTCTTGATATCTGGCGAAAGTCTATGTCTTACATTAGAACTCTTGATATCTGGTAAAAGTCTATGTTTTACATTGAAACACTCTTGATATCTGGTTAAAGCATTTCAAAATTACGACTGAAACTTTCGATTTTCAAACGTTTAACCAGGTATGCAAATAACGCTTGAACAAATTATATCGAGTAGATTGAAACCCAATTCAATTAAGAATTGTTAAGTGTATTATCTTAATCTACACTACTTGTTTTCAAAGTGACATCTTATTCTAAGCACATGTACCACACACTCTTAAATTTCCAATCAAATCGTATACATAGTTCTGTCACTGTCATGGGATGCGATAACAGAACTGTTGAATAAGCCATTTAGCACGTGGACAAAGGGAAGTAAGAGCGGGTTTATTGTAACGCAAACACACACTACGGTGCATGTCATTGCTGAATATAGCTCTATCAAGCCAGCAAGCTGAATGGGTGTTAGGTTAGAACTCCGGATAAGGAGATGAACTCTCCACCCTTACACCCCCATAGTAATAAAATCAACAAACATACGTACGGATAGTGCGTTTTTGATATTGTGTCCACAATAGCTGAACTTGTACACACATAGTATTCATGCGAGGATGCAATACACTGCGACTATAACTATGAATAAATCGAAGAGAAAGAAGAATTTGTAGGACATTTATATTGTGTAACTGTTCTTTGTATTCACGTTAAGTTGGTTAGCGGCCTGGCAACTCGTCGCCTAGACTTTCTTCTTCTGTTTGAGACCATATTTGACGTCCGAGTGGCAATGGGGCTGTCTGACGTTTTTGTAATCCAGTATTGCGGAATCACAATATATTCATATTGCTAACACCTGACAAGGAGCTACTCTCAACCTCGAAACCGGTATGCATGTGGTTGAGTTGTTTCCGATTCGTCACGACCAGGTTGTCTCTTCTACGGGAAAACGGAAGCAGGCAGTTCATGATTATGTTGGAACTTTCGAACTCCAAATGACTGAGTTCATGTTTGTTTTATTTCAAGTTCGTTTCTTAATATGGCACGCACTATTGAAATATAAGTGAACTTAATATACCCGGAAGGACTTGCACAGATTATCATGAATGAACTCAATGACAGTGAAGACAAACTATCATAAAGATGAGTTTTTAATAGGTAAAGACTGCTTAATAAAAGAAGTACCAAATACAATGGACACTACGACTTCTTAAAGCACCAAAATGTTAAAACCTTCCATGAACTCAGACACGTTGTTTTTTTAAATGTTATACTTATTATTATTAATTTAAGTCTCAACACATACTAAGACTAAACATTGTCATAGTGTCAACATAAGTAACTGTATAACACCCTGTTTGCAATGGTAATTAAAAACTGTAATGCATATTCACACTGGTGTGAAACATAGCGTTAAAACGTTACACTGGAGACCGCCTGAATCATTTATTTTTTATTTATTTGGGTTGTACTATTGGAAAGTTTGTAATGGTCATGTTATATAATGGGAAAGTTCGTGATGGTCATGTTGTTTTATTTAAAAGTTTGTGATCGTCACTTTTCACTTTTGGCAAGTTCGTGATGTCATCTTGTGAAAGTTTTTGCTGCTTTGACGGTGGTTCCCTCGTTCCATCAGTTTCGCCGTCACAATCTGCATCATCTTCGTCATCGTCATCCTCATCATCATCGTCTTCTTCGTCCGCCTCTACTAAAACATTAAAAAAAATAATGAAAGTCGTAAGAAGAACTGAACAAATGACATGAACTAGGTCGACAAGTGACATTTGAAAAATGACAAACGACACTCAGAGAGTGATGGTCGACAAACGACAGAGAGTGAAGGTCAACAAACGACACTCAGAGAGTAAAGGTCAACAAACGACACTTAGAGAATGAAGGTCGACAAACGACATGCAAAGAGTGAAGGTCGACAAACGACACTCAGAGAGTAAAGGTCAACAAACGACACTTAGAGAATGAAGGTCGACAAACGACAGAGAGTGAAGGTCAACAAACGACACTCAAAGAGTAAAGGTCAACAAACGACACTAAGAGAATGAAGGTCGACAAACGACATGCAGAGAGTGAAGGTCGACAAACGACAGAGAGTGAAGGTCAACAAACGACACTCAAAGAGTAAAGGTCAACAAACGACATGCAGAGAGTGAAGGTCGACAAACGACACTCAGAGAGTGCAGGTCGCCAAACGACACTCAGGGAGTGAAGGTCGACAAACGACACTCAGAGAGTGAAGGTCGACAAACGACACTCAGAGGGTGAAGGTCGACAAATGATATGCAGAGAGTGAAGGTCGACAAACGACATGCAGAGAGTGAAGGTCGACAAACGACACTCAGAGGTTGAAGGTCGACAAACGACACTCAGGGAGTGAAGGTCAACAAACGACACTCAGGGAGTGAAGGTCGTCAAACGACACTCAGAGAGTGAAGGTCGACAAACGACAATCAGAGAGTAAAGGTAGACACAGAGAGTGAAGGTCGTCAAACGACACTCAGAGAGTAAAGGTCGACAAACGACACTCAGAGAGTGAAGGTCGTCAAACGAAACTCGGAGAGTGAAGGTCAACAAACGACACTCAGGGAGTGAAGGTCGACAAACGACACTCAGAGAGTGAAGGTCGACAAACGACACTAAGGGAGTGAAGGTCAACAAACGACACTAAGGGAGTGAAGGTCGTCAAACGACACTCAGAGAGTGAAGGTCGTCAAACGACACTCAGAGAGTGAAGATCGACAAACGACACTCAGAGAGTGAAGGTCGCCAAACGACACTCAGAGAGTAAAGGTCGACAAACGACACTCAGAGAGTGAAGGTCAACAAGCGACACTCAGAGAGTGAAGGTCGACAAACGACACTCAGAGAGTGAAGGTCGACAAACGACACTCAGAGAGTGAAGGTCAAGAAACGACACTAAGGGAGTGAAGGTCGTCAAACGACACTCAGAGAGTGATGGTCGACAAACGACAGAGAGTGAAGGTCAACAAACGACACTCAAAGAGTAAAGGTCAACAAACGACACTTAGAGAATGAAGGTCGACAAACGACATGCATAGAGTGAAGGTCGACAAACGACACTCAGAGGGTGAAGGTCGACAAACGACACTCAGAGAGTAAAGGTCGACACAGAGAGTGAAGGCCGTCAAACGACACTCAGAGAGTAAAGGTCGACAAACGACACTCAGAGAGTGAAGGTCGTCAAACGACACTAAGGGAGTGAAGGTCGACAAACGACACTCAGGGAGTGAAGGTCGACAAACGACACTCAGAGAGTGAAGGTCGACAAACGACACTAAGGGAGTGAAGGTCAACAAACGACACTAAGGGAGTGAAGGTCGTCAAACGACACTCAGAGAGTGAAGGTCGTCAAACGACACTCAGAGAGTGAAGGTCGCCAAACGACACTCAGGGAGTGAAGGTCGCCAAACGACACTCAGAGAGTAAAGGTCGACAAACGACACTCAGAGAGTGAAGGTCGTCAAACGACACTCGGAGAGTGAAGGTCGACAAACGACACTCAGAGAGTGAAGGTCGACAAACGACACTCAGAGAGTGAAGGTCAAGAAACGACACTAAGGGAGTGAAGGTCGTCAAACGACACTCAGAGAGTGATGGTCGACAAACGACAGAGAGTGAAGGTCAACAAACGACACTCAAAGAGTAAAGGTCAACAAACGACACTTAGAGAATGAAGGTCGACAAACGACATGCATAGAGTGAAGGTCGACAAACGACACTCAGAGGGTGAAGGTCGACAAACGACACTCAGAGAGTAAAGGTCGACACAGAGAGTGAAGGCCGTCAAACGACACTAAGGGAGTGAAGGTCGACAAACGACACTCAGGGAGTGAAGGTCGACAAACGACACTCAGAGAGTGAAGGTCGACAAACGACACTAAGGGAGTGAAGGTCAACAAACGACACTAAGGGAGTGAAGGTCGTCAAACGACACTCAGAGAGTGAAGGTCGTCAAACGACACTCAGAGAGTGAAGATCGACAAACGACACTCAGAGAGTGAAGGTCGCCAAACGACACTCAGAGAGTAAAGGTCGACAAACGACACTCAGAGAGTGAAGGTCAACAAGCGACACTCAGAGAGTGAAGGTCGACAAACGACACTCAGAGAGTGAAGGTCGACAAACGACACTCAGAGAGTGAAGGTCAAGAAACGACACTAAGGGAGTGAAGGTCGTCAAACGACACTCAGAGAGTGATGGTCGACAAACGACAGAGAGTGAAGGTCAACAAACGACACTCAGAGAGTAAAGGTCAACAAACGACACTTAGAGAATGAAGGTCGACAAACGACATGCAAAGAGTGAAGGTCGACAAACGACACTCAAAGAGTAAAGGTCAACAAACGACACTCAGAGAGTGAAGGTCGACAAACGACATGCAGAGAGTGAAGGTCGACAAACGACACTCAGAGGGTGAAGGTCGACAAACGACACTCAGAGGGTGAAGGTCGACAAACGACATGCAGAGAGTGAAGGTCGACAAACGACACTCAGAGGGTGAAGGTCGACAAACGATATGCAGAGAGTGAAGGTCGACAAACGACATGCAGAGAGTGAAGGTCGACAAACGACACTCAGAGGTTGAAGGTCGACAAACGACACTCAGGGAGTGAAGGTCAACAAACGACACTCAGAGAGTGAAGGTCGACAAACGACACTCAGAGAGTGAAGGTCGACAAACGACACTCAGAGAGTAAAGGTCGACACAGAGAGTGAAGGTCGTCAAACGACACTCAGAGAGTGAAGGTCGTCAAACGACACTCGGAGAGTGAAGGTCGACAAACGACACTAAGGGAGTGAAGGTCGCCAAACGACACTCAGGGAGTGAAGGTCGCCAAACGACACTCAGGGAGTGAAGGTCGCCAAACGACACTCAGAGAGTAAAGGTCGACAAACGACACTCAGAGAGTGAAGGTCGACAAACGACACTCAGGGAGTGAAGGTCGACAAACGACACTCAGAGAGTGAAGGTCGACAAACGACACTCAGAGAGTAAAGGTCGCCAAACGACACTCAGGGAGTGAAGGTCGACAAACGACACTCAGAGAGTGAAGGTCGCCAAACGACACTCAGAGAGTGAAGGTCGCCAAACGACACTCAGGGAGTGAAGGTCGCCAAACGACACTCAGAGAGTAAAGGTCGACAAACGACACTCAGGGAGTGAAGGTCGACAAACGACACTCAGAGAGTGAAGGTCGCCAAACGACACTCAGAGAGTGCAGGTCGCCAAACGACACTCAGGGAGTGAAGGTGGTCAAACGACACTCAGAGAGTGAAGGTCGCCAAACAACACTCAGAGAGTGAAGGTCGTCAAACGACACTCAGAGAGTGCAGGTCGACAAACGACACTCAGAGAGTAAAGGTCGACACAGAGAGTGAAGTTCGACAAACGACAATCAGAGAGTGAAGGTCGACAAACGACACTCTGAGAGTGAAGGTCGACAAACGACACTAAGGGAGTGAAGGTCGACAAACGACACCCAGGGAGTGAAGGTCGACAAACGACACTCAGAGAGTGAAGGTCGACAAACGACACTAAGGGAGTGAAGGTCAACAAACGACACTAAGGGAGTGAAGGTCGTCAAACGACACTCAGAGAGTGAAGGTCGACAAACGACACTCAGAGAGTGAAGATCGCCAAACGACACTCAGAGAGTGAAGGTCGCCAAACGACACTAAGAGAGTAAAGGTCGACAAACGACTCTCAGAGAGTGAAGGTCAACAAGCGTTACTCAGAGAGTGAAGGTCGACAAACGACACTCAGAGAGTGAAGGTCGACAAACGACACTAAGGGAGTGAAGATCGACAAACGACACTCAGGGAGTGAAGGTCGACAAACGACACTCAGAGAGTGAAGGTCGACAAACGACACTCAGAGAGTGAAGGTCGACAAACGACACTAAGGGAGTGAAGGTCGACAAACGACACTCAGAGAGTGAAGGTCGACAAACGACACTCAGAGAGTGAAGGTCGCCAAACGACACTAAGAGAGTAAAGGTCGACAAACGACTCTCAGAGAGTGAAGGTCAACAAGCGTTACTCAGAGAGTGAAGGTCGACAAACGACACTCAGAGAGTGATGGTCGACAAACGACACTAAGGGAGTGAAGATCGACAAACGACACTCAGGGAGTGAAGGTCGACAAACGACACTCAGAGAGTGAAGGTCGACAAACGACACTCAGAGAGTGAAGGTCGACAAACGACACTAAGGGAGTGAAGGTCAAGAAACGACACTAAGGGAGTGAAGGTCGTCAAACGACACTCAGAGAGTGAAGGTCGTCAAACGACAATCAGAGAGTGAAGGTCGCCAAACGACACTCAGAGAGTAAAGGTCAACAAACGACACTCAGAGAGTAAAGGTCGACAAACGACGCTCAGAGAGTGAAAGCTGACAATCGAGATTCGAAATCATTAACAAGATGCCAATGCGGCAACGCCGCATTAAAGCCGGATTTTTTATTTGACGAAGCAATTTTGCAAACCTAGGATTTGAGCTAGTGACCTAGTATTTTTAACCCAAAAGACCCATACTTATAGTTATCGGAGATATCGTTCATACAAATAACCTGATCAACAGAAACTATTCCATTTGTGCGAGGAAAAATGAACATTTTATAAATACATCAGCTTTTCCAATAAGATCTGTCCCAGAGACCTAGAGAACACACTTTATCATCATGATTTCATTTCTTATGACATCGGGGAAATATTTCCTAAGATTTGACCTAGTGACCTAGTTTTTGATCTGAGGTGACCCATATTCACAAATGTTTAAGACAACATGTAGACATATATTCTGACCAAGTTTGACAACAAATAGTGAATTTTTATGACCGTTGAATTCTTTCTCCTAGGATTTGACCTTGTGACCTAGATTTTGACCGGGGATAACCCATATTGAAGAACTTTCAAGATATTTTGCAGACAAATATTCTGACCAAATCTGGCTAAAATGAAAGTCAAGCTAATTGTACAAACGACGTTCAACATTCAAAAAGAGTATTGAAGGATGCTCCCCAAATGCCCATTTTCCACGAAAAAGGCTGAAATTGTAATACAATGTGCTGGTGAAAGGTGATTATTACTATTCTATACAGCAGTTCCTTTTATTGCCATCTTTAAAACATTCGAAGATTTGGCCCGGAAAAGCACCCATTTTTTTAAATATCAGGCTACAAAAAAAAATATAATAATAATGCACTGCACTTCCTCTCATTAGCATGTATCTTTATCGTGTGTGTATACCACGTGATAAATTGCGTCATAAATGCTACGTCGGAAGGCAACATTTTGCTTCGAATGAAGACTTTAAACAGAGATAGCTTCACTATGTCTTCACCATTTTTAAAGAATCATAGCGCAGTCTACGCCGCTTACGGAACCTAGCCTTCGGTCTTTTACTAGAGTTTGATTGAGAGTTTAGTTTCTTCTAACACTTCGACAAACCTTTTCACAATACGGCCGTCTGACGGAGCACTGTCAAAAAAACATTATTTTGGAAACAGGTTTGTCGAAGTGTTTGATGAAACTAATCACCTTATCAAACTTCGGTTATAAAACGAAGACGGGGCTCTTTAAGCGGCATAGACTGTTTTATTTAAAATGGTGTAGTAAAAGAAAAGTTATCTTTGATTTAAGTCTTCATTTTATGCAAAATGTTGCCTTCCGACGTAGCATATATGACGTAATTTATCACGTGGTATACACACACGTTTATGACACGTTTTATTTTAATAATCCCCTACACACTTCCCAAGATATGGCCAGGACAAACTCCCATCAGATTAAGAGGAGTTTAAGAGGGTTTAACTTGAAACAAAATGTAGGGCATAACAGGATTATGTTTTTTTTGCACTGCACTTTCTGTCATTGCCATCTATCTATATACTAAGGTACATTTGAATCCCTTTAGTACATTCAACCATAATGACGCTCCCCAATACGCGCATTTTCTATGAAAAGGCAAATTGTAACACAATGTGCAGTTAGAAGGTATATGGTTGTAGCATGATTACACACAAATTGGTATAAAATATAACATGAAAAGATATGGGCAGCTTTGAACATTAAATTGAATAAGTAAGTTAATAAGTAAATTTCAAGGAATTAAAATTCACAAATATTCAAGATATGCCCCGGACAAATGATTTTCAAAAACTACATGTATCAGATAAGGGGAGTTTCAGAGGAGGCAACTAAAAATATACAAGTTTAATTTAAATCCCATTAGTAATGTTAAAAATATTCTGCCGAAAAGTGTTTGACGGACAGACGGAAGGACTTGCTGACAGATAAAGCGGCAACTATAAGGTCATACCTTCGGGAAGCATAAACAAAAGGGCCAACATAGCCCTATATCGCTATGGAAGTCAATGGTTGCTTAAGAAGTCATTGGTTGTTATGGGTTTTTGTAGCTGTTAGGGAAATCATTGATTGCTAAGGAAGTCATTAGTTGCTAAAATAGTTTGTTGTTGCATAGGAAGTAATTGGTTGCAAAGGTTGTCATTGGTCAGTGGTGGCCAATGAAGTTACTGGTCGCTTAGGATGTCATAGGTTGCTAAAGAAGTCATAGGTTGATAAAGAAGTCATTGCTTTCTATGGATGTAGGTAATTCCTAAGAAGTAATTAATTTCTTCCATAGCAACAATTCACTAACATTACCACCAATTACTGCCTAATCAACCCATGACCTCCGTAGCAACTAATGATTCGTTTAGCAACTACATACACCCATAACAACCAAGGCATTCTTAATCAACCATTGACTTCCATAGCAACAAACGGCTTCCTTGCCAAACTTACAAATATCTGTACGGTATCTAACCAGAATATGTTCAACATCTTGTTAAAAAATGTGCTTATGTGCCATCAGTAAGAACAACTAAAGGTGGGAAGACCTCTTTTCACTTCGAGGCCAGTCAGATATGGAACAGCCTTCCAAAGGAAATCAAGTGCTCTCAAAACTACCCAGAACTTAGAAGGCTGATCCGCACCTGGATAGGTCCCTCTTGTAAATGCTCAATGTGCAAATAATATTTTATGACTTAAAAATAATAAGAAATTGTGAATTATATGTGTTTCACTGAATATCTGTTGGCTGTTGTCTTAACAGAAAAGGAGTTTTGTTTTAAGTAGGATGGCCTACATCCACTAAACAAGATGAGTTATTCAAATACTAGAAAGAATATCAGCAGTCATTTTGAATATGCATAAAAAATGATCAAAATTAAATGATTATGTCTATTTTTGATTGTTTCAAATTTATTTATCATAAAAACCTAGTTTTATTTGATGATGTGAAACTTCGACACAGGTAATTAAGAGGTGCTAACCAAGAATACAGCGACTCCACAGTGAATGTAAGCAATCTTGACCTACTGACCTCATACTATTCACATACCTACTGACCTCATTATCAATAGGGGTCCTCTTATTGCCAAGGGTAACTTACCACTTATGTTTAAGTTTGTTTAGATTAAACATTTGACATACTTATCTAAACTATTATAAGGGTCATCTACTAATCAAGGACAACAAACAACCAAAAGTTCATGCTCTTATGTCAAACCGTTCTCAAGTGATTGTGCAGACAAAGTTTTCCTAAGACTGTTGACCTTGACCTTGACCTGTGACCTCAAAATTGTTGCGGTTCAAAATGTTGTCACTGGCAACCTACCAGTTTAAGTTTAAGGGGGTCATGACCAGCAGATAACCCCTTTTTATTTTGAGGTCAGATTGTAAAAAAAAAGTTTTTTATTACTGAAAGCATATCACTTTTCAGTACAAAGATTTAACAGTGTTTGGCTACCAGACCAATTGATATATGTTTTGATATAACTTATTTTAAAATATTCCTGTGTGTGTATTCACAATCTTAATATAGTATATAAAGGTGTTTTTCAGGTTAATTTCCACCAACAATCAAGTTGATAATTTGTTGATTGATTCAGTGATGGATTGATTTAATGAATAACAGATGTCGATGTACAGCCACTACAGGGCCTTCTGGGTGTATAGGGTCCAAGAGTAAACATGTATCTTAAAGGCCTAAATAAGGAATGTTTGGCATGATAGTCCCCTGCTGTTCTGCCAGTTGCACTGGTGTCCCTGTAGGGACCAATTTCCTGTATATTGATTTATTGGCTTAGGGCCATTTAGGGTCCATTTCTATAATGAAACCTCCAAAACTGCACAGCAGGATACTGAGATTGGAGATCTGATAAGAAGGCACCAGGCAATTAGATTAAGATCAATACACAGAGGTTGTGTACTATACACTGATTTGTGTGGGGTCACTTATAGAAGGTTTAAACTAGGCCGTTAAGAGACAGGGCATTTGGAGACCTACAATTTGCTGGAATTTTATTAAATGTTATCATTTATTGCTATTCAAAGAAAAACACATACTAAAATAAACCAAAACCATATCAAATAGTTGTTAATTTACCATGTGTGTCAGATTTAAGTAAAAAGTTTGAGGTCAAATGTCCACCAAGAATATAGCGATGCTTTTTAAGGCTACATGTACATAATCATCATAATGGAAAAGGTCATTAATTTTTCTAAAACATGCATGTAAAAAGAGATACATTAATTTTGGTACACAAAGGCTATTTCACAACACTTCTTGGGTGTATGTACATACTCTCAGAATGAAATATAGTAAAAGCTATTGCGAGCTATTTTTCAGGGACAATACAGTATCTTTTAAAAGGGTTACAAATGTATTTATTTATTGATTGATTGCATGAAAATAGAATTATAGATAACCTATTTATAGCCAGTATAGGCTGACATTTGCTAGTCTATAAACCCTTATTACCAAAAGAGTGCATAAATATAAAATATATTCAAAAAGATATATGAGTACCAGGTACTCGTCTGCACAGTACATCAAAAACTACTTGTACATGTACCTTTTCTATTCGTATTCTCTTGTGTAGAAGCAGCAGTTATCTTTTCCTGCTCAACCAGCTCGGTCAGGAAGGAATTCACCTTTTCCTGCATAATTTGTATGTTCTCTGATAATGATTTATGAGCACACCCATCACCAGAACCTGCATTAATGCTGTCGGCAAAAACTCTCGTCGATTTGTCACGTAAATGAACCGTAACTTGTATTATTTGACCGGCTTCTGTGTTTGTTGACATTTTGCTCCTCATGTACAAAGATATGTTTTTACCTCTTATTGAAGAGTATTTCAATTGTAATCAAAGCGCTTAAAGCGTTGAATGGCTGTCGACCTGCAGCGTTTTGTGAGTATAGTCATGTAATTTGTATAATATAATTGTAAATATAAACATCCAAAGACAGTATATCAGACAAAGCCCAAATTCTGTTGGACCAGATCAGCTCTGTATTTACTAAAATAACCTCATCTAACCTACCAACCCTGCCGCTAAAAAGTATAAATATGATCTTCCAAATCTAAGCATCACAACAGCCGGGGTGGAAAACTCTTATCAGCTTCAAAAATAGAAAAAGCTACAGGGCCCGATAACATTTTAAATATACTACTAAAAACCTGCGCCAAACAACTTGCTCAAGGAATTTCAGCAATCTTCCAAATGTCACTTTCTCACGGGGAGCTGCCATATGACTGGAGTATTGCCAATGTGTCACCTGAGTCAGTTCAAAAAAGGAAATGTCCGCCAGGCGGAAAATTATCATTCCTGTTAATAAACGTCAATTATGTGCAAAACCCTAGAACAAATCATTTGTAAACATCTGCTAAACCACTTCGAGTAGAACAATATCCTGACAAATCTGAACCACGGTGAACTCTGCCTGAAACTCCTTACCTATGGCGTGACGGGTCAAGTATACTCATGGCTATGTGCATTTTTGACGAAGCGGCATATGCAGGTCGTCGTCCATGGGGAATCATCTCCGAAAGCCACTGTATATAGACTCTGGGATCCCCAAAGGCACGGTACTTGGACCCCTTATATTCTTGTGTCACATAAATGATTTGCTACTATCAGTTACATAACAAGTACGCCTCTTGGCGGACGATTGTCTTCTATACAGGAAAACTAGTTGCAAGAAGGACTTTGAAATACTACAAAAAAAACTAGAAAGAACTTGAACTCTGGGCTAAAAAATGTGGTATGCGCTTTAATGCAAAGAAATGTTACGTCATGAGCATAAACAACAATAATCCACATTTTTACAATCGCTGTGACCATATTCTTAAGCAAGTCACAGAAAATCCATACTCGGGCCTTACCCTATCTGAAGATCTAACATGGACACCACATATTAATACAATTAGTAAGAAATCAAACTCCACAACGGCTCTCCTACGTAGAAACCTTCGCCACAGCCCAGCGGAATGTCGGAAACCAGCTTACCTGGCACTCGTCCGGTCAAATCTTGATTACGGTTCCATCATCTATGACCCTTATAGACAGTTTAATATCAACAAATTAGAACGTGTTCAACGTCAAGCGGCAAGATTCATCACGGGAGACTATAAGACCCGCTAAGAAGGATGTGTCTCTCGCATGTTGGACAAACTGAAATTAACAAGCCTCCAAGAACGTCGGACAGCAACACGTCTGATTTTCCTCTACAAGGTGACCGAGGGTCTTGTGCCAGCACTACCACCGGCAGAGTATCTCCAACCAGCAAAGAAAAAGAGGCACATTAAGGCTAAAACTTTTAGTGATTGTGTTACATCTAACAGCATACAAAACCAAGTTATAAACAACTCTAGAGGCTTTCAAATAAGACAATAAAATCTGAGCAACTAAAAAATTCATTCTTTGTGAAAACGAGAGTGGAAGATAGTGTGATCAACGCAAAAACAGTTGAGGGCTTGAAGGCTGCCCTCCAATTTTAATAGCGCCGTCCCCCGGTCGGCGTGCAAAGCCTGAAAGGGCCCTACACCGTATACAGATACAGATACAGCTCATAACTTTCTTCGCGAAAACTTTTAGAGTTTAATGAGATCATGAAGTATAGGTCACTTGAAATGTGGATACGCAAAATAGTTACTTATAATTTAAGGTATGGAGTAATTCTTAATATCATATAAAATCTTATCTGGAGCTTTGGTTTCATAAACAATGCACTACCACTGATAAAGCATTAAGTTTTTTTTAGTAAAATCTACTCTTTACTTAGGCGTATTAAATTTACTACCTAAAGGTA
Source organism: Mya arenaria (assembly GCF_026914265.1). NCBI lineage: Eukaryota > Metazoa > Mollusca > Bivalvia > Myida > Myidae > Mya > Mya arenaria. Next base: position 55,735,375 of record NC_069132.1, on the reverse strand, counting down.
TGCCAGCTAAGCCAAATGCATCCCAACAAAATGCATTGGACATATTAATGAGGTTTATGTTTAAGGCTTCTTTCTACAACGCCAAATACCTCTGGATCGAATCATCCACTTACTCTTTATTCCCTGCATGTATGTTTGACGTAAATGTATCTTAATAATGCCCTCAACATAATTATGTAACTCGTGGACAAAATGAACAGATTTTTTCATTTTTTTTAAATATGCATGTGCATTATGCCACTTGTCTGGTTCCCAGCGTACTCTGCACAACAAGAGTATGAAATGGTAAGGGCCGGTAACCCAGGCTAATTATGCCACATGCTAAAGATATTGGACTGAAATTACTGAGACAAACTGAGAAATATTCACATACTGTCCGTTTCATTCGGCATTACATGACTATGACACATATTGTAGCAGGCTGATAGCCTGCCAACGCTTTACGCGATTTTATTTGAATGGTAAAAGTGTTGACTATATATTTAGTAATGATTTAAAAAAAGGTTGTTAGTGTGTACTTACACAAGAGAATGATTTTATGCGAAACACATTTTACAAACACAAGTAAAAACTCACAATCTCTCTAAAAATGTCAAGTAATAGCTAGCCGATATAGGCAATTTAAAACATAGAAAAAATACTTATGAGTGAACTACAATCACCAAAAAAAACTAATTGTATAATAAAATGAAGTATTATAATTTCATTTAAAACATTAGGAATTGATATTTTACGCCTAATTAGCATTTAATTCGATAATACGATCGATATTTCTTCCGGGTTTTAACGACTGCTCAGAGTTTATTTCCGAGGAATAAACGTGTCCGAATGCGATGACCCATATAATATTCTTAACTAAATTGTACATGTAAATATTATCGGTTCTCGGCCGAAGCAAAATCTAAACACAGGTATGTAATACATGTATTTATTTGATTCAGTACGCGTTTTTGAATCTATTTGCGGATTCTGCTTTTTATATTGCGTTCTTTGACGCAAAACGCAGCTTATTCGAACTATATTAACCGCATAACATAGATTAAAAACTCATAACGGCGCTATTTATAGCACGCTAATAAATGTACAGAACGCAGCTCGTAGCTATTAGAGCAGACTGCTTACTTATTTAAGATGTAAATGTTAATGTAAATTAATTAGGTCGGTTATCACCGCAGTTCTAACCGCGCTGGGATTGATACGCCCGTGCGCGCATTAATTCGCCAAAAGTTAAACATGTTATGTCGATCTGCAGGTGCGATTTTCGAGATACGGTTATAAAAGTCTGCAGGCCTAGCGGCCTACAGTCTAAACACACTTTAGTGATCAATATTGAATCTTTCCTTCTCACGTGACAAACAGAATTTACCAAAATACAGTACAGCAACGTTCTATATTTTGAATCAGAGCTATATAGGTTCATGTTCATCCTATATTATAGAAAATCGCGACAAGTATAAACAATACAGTACAGCCGATTCTTTCAGTTATCAAATAAAAAGGTATTTTTTCACGAGATAAAATAACTTACTAAGTCTTCCTAGCCTATCATAAAATGCCATTAGCTAGGGCCGTCTTCCTAAGTATTAATTTCGGCCCCATTTATTACATTCATCAACCAAAGCTGCACTCTCACAGATTTACCGTTTGACAACTTTTTTGTCTTGGAATGATTTTTTGCGTAGCGGCCCTACAATATATAAAAAACAAGTGACAGACTTCTGACAAAAGATCAGGGCTGGTATTCTATAATTATGCGACTTAATTCAACTTATGGTCATACATCATTGACTTCATTCACTCTACTGGTAAGTTATTAATGACAAGTAATCCGATTAGCTACATCGTTCTTAGATCCAATAAAAACCTATATTCGTAATGCCAGCCCTGATCGCTGTTTTCATACAATTTCCGTTCGAAGCTTCTGGACAATGAAAAAGATGGCGTCACCAGTATAATAACCCAACGACAGCAAATAAGGCCATACCAAATCGTTTCTGTGTTTAGCGTCCGCGGACGGATAGGTTTTGGACTACCCGATCGAAAAACAAAATAAACACATTTTATATGAGCAACCATCTTGCCGAATATTTCCCATCTTCTTTAACTTTAATTCCGACTACAGAACACAATTAGTATTCTTGGGCATTTGATATCAGAAAAAGATGCATTCTCTGTGATTCCCATGATCAATTTATCTGAACTCATTTTGCAGAGGAAATCTATCTTACAATTCAGAATGGTCCAGAATGGACTAAGGAGTTCATAAAACTTATGAAGTAATTTCTTAACTTAATTAAATTTCCCGAAGTTTTCATAGTCAAATCACATGAACAGAAGTGTTTTAACGTTAAAGTATGTACAATGTATTTGTTATAAAACTATTGAAAATAAAGTGTTTCAGATATTACTAACTCATAATTATATATTATAATTAAGAATCATAAGTTAGAAAAATGACGTAAGTTTAGTAATGACTTAAGTTAGGAAATGACTTAAGATGTTTTATGAATAACGGCCCAGCGGACAGAGCAGCTTGTTCTGCATACAGTACACACACTAACAAACGTGTCTCGGTTATCTGAAAGAAGTGGTTTGCATGATGACACTAGTTGACGTTCCATAATCGATACGTAGGACAATGCATTTACGAACTTTAATTTTAATAAATAAATATAAAAATACATAATGTATGATATTGTTAAAACGTTCTGCAACGCAATATTTTTGAAGCACATATCGTTTCTTCTTTGCGTTGACACTCACGAGGATTCGGAACAATCCCCAATAAAATCGCCCACCAATCGTAGCCTTGACCTTACATTTCAAAGAAATCGACCACATTATGAAACAGTTGCGCCCCTTGGTACAGTCAGTAGTATGTCCCTTGAAACATCGTTGGTGACTGGAAAATCTGTCACAGGTGGTGGGAGGGTTTTAGTGTCAGTTGACCTATAACGGAAATACATCATAGCATTATAATCAAAGCAGCACTAGCAGGGGTTTGGTCAAAGTGTATAATTCGACAACTATAAAAGCCAGGACATTGACAATACTGTGTCCTTGACCTTTGACCTACCAACCCTTAGATCGATTATAACACCTCGAGAACATAACCGCGTTGCCAGTAGTGATTGCCAATCATTGTCGAACCAAATTTAGTACCAGTTTTAATTTAAAACGGGCCACTTCAATATTTACATATATGACGTACTAACATCATAACCAATTAGGTCTATCCACTGCTCATCATGCTCAATAACCATTGTAATTTTGAGAGCTATAAGATCAATTATCTGGATATATTGCACAGAAACCGTGTGTTTTAATTAAGGTCACACAACCTGAACCGTTGCCTATATGTGATCTTAGACGCAAAAGGGTTTTTTCTACTGAATTATATACTAAATATGTCAGACTGCTCTCTGGCTATAACACTGACACGTTGAATGACGTTAAAAATGCTGACCACAAAAACTACATAGTTGTTGTTATCATCTATTGGCAACGTGCTGGTGGGTCCTTATGGTTCTCGAGTCATTGTTGGAACAAAGCTTTACATAACACATTAACTGTGACCTTCACTTTTGAGCTACTAGCTCCAAAAACAATAGGGATCATCTACTAGTCATGTACAACATACTGGTGAGATTGCATAGTCATGTCAATTTGTAAAAATATGAAAGTAAATATAACTATTATAACTGGCATGCACTGAAAGGAGAAGATCACTCAAACGAGTATAACATTTACGGACACAAACGTATCTTGCTGAGCATCGGGAGTGGGTCGGTTTGAGGAGGACGGCCGGTCGGACTGCTGGGACGGGAGCCGGGAACCAGAAGATGACTTCCTACTTCCTGTCGACCATTTTGAGAAACGTCGGCTGTGTCTAGCAACGCCGTCCAAAAACTCCCTGCATGGAAAAAACCTTCGTTTTCATGGCGTTTAAACATCAACGGCGATGTCGTTATTATTGCCATGATAATTGGAAAATACCCTCTTAAGCCTTATATGAAAGCTATTCACGTAATTATACTTTAATAGTGAAAATTGCCAGATACTAAGATAATTTTAAAAATAAATTTGGAAGATAGTTATGTTTATAAAGTTTGTGATCACGACTTTTATTTTACTAAGCCTGCGAAAATTTACAATCTTGTGAAATCGTTACGAGTAAAATGTGGGTACCGGGTTCGATTCTACGATTGATAACGTAAAATCCTGAGCCTATGAAATTTCACAATTTCGAAAAAGTGGTTAATGTGAAATAATATGAGTTGTGAAGGGGTGGCCTACTCGACATCAATCTCGCCGCTGTGGTCCACGTCCAGCGCGTTTATGAGCTGGTCCAACTGGCGGGTGTCGAGAGGGCAGCCTAGCCGACCCAAGCCCGTCACTAACTCCTCCCGCGTAAGCGAGCAGTTGCGGTCCGCATCCATTTGCTTGAACAAATCAAATACCTGCAAGGAAACAAACAACATTTACAGCTGGCATGGGTCGTAAGGACAGCTCAGCCACCGAAGGGCTATCACAAACTTCTCCCGCGTGAGCGAGCAGTTGCGGTCAGCATCCATCTGATGGAACAGCTCAAGTACTATTGTGGAATAGTTTTTCGTCGATCGCCCAAGCGGTCGTTGGTGAGTTCCAGCTCTGACAGGTGTTCGTTCTCTTGACCTCAAAACAATGTCATTTACACTAGATATTTGACTAATTAATGATCACTTTGGTTGTTGTTGTTTTTATTGGGATTTTGTTGACGGGATAGTTGCTGTGGTTGTTCTTTCTGTTGACATGTCTACCGAGAACCAATGTACAACCACAGTTGCTGTGTTGTCTTCTCTGCCGATCCCGCTGACGGAACCATCGCTACATCTGCAAACTGAAATCATTATAAAATCTATAACGCAGCTCTACTTGATCTCCCGGTGACAACACTACATTTGTCTGCATCTACACGTTAATATATCCGTACAAGTACCGGAATGCTTACTTTTCACAATCTCTTAAGTATTACATTGTATGTACAATATATGTAGGCGTTTTTATACGTAGTGTTCAAAGAACGGGATATATTATAGTTTATACTGCGGTATACGGTCGGACGGGCGGTGTCAAGTATTTTTTTCCGATCAATAATTTTAGAAGCATTTGTCCTATCATCAACAAATTTAGTCAGAATGTGTATTGGCATACCATCTTGAACAAGTTCGATAACAAGTTCGATATTGCTTCAGTCAGTCGGAGTTATCTCCCTTTAATTATAAAAATTGCCTTAAATCAGTCATGTCCGATCAATAACATACGAATCCTTCGTCCAATCATCACCAAAGTTAGTCAGAATGCGTATTGAAAAATATCTTGGGTTCGATAACCAGCCTTAACGCTCAAGTCACTCAAGTATCATTAATCTTATATTGTAGAAATAACCTAAACTCGGTATTTAATTACACAATGTAAAGAAATAACCTAAAATCGGTCTTGAATGATCAATAACTTAAGAAACCTTTAAAAATTGTCCAAACATCATCTAAATTAGTCAGAATTTTAATATCTTGGACAAGTTCGATAACAAGCCAATCGAAGCCAAACTCGAGTCAATCGAGATGTATCGCCCTTTATTTATATAAATTACTTAAAATCGGTTTTATCTTATCAATAACTTAAGAAGCCTTTTTTAGTTATCACCAAGTTTGGCCAGAATGTGTATCGGCATAATATAATGGAAAAGTATGTTAACCAGACATGTCGCTCGAGTCACTGTAGAGTTATCGGCCTTTTATTATATAAATCACCTAATGTCGGTCGTGTCCAATCAATTACTTAGAAGCATTTGTCCAATGATCACCAAATTTGATCTGAATGTGTATGGGCACAATATCTTGGACATTTTCGATAAATAGCCAAATCGCTTGAGTCACTTCTCCGGTCAACTACTTTTATAGCTTTGCCCGATCATAACCAAATTTAGACAATATGTTCATAGGCAGAATATCTCGGTAAGGTATACCGGCCATGTCGTCTTAGTCACTCCAAAGTTATGACAACGAACTGGCATACACTGTATTTAGTTGGCTAACAACTAATTATTACTTAACTTTGTGTCCTAAAATAGGTAGGGTGTATTTTGCGACAGTTGGCACTCTTGCTGTACCTTGATTTCCCTGCTCTCAAGGAAGTGGATGAAGACGAGGACAGGATCTCGCGTCCAGCTCTGCTGGCTCGTCTTGGCGGCCGCCTTGCACATGTCACGCCCGTCCATGAAGCCACCGACCACCACCTGGAATTTCGGCCGCCGCTGCTGGACCTCCTCCAGCACCGAGTAGAATTCTCGGGCCACGCACGCATCCTGTGGTAATACAAGCTGACAATACTAAGGGTAGTGCAATTGATAAGTTGATTTCAGCCAGTTTCGTCTTTTGGCTTTGTCGGAGCAGCCAGAAAAAGTATTGTTTTAGACCTCGGCAAATTGAAGAGACGACACCTTACATCGTGACGAAAAGACAAAACATCAAAACGAAACCAGGACAAAACGACCTTGGCAAAAACAACGACGAAACTTATAAGCCATCGTTCGTATTTACACTCCTTGGAACACGCGATACCATTCAACAAATTCAGAAACTTACCGCTATTTCCAGTTTCTCCAACACACTTGTTTCACTCTGCTGTAGCAGTTTAAGGGCCGCAGTAGGACCTTGCTGTGTTAGAGGGTTTCCTGTCAACTGAAACAGACGAACACATTGACACAGAAATCATCTCTTCTACAAATTTACATCTACGTCAATTTCTTATACAAAAAAGGATAATTGCAGAATGTCCGGAGATAACAGCAGAAAGTTGCTATCTGTAACGGGTGTAATGTTAATGGAATCATGTAGTCCGGAGCCCGAAAAATAATCATTTCTGTTTCAATAGTGAATTTTATAGAGTATTTGATTTTCGCTTTATCGCTATGACTTCTTTATGATGATTTCGTGTATTTAATACTAATGTTATGGTTTTAGTATTACATGTCTAAATTTAGCTAGTAAATGAATATGGTGTATTCTTAATAGTTTTCTACTTTTTCGTAAGTTTGATAAACTTGACACCCATACTCTGTAGTATTAGTTATATATAATGGTTTCACCCATAGGATTTGTTAAAATGGACCATTCCATTTTGGTCACGTGATGTAAGGGTATATCAGAAGCGGAAGGCATAGAAATAGTTAGTTCGTGTCTCGAAACCGATGGGAGAACATCACGTTAATATTTAGGGAATCTTTAAAGTATCGTTTTGTACTGTTGAGGGCGGGTTCTGAACTATCGGAGGCTAGGAGAATTAAAGTGATGCATTGCGCTACAGCTTCTAGTTTCTAGGTTCGGACATCCGTGGGGTTTCTTTTTGGCCTCTTAGAAAGCCTGGATCATTGCGATACAGACGGAACAGGGTCAATGGTTTGATTCCCCGTAAAAGCATTACACTTAGGACTGCAGGTTTCGCTGATATATTGTGATTGGTTTATAAGCGTTTTGTTTGCTGGTCCTGTAAGATAAAGCATAGGTGTTGAATATTTCTGTTTGCGCGTTCTTGGTTTTGGGATAATTGAACATTAATTCTTGAACCATAATAATTATTTCTCCAATCATTGGTTTTGTATGCAATCATTGTTAATCACTTGTATATATTATTAATTTCATGCTTAATTTTTGGGACAATGCAGTCCGAGAATAGGTTTATAGTTTAATTTAGGTAGCGTGTCCGAGCTAGCTAGGAAAGAAACGTTACACGGGGAATGTCCAACCAGTTGCTACATGTAACAGAGATAACTGTAGAATGTTCAACCAGTTGCTACATGTAACAGAGATAACTGGAATTTGTCCAAGTTATTGGTATATGTAACAGGGAAAACTGGAGAATGTCCAACCAGTTGCTACATGTAACAGAGATAACTAGAGAATGTCCAACCAGTTGCTACATGTAACAGAGATTACTAGAGTATGTCCATCCAGTTGCTACATGTAACACAGATAACTAGAGTATGTCCATCCAGTTGCTACATGTAACAGAGATAACTAGAGAATGTCCAACCAGTTGCTACATGTAACAGAGATAACTAGAGAATGTCCAACCAGTTGCTACATGTAACACAGATAACTAGAGTATGTCCAACCAGTTGCTACATGTAACAGAGATAACTAGAGTATGTCCAACAAGTTGCTACATGTAACAGAGATAACTAGAGAATGTCCATCCAGTTGCTACATGTAACACAGATAACTAGAGTATGTCCATCCAGTTGCTACATGTAACACAGATAACTAGAGAATGTCCAACAAGTTGCTACATGTAACACAGATAACTAGAGAATGTCCAACAAGTTGCTACATGTAACACAGATAACTAGAGAATGTCCAACCAGTTGCTACATGTAACACAGATAACTAGAGTATGTCCAACAAGTTGCTACATGTAACAGAGATAACTAGAGAATGTCCAACCAGTTGCTACATGTAACACAGATAACTAGAGAATGTCCATCCAGTTGCTACATGTAACACAGATAACTAGAGTATGTCCATCCAGTTGCTACATGTAACACAGATAACTAGAGAATGTCCATCCAGTTGCTACATGTAACACAGATAACTAGAGTATGTCCATCCAGTTGCTACATGTAACAGAGATAACTAGAGTATACCCATCCAGTTGCTACATGTAACACAGATAACTAGAGAATGTCCAACCAGTTGCTACATGTAACACAGATAACTAGAGAATGTCCATCCAGTTGCTACATGTAACACAGATAACTAGAGAATGTCCAACCAGTTGCTACATGTAACAGAGATAACTAGAGTATGTCGATCCAGTTGCTACATGTAACATATATGACTAGAGTATGCCCATCCAGTTGCTACATGCAACAGAGAAACTGGAGTATGTCCAAGTTATTGCTATATGTAACAGAGAAAACTGGAGAATGTCCAAGTTATTGCTATTTGTAAGAGAGATAACTGAAGAATGTCCAAGTTATTGCTATTTGTAAGAGAGATAACTGAAGAATGTCCAAGTTATTGCTATATGTAAGAGAGATAACTGGAGAATGTCCCATAAATTGTAAGATAATTGTACCAGAATGGTGTTGAGCGTCTCGTTCTTGGCGATTCCGGTGAAGATATAGACGACTCCTTGAAGGCCTATCCGGTTGGAGGCGAGGTTGAGGGTAATGAGGTAACGATTGGCGGCCAGGGCTCTCCCAATGCAATCCGCGGCATCGTTGTCCACGCCGTTTCCCGACAGGTCCAGCAATTTTAGGCTGTTGTTGTCCTGAGGAAGGCAGTTACTGTATTAAAGTATTTTCTGAGATAATACTATAATGTAAGATTTTAAAATGAGCATGATAAAAGCAAATTTATTGTCTTTGTATTCTTTGATAAGAAAAGCTCTCAACCAATATGATGCGTCATGATGGCTGTAAAAACATGATACTTTTAAATGGATTCTGATTTCAAGCTAATTTGTCAGTTAAAATTTGTACTTGTGGTGAAATATGTGAAATTTCACCTACTACTAAGCTATGGATATGTGGTGACATTTCTGAAATTTCACCTACTACTATTCCCTTGGTTATCTGGTGATATGTGTCGTGACATTTATGAAATTTCACCTACAACTATTCCCTTGGTTATTTGGTGATATGTGTCGTGACATTTCGGAAAGTTCACCTACTGCTATTCCCTTGGTTATCTGGTGATATATGTGGTGACATTTCGGAAAGTTCACCTACTTCTATTTCACCTACTGCTATTCCCTTGGTTATCTGGTGATAATTATGTGTGGTGACATTTCTGAAAGTTCACCTACTACTATTTCACCTACTGCTATTCCCTTGGTTATCTGGTGATATATGTGGTGACATTTCTGAAATTTCAGCTACTTCTATTCACTTGGTTATCTGGTGATATGTGTGGTGACATTTCGGAAAGTTCACCTACTTCCATTCCCTTGGTTATCTGGTGATATGTATGGTGACATTTCTGAAAGTTCACCTACTTCTATTCCCTTGGTTATCTGGTGATATATGTGGTGACATTTCGGAAAGTTCACCAACTACTATTCCCTTGGTTATCTGGTGATATGTGTGGTGACATTTCGGAAAGTTCACATACTACTATTCCCTTGGTTATCTGGTGATATATTTGGTGACCTACTACTATTCCCTTGGTTATCTGGTGATATGTGTGGTGGCCTACTGCTATTCCCTTGGTTATCTGGTGATATGTGTGGTGACCTACTACTATTATCTTGGATATCTGGTGATATATGTCGTGACATTTCTGAAAGTTCACCTACTGCTATTACCTTGGATATGGGTTTATATGTGTTGCGTTATTTGTGAAATTGAACCTACTGCTATTACCTTGGATATGGGTTTATATGTGTTGCGTTATTTGTGAAATTGAACCTACTTCTATTACCTTGGATATGGGTTTATATGTGTTGTGTTATTTGTGAAATTGAACCTACTTCTATTACCTTGGATATGGGTTTATATGTGTTGCGTTATTTGTGAAATTGAACCTACTGCTATTACCTTGGATATGGGTTTATATGTGTTGCGTTATTTGTGAAATTGAACTTACTGCTATTACCTTGGATATGGGTTTATATGTGTTGCGTTATTTGTGAAATTGAACCTACTTCTATTACCTTGGATATGGGTTTATATGTGTTGCGTTATTTGTGAAATTGAACCTACTGCTATTACCTTGGATATGGGTTTATATGTGTTGCGTTATTTGTGAAATTGAACTTACTGCTATTACCTTGGATATGGGTTTATATGTGTTGCGTTATTTGTGAAATTGAAACTACTGCTATTACCTTGGATATGGGTTTATATGTGTTGCGTTATTTGTGAAATTGAACTTACTGCTATTACCTTGGATATGAGTTTATATGTGTGGAGTTCTTTGTGAAACTGAACCTACTGCTATTACCTTGGATATGAGTTGGTATGTGTGGAGTTCCTTGTGAAACTGAACCTACTTCTATTACCTTGGATATTGATTTATATGTGTTGCGTTATTTGTGAAATTGAACCTACTGCTATTACCTTGGATATGGGTTTATATGTGTTGCGTTATTTGTGAAATTGAACTTACTGCTATGCCCTTGGATATATGGTGAATTCCATCCTTACGTATCTGGTTCCAGGCAAGATTTAGCTCCGTTAATGTCTCGTTGTTGTCTAAAATCATAAACGATTTCCTTACATATACGCGTTCACGAACAATGAACAATACACGTATTTTCTTTCTGTTTGCAAGCAATGCTAAGCGAGTTGATATTGCGGGCTGTTGCATACTCCCAAATGTTGTCGGAAAACTTACCTACTTGGCGATCGGGGGATGAAATCGAGTCTGATGACTCGGGGCTAACACCTATTTTTGTCTCAATCCTGATTTATATCAGGTAAAACACTTTATTTATTATGGTGGTGCAAATGTTTTAAGGTCTGTCAAAAAGTTTGAGTAAATCGAAACGGTAGTGGGATATTACAAAATGTTTAAAACATCTAGGAATATTAATAAGGTCCTCCACCTGTGACCCATAATACGGCGAGTGGAGTCTTACCCAATGCTTTCCCGAGTATTTCGGCCCCTACGTCCCCGAAGTTGTTATGTGACAGATCGAGCTTCCGTAAGCCCGTAAATTGCTGAAAAAAATCAATAGCGTGCATAACAAAAAGCATAATTCCTTCAGTCACTGAAATTAACTCATTAAACGCTAAATAAGCATATACATTACTAAAATAAACCCATACAATACTGAAATAAACTCATAAATGCTGAAATAATCCATAAAACACATGAAATAAAGTGTTTCCAAGTTCAAGCCATTATGGCTGAACACCACTGGACGGAACATGTCGCAACATGCCACGTGAAATGTTGCAGTTGGAATTATATACCTCTTTGTTATATGTTTTCGCTTTAAAAGCTCGTATATACATAGGGTCAAACATGTTTATTTTAATCAAGGCTATAGATCACAATATTTGTAATTAATGTTTTAGCAATGTATGTAAAGTATAAAGTTTGTATGTTTAGGTTTAAGAAAAGGTACGAGTAAGCTGTACGATACACAGGGGGTTGTGACCCTTTGGTACAATATATTAGATCTACGTATACATGTATGTTATGAATATTGACGAAGCATTACGTTGTCCTACGAGTGTTAAATGTTTCGTGAGAAGTGTCGTATACGTAGTGTCACTGTGAATAATAATAGTTGTATAATTCGTGGCCGATACAGAAATGGTGAAACAATATGATAATTATATTAATTGTTAAAATATTATCATTATATATAGAGAGATATATAGAATGTAAAAATGTGCATACGTGTTTTGATGTGCCCCTGGAGAGTTTTCGCGTTACCTGCTATAATTACTCGCGTAAAAACTATACAAATTTGCAATGGTATTAAATATTAGAAGTTTTTTTTCATATTTGGCTGGTTGTTACTATAGGTTAGACAGCACTAAACAAATTTCCTATATAATCATGCTATAGTCAACAGACCAATTTGAATGCAATATAACACTGGTTTCTAGTGCTTCGCGGTCCCGAACACCATGTATGGGGAAAAGCACCACTTTTGTACTAAACATTAAACAATGTAAGAAAAAAGTTCCTCCTAAAGAAGATAAAACTGGTTGAACGTTACCACTGTATATGCGGTAAAATGATCATTTCCGGTGTACGAGGACAAGCAATGCGGTGAAAATGTAAACAGTATAAAAAAAGTAGATCCAGCATGAAGCCAATGGTCGGAGATGGTATAACCATGCTTTGAATGACTGTCATTAGTAAATTAAAAGATATAAGGGATGCGTAGGCACTTCCGAATTGGTGTAATTTGCCCTATAGTCAAGTTGATAAGTCATGCGCAGAGGACTTAATCGAGCTGTTGGGTTCGAAACTCTAATGAACCGAGTGTTGTTGGTAACGCGAAATGCTCTGACGGTTAATGTTGCACAATATTTAGTAAAATAACGTTGACAAACGTTTGCCTAATACAACGGCTTGGTGTTATACAGTTGAGGCCTCAGGACCACACACATCCCAAATCACATTTCTCATAAGAGCTACAAGCACGACGGTAAGGATGTTTAGGTTAGAATGTTTTCCACTTTTTTACACTACAATAAAGAGTCTTTGTTGGAATGTGAGATTACGTTACGTAGAGGTAAAAACATGGCGAGGCCGGGCCCGTGGTATGATAATTGACCATAACGACACGAGATGTAGTCACGGGGACGTTATGAGCACAAGTGCCAATTATCAAGCAACGGCAATTTAACCTCTTTCAATCATACAGTCAAACCCCGTTGGCTCAAACTCGCTAAGCTCGAATTCCGCTTAACGTAAGTTTTCCCGCTTGGCTCGAATTTTCCGAGGCTCGAGGTATTTTCGCCGGTCCCAAGGAGCTCGAGCCATCGGGGTTCGACTGTATGTGATTTATTCTTTTGTAAGTTTACGATGGCGGCCTTATTTTATACTTGATATATCGGTCCGCCAGGATATCGCTATATCAATCCGATCATCCTTGGCATACCAGTGTATCATAACATATAGGTTATGATACACTGGAGTGCCGAGGATGCAATCCGATAAGTAAATAATATATATATCCGATATCGGCTGGATATAATTTGGCTGACTGGGAATATTATCACGAAAACTTTTGCTATTTAATAGTGATCATTCTATACATTATTGAATAGGATGGACCTATTTGTCCCATAAAAGCTGCCGAAGCACATTGTTTTCAAAAATGTAAACAACTGATACACGCAATATTTTGGATTTCGGGGTGTGTGGTCCACTGAGGTATAAGAAGGGAAGGATATATATATATATGTACAATACTTACACCACGTCTAAAGTGCGGCTAGAGGAGAACAAATAAAGCTGCCATGATGCCGTGAAATAGCGGGGAACAAACCAGCTCGTGAACAATGTGAAACGTTCACAACAAAGACCTATAAAACTATGTTTACCGGGGAATCGATGTCATGCTACAATGTCAACCACAACGTAATATCCATGACGTTAAAGACGCAATATATCTTTTTACACTTGATAGATGCATCCAAGAAAGGTTTTCATTTATATATGTTTGGGTACATATTAAAAAAATATTTAGCCTTTATAATTGGTTTTTTTTATTTAATAGCTACGTGGTCACATATTCGCCAGTTAAAAAAAAAACGCGCCAAAAATCAACTGTTTTTTTAATAATGCATTTGGAACAATACGTTTCTTTTGCGCATCTATCAATAGTAGAACTATATTGTGCCCATTTAATGCACCTACAGCAACCTACCAAAGTTTGAGTCGAAACACTAGTATTCATTATAAACACAATGTTTACAGTAAGTCATAACTCGGGCTTAAAGAAACAATTTCCAGATGTTCCGACACAATCATTTTTCAGTTCAATTGTAAAACGGAACTGGCATGAAACAGTGGCGTCCGTTTTCTGAGTGGAAACCAATACAGGTGTCCATTTTGAGACTCCAGAGAAGTTTAAATAACAATTTTAGTCGATCTGTCGTACATAGAAATTATCTTAATGTTATCATTTCATTATTTTACAACACATTTGAGTGAATTGAACTTTAGCCTGTATTAAAAATGAGCACAAAGTTGACGAAATTGAAAAACACACACACACACACACACACACACACACACACACACAATATTTTGCAATTTGTGACATTGATAAAGATTAAAAGGAACTCGCTCATGGTTTGTAAAATGCACTTTTACGAAAAAAATTTTTTTTTCGAAATACTCGTAAAGTAAGGCAAATCTTTAGGAGTGTTAAAACTAAGATACTGACAGCTGAATACCTTCAGCAAATGTTGGTATTTGCTTAAAGACCACAATTTGGAATACCGTGACTAACGGGATTCAGCGATTCGTTGTAGCCTGATTGGTTGCTTGAAAATATCACGTGATGTTATCAATGTATTGTTAAAACGTCAAACCATCCCACGACTATTGTATTAGTACTTGAGGCCTAGTGGTTAAAGTGTTGGTTTTCTATTTTTTCTTGACTTTACGGCGTTGGTTCGAATCCCCGAAAAACGAAATATTTGTTTAACTTTCATTGTATTTTTTTCTTCAATTTCGGTGTCATAGAGTAGACTAATGATAAAATACGTATTTTCAGATGCATTTTCAAAAACATGAGCGAGTCTCTAAGATTATTGAAGTTATGGCACGACTAAAATTGTTAAATCAAATGTCAATTGTATTGACTGTAATATTGAGCCCCGTAACTTACTCCAATGGCAAGAATGGCCGCAAAATGTTCGGCATCTCTGTCTTTAAAGTTGTTCCCTGAAAAGGGTTGGACACTATAATAACAACAGACTATTTCAACCAACAACGTTTTCTATTCACAAAGCGTTGGTCATGTATCGTTTCCAACACAGTTTTCCTCATCTAAAACAGTTTCCAATAGTGTATATTGCTCAAGAGACGCAGCTTATATTTTATAATTCCTTTGGTACGGTTCAAGTTCAAATTCCACAATGAGCATATGGCTACCTGCGAGCTTGAGGCTTTGAAGCGTATCGTTCTCCCGGAAGACTGAGGCCAGCAGTTCCGCCGCCGCCGAGTCCAGTCCGTTTTCAGATAGATCCTAGAAAATACATCAATGGTATATCTCATATTTTATTCTTAGTTGAAGAGAGCTATATGCTGATAGATATTCTGGGTTGAAACATTTTTAATTGACAAGAGAACTCGAACTCCAACCTTTTGGTTGTAAGGCGCCTTACATTTAGAAGATCACATGTTTAATTAATTGGATATTGGTACTGGCATAGGACAATGGTAAGAGGTATAGTACGTGTATTAGCCGTACCAACGATACGGTAGAACTTAACGTCTAAGGGCAACACGTTACTGCCTAAGATGTTTGTGAGGTAGCACGTTACGTCTGATTGCTAAACGATTTGGGTGAGGTAGAATTTATATCTAGTCGCAATACGTACACTGTTTTGTGCGAAAGTCTCATCGTCGTACTACGAAATGTGTGAGGGAAAAGGACACGCCTAATCGTCATACCTACGTTTTAGTGCGAGGTAGAACGTTCGTTGCGTCAGGTAGCCGTCCTTACACGATGTGGTTGAGGTAGAACGTACGTTGCGTCAGGTCGCCGTCCTTACACGATGTGGTTGAGGTAGAACGTACGTTGCGTCAGGTCGCCGTCCTTACACGATGTGGTTGAGGTAGAACGTACGTTGCGTCAGGTCGCCGTCCTTACACGATGTGGTTGAGGTAGAACGTACGTTGCGTCAGGTCGCCGTCCTTACACGATGTGGTCGAGGTAGAACGTACGTTGCGTCAGGTCGCCGTCCTTACACGATGTGGTTGAGGTAGAACGTAACATCTGATTTCCGTATTAATGATGCGTGTGAGGTCGCATGCTACGTCTGATTGCCGTATTAATGGTGCGTGTGAGGTCGCATGCTTCGTCTGATTTCCGTATTAATGATGCGTGTGAGGTCGCATGCTACGTCTGATTACCGTACTTATTCTCCATTCGAACTAGTTCGTTTCAACTGATCTCCGTACTTACGATGGTTGTGAGGTAGCACCTAACGTACGATCGCCGTACTTACAACATGTTCGAGCTAGCACGTTATGTATTATCGCCGTACATGTTCGAGGAAGCTGGTTACATTTGATTGCCGTCCTTACGAGGTGTATAGTTCCTCGTCACAACTTTTCGCAGTACTTACTATGTGTGCGAGGTAGAACGTTACGTTTGATCGCCGTACAAACGATGTGTGTGGGATAATATGTTACGTCTGATTGTCATACTTACTTTGTTGTGCGGTAGCTTTTACGTCTTATCATCGTACTTACGATGCATGTTAGGTAGTCGTTCTCTCGCAGCATGTCACACACAAAACGTACACCCTCCCGCCCTATCACGTTCCCCGCCAGCAGCAGCTGTGTGGCCATCCGGTCCAACTAGGACAGTATAGAAACATTTTTTGCAGTTACATATTCAATTAGGCAATAACCATAAATGTGTCCATAGGACACGGATGTCCCCAAATACCGCATATGTCACAAAGGCGAAGGCCATTATTTTCTTTATTCTCCATAAAGATGCATCAATAGTTTCACAAACTAAGTGCAGTCCAGAAATGCCAAGTTTTGATAATTCAAGGGCCGAAAATCTGTTTTTACTTAGTGCGGCGGGAAACGAAACACTAAGTGTACAGCTTCATCACCCCATCAATATTCCCTTAAGGTTTCTAGGTAATACAGTGTTTGAGGCTTTTACTAAGTGCAGCGGGAAACGAAACCTAAGATGCACAATTGCATCATCCCATAAACATTGTCGTAAGGTTTCATGACTCTAGGTAATATTGTTTTTTAGTTTTGAGGGACACATGTCGAGAAATGCCAGTTTGTGCCAGTTCAACGGCCATAACTCTGGTTTTACTACGTGTAGCGGGAACCGAAACTCCAGGTGCACAACTTCATCACCCCATTAACCAACATTCCCTTGGAACTTAATCACTGTAGGTAATAAAGTTTTGGAGTTTTGAGCGACACAAGTTCGCATAATACTTACAGACGGAATCACGGACGGACGCACGGGCGGACATGGTCAAATCTATAAGCCTCCGCATTTTTTGTAGGGACATATATTAACGCATCATATAGTAAGAAAATAAGTGAAACTTCTTGTAGGAGAAAAACAATGAAGATCTATACAAAGTCGTATTAGACCAACTGATATACGCCGGGAATAATTGGAGCAGCAACATTTTATGATGCGTGGAAAATTCTCCAGAGCGTCATGTCCGTTGCTGTGTCAATTACTTGTGAGGGATGATGTGGTGCGTTTAATATAAATTCTAGACAAAAATAAAATTTGATCATCTAGAACTTGCATAACTTGCCTTAGTTTTATTTTGAACATGTCAAAATCTGGATTTTCATTGAAAGTGTTTATATAATTCTGCAGTTTCTAACGTTTCCATCACGTGCATTTAGCATTTTTCTTGACAATTGGTGCCAATGCAAATGTTGTATGACGGTGTATCGTTGTGGTGGCAATGCATATATTGTGTATCGTTGTGGCGCCAACGCATAATTATGCTGTGTGACGGTGTATCGTTGTGGTGCCAATGCACATGTTGTGTGACAGTGGAACGTTGAGGCGCCAATGCATATATTGTGCGACAGTGTAACGCTGTGGCGCCAATGCACATCTTGTGTGACGGTGTATTGTTGTGGCGCCAATGCAAATGTTGTGTGATGGTGTATCGTTGTGGCGCCAATGCACATGTTGTTTGATGGTGTATCGTTGTGGTGCCAATGCACATGTTGTGTGATGGTGTATCGTTGTGGTGCCAATGCACATGTTGTGTGACAGTGGAACGTTGAGGCGCCAATGCATATATTGTGCGACAGTGTAACGCTGTGGCGCCAATGCACATCTTGTGTGACGGTGTATTGTTGTGGCGCCAATGCAAATGTTGTGTGATGGTGTATCGTTGTGGCGCCAATGCACATGTTGTTTGATGGTGTATCGTTGTGGCGCCAATGCACATGTTGTTTGATGGTGTATTGTTGTGGCGCCAATGCACATGTTGTGTGATGGTGTATCGTTGTGGCGCCAATGCACATGTTGTTTGATGGTGTATCGTTGTGGCGCCAATGCACATGTTGTTTGATGGTGTATCGTTGTGGCGCCAATGCACATGTTGTTTGATGGTGTATCGTTGTGGCGCCAATGCACATGTTGTTTGATGGTGTATCGTTGTGGCGCCAATGCAAATGTTGTTTGATGGTGTATCGTTGTGGCGCCAATGCACATGTTGTTTGATGGTGTATTGTTGTGGCGCCAATGCACATGTTGTTTGATGGTGTATCGTTGTGGCGCCAATGCACATGTTGTTTGATGGTGTATCGTTGTGGCGCCAATGCACATGTTGTTTGATGGTGTATCGTTGTGGCGCCAATGCACATGTTGTTTGATGGTGTATTGTTGTGGCGCCAATGCACATGTTGTGTGATGGTGTATCGTTGTGGCGCCAATGCACATGTTGTTTGATGGTGTATCGTTGTGGCGCCAATGCACATGTTGTGTGATGGTGTATCGTTGTGGCGCCAATGCACATGTTGTGTGATGGTGTATCGTTGTGGCGCCAATGCACATGTTGTGTGACAGTGGAACGTTGAGGCGCCAATGAATATATTGTGTGACGGTGTAACGCTGTGGCGCCAATGCATATATTGTGTGACGGTGTAACGCTGTGGCGCCAATGCATATATTGTGTGACGGTGTAACGCTGTGGCGCCAATGCATATATTGTGTGACAGTGGATCGTTGTGGCGCCAATGCACATGTTGTGTGACGGTGGAACGTTGAGGCGTCAATGCTAATGTTGTGTGACAGTGGAACGTTGAGGCGCCAATGCTAATGTTGTGTGACAGTGGAACGTTGAGGCGCCAATGCACATGTCGTGTGACAGTGGAACGTTGAGGCGCCAATGCACATGTTGTTTGGCAGTGGAAAGTTGAGGCGCCAATGCACATGTTGTTTGACAGTGGAACGTTGAGGCGCCAATGCACATGTTGTGTGACAGTGGAACGTTGAGGCGCCAATGCACATGTTGTGTGGCAGTGGAACGTTGAGGCGCCAATGCACATGTTGTGTGGCAGAGGAACGTTGAGGCGCCAATGCACATGTTGTGTGGCAGTGGAACGTTGAGGCGCCAATGCAAATGTTGTGTGACAGTGGAACGTTGAGGCGCCAATGCACATGTTGTGTGACAGTGGAACGTTGAGGCGCCAATGCACATGTTGTGTGACAGTGGAACGTTGAGGCGCCAATGCACATGTGTGACAGTGGAACGTTGAGGCGCCAATGCACATGTTGTGTGACAGTGGAACGTTGAGGCGCCAATGCACATGTTGTGTGACAGTGGAACGTTGAGGCGCCAATGCACATGTTGTGTGGCAGTGGAACGTTGAGGCGCCAATGCACATGTTGTGTGGCAGTGTATCGCTGTGGCGCCAATGCAACTGTTGAGTGGCGGTGTATCGCTGTGGCGCCAATGAAACTGTTGAGTGGCGGTGTATCGCTGTGGCGCCAATGAAACTGTTGAGTGGCGGTGTATCGCTGTGGCGCCAATGCAACTGTTGAGTGGCGGTGTATCGCTGTGGCGCCAATGCAACTGTTGAGTGGCGGTGTATCGCTGTGGCGCCAATGCAACTGTTGAGTGGCGGTGTATCGCTGTGGCGCCAATGCAACTGTTGAGTGACGGTGTATCGCTGTGGCGCCAATGCAACTGTTGAGTGACGGTGTATCGCTGTGGCGCCAATGCAACTGTTGAGTGACGGTGTATCGTTGTGGCGCCAATGCAACTGTTGAGTGACAGTGTATCGTTGTGGCGCCAATGCAACTGTTGAGTGACAGTGTATCGTTGTGGCGCCAATGCAACTGTTGAGTGACAGTGTATCGTTGTTGTGCCAATGCACATGTTTTGTGACGGTGTATCGTTGTGGTGCCAATGCAACTGTTGAGTGACAGTGTATCGTTGTGGTGCCAATGCAACTGCTGTGTGACAGTGTATCGTTGTGGTGCCAATGCAACTGTTGAGTGACAGTGTATCGTTGTGGTGCCAATGCAACTGCTGTGTGACAGTGTATTACTCAACTGAGTACATACTTTAAACCATGTCTTAGGAATCAAAAACCACCGAAAATGTAAACTATCAAATGTGTGCACCACATACCACCATGGCAGTTGCGACAGCACGGGTGCCACGGGCCCCGAGACCCTGGAAGTTGAGGTTGATGACGTCGGTGTCCACACCCTTCACGAAGCAGTGGGCTGGGACAATGTCAAGCTGGCGGCATGCGGCCAGGTACACCTGCCGTGCCTGGTCCTCGGAGATGAACCTCCGACGTGGGGTCTCACCTTAAAACCACATGTGCTTAATAATAATCATCAAAATGCCTTTATTTTTGGAAGAGTACACATTATGATATAATTACTAGTCTATAATTACAGTAGCTATAAACCATCAAATATTCAATGTGGCCTTTATAAATGACAAAAACAACAACAACAGCAACAACAACACAGTTTAGAATTGATTGTAGTTGTGTGTATTAAGTTTTGAAGCTCTGGTGCTAGTTTCTCGAACATTCTTAAGATCTTACTCAACTGAGTACATACTTTAAACCATGTATAAATTGTTATTAAGAAAGGAATTAAAGACTGTTTTTTTTATATATAAATATTTTCTAATATTTGACCAAAGTGTTTGTGTAACGTTCACTTTCTATACAAGGTCATTAAATTTGCAATAAAAACAGTACACAAGATAGTTTGTATAGGCATTTTTTAGAACTAGGTCTCGTGGAAGCTGATCTTAGTGTATAGTATTCATCATTAGATCTGACATGTATAATAGTATCATATGATTTTTCTGTTTTATATATTTTATATATATTAACTATACGATATAATGTACAGCAATATTTACTTATTCCGCGTTATTGATATTTTTTGTCTCGTTTGTATTGAAAAATCTTCAAAATAATCTTATCCCCAACGATTTAATTCAAATAACTCGATGAACCTTTTATACAGTAAACATGGGATTGAAAGCAGAAAATAGATAAATTCAACCTCTTAAAATATTTTACTTTCAGTTGATTAAAACCGAACTGAAAGAGCTTATAAATAAATAAATATTAATCGTTTCTACAGAATAAACCACGAGCGTATTGAACTCACTTTTAACGACACTAAATAAACTATTTGAAATTATTCTAAAGACCCGTAATTCCATATAGTTGTATCAAGACACGCTGTTAAAATAGGTCTCGGACGAAAGTATTGCTAAGCTGAAACAAATTACCCAATATATATGTTTGTAAAGTTATTAACTGCGACTCAAATTTCAACGATAAACAACTTTCGCCGTTATATGGTTGCGGATTTCTGCCATTTCGTGTTCTCGCGGCGAAAATGTACCAAATTGCGCGGCGATAATGCACCAAAAGGAAAAGTGATTATGCACCAAATGGCGCAAATGCAAAAAAAAATGAGGGTGAAAATGTACCACATGGCGGGGTGAAAATGCACCAAATGGCGGGCGATAATGTACCAAGTGGCGGGGCGAAAATGCACCAAATGACGGGGCAATAATGTACCAAATTGCGGGGCGATAATGCACCAAATGGCGGGGCGAATATGAACCAAATGGCGCGGCGAAAATGTACTAAATGGCGAGGCGAGAATGCACCAAATGGCGGGGCGAGAATGTACCAAATGGCGGGGCGAAAATGTACTTAATGGCGGGGCGATAATGCACCAAATGGCGGGGAGAAAATGTACCAAATGGCGGGGCGAAAATGTACTTAATGGCGGGGCGATAATGCACCAAATGGCGGGGCGAAAATGTACCAAATGGCGGGGCGATAATGCACCAAATGGCGGGGCGATAATGCACCAAATGGCGGGGCAAAAATGGACCAAGTGGCGGGGCGAAAATGTACCAAATGGCGGGGTGAAAATGTACTTAATGGCGGGGCGAAAATGCACCAAATGGCGGGGCGAAAAATGTACCAAATGGCGGGGCGAAAATGTACCAAATGGCGGGGAGAAAATGCGAAATAATAATGCGGCGCATTTTCGCCTTTCGGTTGCCATGCGCATATCAAAATTGTTTTTAAACCTTTCCAAGAGTACAGCCATTTCAGGTACAAGTGTAAAACGAATCATTTAACTTGAAAAGGCAGCAGTATGGATATGGTATGCTTTAAAGTCGTTTTGCGCTTGCCTGTATAGGCGAACACGCGAAGATGTATGTTCGGCGAAATTACGCCAATGCAAAAATCCGCAAGTTGCGAGGCAAAAGTCAGCCGTATGATCATACCGCATTTTCGCCACGAAAACACGAAATGGCAGATATCAACCACCATACTTTTGTAACATTATCATTCTGAAATACTTAACAGTCTATGGAAATATCTGAATGAAGCATGAATACATATAATTTCCAATATCAAATACGTTAATACGCTAATAAAAAGAATAAAGCATTTGGTGAATGAGTTCTTTTCGATCAATTATGAATAAACGAATTGAATGATATAATAGTTTGCTGAATTCATAATTTACTGAATGTTATTCCATATTAAATTATTAAGTTGATTGATAATTGTTTGAACTGTTTGATTGAATAATTGATTGCTCTATAGTGATTTTTGGTGACTCTCGAGTAACTGCATGTATTTGGTCAGAGATCAGAGGTCAGTGGAAGGAAGGAAGGAAGGAAGGAAGGAAGGAAGGAAGGAAGGAAGGAAGGAAGGAAGGAAGGAAGGAAGGAAGGAAGGAAGGAAGGAAGGAAGGAAGGAAGGAAGGAAGGAAGGAAGGAAGGAAGGAAGGAAGGAAGGAAGGAAGGAAGGAAGGAAGGAAGGAAGGAAGGAAGGAAGGAAGGAAGGAGGGAGGGAGGGAGGGAGGGAGGGAGGGAGGGAGGGAGGGAGGGAAGGAAGGAAGGACATCAATTACCTGCCTCCTCGAGATCCGTGTCCCACTCATCGTCGGAATTCGCCGCTTGCCGCCCGCCGTCCGCGCTCTCCGAGACCGGCCCCTCCCAGTCCGGATCTGGAAGTAGAATTCCACCATCAAACTCCTCCATCACGTCTGATTTCAGCCTGATCTCGTGAAACACCGTTCGCGAAGTTAGCTCCTCCATATTTTGAACACGTTCTTTCTTTTCAGTTTTACTATTTTAACCAGCTAGTTATCCATATATGTACTAATTATGAGAACTCGTCTGTTTTTACAGTTTCACAAGAGCTCCAACTGTGTCCAGCATTTATCATCCATTTATGAAACCATCTGTGTAGTGAGAATGTTTTTTAACTACGTTATTCATTCACGTTTTCCTTACGTTTATAACTATAACAAATGAGAGTAATCATTATTTCCACTATATGGAGAGTTTAAACATTTCATTCACTTGTTCAGTTGTCTGATAATAAACTCGTAAAAGCGAAGTTTGTCAAAATTACCCGTCTATTTGTTGTACAGTGAATACATGAAAGTTTGCAATTCCTAAGCTTTAAATCCAACTCACAAATTTATTGAAGTAAATGTCAAAGTAAATTCGTATTCATTCGTCGTTTACATCAATACTTTCAATTTTATAAGGTACTTAAGTTGTTTGAGTGCGGAAATATTCTCCTTCATCACCATGTAATCAATAAAACTTCTTATAAATTCCCAGCATTTACTCTTGAATGACAAGTGTGGTGTAATGTCTTCGGCACCTCAAACCAGATCTTTAACTTCTTATCAGTTTATCTAAACCATGTTATTTTTCCCGTTAGTGATTCTCGTATAGACGTTACCGAAATTCTGTTTTGTTACGAGTCAACTTAATATTTTATAACCAACTGAGCTTCCTTAAAAAGCAAACAAACTGCTCGAGAAAATCGTATGGTGATTACAGAATAGATAATGATGAACCATTTTAACGAGCCTGGGTTGTCAGGCAGACGACAAAATGAATGTATGTATTAACTTGATTTATGTATTATGTTATTAACGATTATTATAGTTGAATATTGATTCAAAGTAGATGTGAATACGTAAACAAAGTTAAAACATGAAATATCTGTTTCCCTATTTATTTTTTATCATATTATAAGGTTTCCTTAAAAAATGTAAGTTCAAATATGATCATATATTCTCCCCTAGAGTACCATCATTATTTCACAAGTCCGGCCATTCAAGTATCCTTATGCTAGCAGATTAATTCCAAATTTCAAAATAAAAGTCGTATGCATTTAACAAATACACTGAACAAATATACAATTTACAAAACTTGTGTTTGCACATGTTCTTTAAATCATTTATTGAATGCGGTAGTTATTATTTTCAATAAGCTCAATTATCGCCAAACTGGAAGAAACTATGTAACTCTTGTTCAATTATTTAACCAATTATTTTTGGAGCTTTCAGTCACTAAACTCGGTTTGACAATTGAATGCGGTCTATGTACAAAACTATTTTCGTTGGTTCGTTTAACCGTTTTGGGTTGTCTGTCTTTTTAAAATTTTTTATATACTCTACATTCAGCTCAAACCTTTAATATACTGTCTTTGCAAGACAATGATATGTAGATGTCCATAAACACCTGTTATAAGCCATCTCTTGTATTATATAGCAAGATTTAAGCATTGCCTACTGAACATTTAAATGTGTTTTTGTGTAAATATGGCAATAAAGTACGATATGAATTGCAAGCGCGGAAATCACGAGACCGCACCCCGAGCCATACTTACTTCCAAATGTTGAAGCAGACAAACACTGATCTTTGTTTTGTGTATGGACACTGCTCAAGTACCACAGATTGCATGTATCATATTTGCGTTTCCTTTAATGGAAACATTTGAAATCTTTATCACTTCATAAGCGTTTCTTTTATTTATATTCACTCATATAATACTAGTGTTTGAAAATCGGACTCCATTTGCTATCGATAATCGAATCGAATCGGACCAAGTATTTCGATTTACTATCGGACAATAATCGAAAGCTTATATTATCATTTAGAAATACATTCTTTATAGTATAATCATGATCATTTAAACTGTTTAACCTGGAATCAGCACGTGAGATGCTATAATCATGCTTTTTGCAACAGTAGGCAAATATACATAACCTTTTTCTGTCTTTAATAACGTAACGAAAAAACATAACAGCAAAACACATACGTGTACTTAATAATTGTACATCAATTGCAAAATGATGCACACCGCATCATGTAAGTTATCTAAGCATTTTATCCATGTAAAAGCGTATTAATTATTAGTTAACCAGCTTATCATCCAATAACCGGTAATATTGAAGATTTTATCAAAATATTCTTATTTCATAAAACTTTCACAAAAAAGTAAATTTGTTAATAACAAACGATACAAAAAAGGTTTCAAAAACAGAATGCATCGAGCCGGGATCCCCGGTATTTGCAGGTAAGACCGGACCCACCACACCATAGCGATAGATTATTGAGGTTTTATGAAATATATAAACAATTAAATTAAAAGCAATTGTCAGCGACGATTTATCGATTGTACTCGATAATCGTTTCATCACTGTATAATAAATACACAGCATTTATAACAGTTCGTTACCCTTGTAAAGAGTTTGGAAATTGTCCTGTCTGGGTGAAGTTCTCACCAGCGTCGTTTAGCTTATATCTATTTAAGATGGAGAGTTACAACATCGGGCATGATATCAGAACTGCAATTTTGTGCAACGCTCGTCATGAAAAAAGTTTGTTTACGATCACTCACTCGTTTGTAGTAGATTTTGTATCCAGGCGACACACCTGTCCAGAAAGAAGTACCTTCCAAATATCAATATGTTTTATTATTCGAGTGCTGATAAAACTATCTGTTTTGGCGTATTTCGGTTCAGAGAGAGGCAATATTCGTCGCGGCGTATTTCGGTGCTGAGTGTAGCAATATTCGTCGCGGCGTATTTCGGTGCTGAGTGTAGCAATATTCGTCGCGGCGTATTTCGGTGCTGATGATGATGATGATGATGATGATGATGATGATGTTGATGATGATGATGATGATGATGATGATGATGATGATGACGAAAACGACGATTATAGCCGTACGCAATAATTTAATCGTGGAAAAAAACACAATAGTTATCTACCTTGCCGGATTCCAATGTAAACAATTTTCGATAACTTGACTCGTTTATTTTTCAACTGCACGAACATGAATGACGACTTTGCGTTGGACGGAGAGTCAGGAAAAAAGGTATCAAAGTTACATTTATTATTTTTGGTTTAACTGTTACATAGTATGTTCATTTAATCTTTTATTTTAGTTACTGCAGAATAGAACACCGTTATGCACCAGTCAATTGTAACCACGGCCCCCCAGGTCCGGGGGTATACCGCGGATAGCCGGGGAAATGGGCCGTGTTTTTACCTTCCAGGTGGCCCCGCAGTGCCGCGTGAATGCGGTGGTTTTGTCTTCACGCCAAATATAGCGGGAAATTGGCCTTATCTGGGGTCCCTTGGGTGCGGGGGCATTTGGCGGGGGTTTTACCAGCTGATCGTCTCCGCAGGGCGGAGATTTTGCCCCGGCTTGGCTGGACCGAAAGTCAAAGTCCTCGCTATTCCCCGGACCTGGAGGGGCTGTGGTTACAACTGACTGGTGCATTACTGCGTTAGTAACAGGTATCTGTAGTCTGATGTCTAAATAGTTAATACACGTTTAAAACGGGATTCTTCTTATTCCTTAGGGTATTGCACCAGTAAATTGTAACCACGCCCCCCCCCCCCAGGGTCCGGGGGTATACCGGGGATAAACGGGGAAATGAGCTGTGTGTGTTTTTACCTCCCCGGTGGCCCCGCAGTGGTTGTGTCTTCGCACCAAATGAAGCGGGGAATGGGCCTTACTGGGGGTGGTGGTTACAATTGACTGGTGCATAAGGGTAAGCTTACATGTACATATATTTATATTGCATATAAGTGATATAAACTTACTTACACGGTCAAAAACTCTTTCGAACATACCAAAATACTCAAGAATTCGCAATTTTGTTTCGCAACGAAAATGTCCCTCACTTAAAATTCAGCAAAATGATTTATGTTGGACCCCCTGTGATGGCAATTATAGCATGAGGAACTTCTAGCAATGCAATTTTTGCTGATTATGGAGTTGTAGAAGACAGCAAGAGGCCAATCAGCTATAAATGCAGTGTTTTCTGAAGACATTCCATCCAAAAATGTTGCCATCATATGTGAGTCCGTAGAAACATCAGGCACACACTAAAAAAAGCAAACACAATCTCATTTCCTTGGACAGAATCTTGACATAAAAATCATTGAAGGAAGTAAAATTACTGATCAATCTGCCAAGGAAGCTGCTTAAGACAGTAGTGAAAGAGAGAGAACTACAGACAACAGAAAAAGAGGCAAATCAGAAATGGTCAAAACAAAATGTAACAATTAATGGCTACGGAAGTATGAACTGTCAGATGTCAAGGAGAGCATTATGGAAGCATTTCCAAACATACAGGATCAATTATAGCCAATCCATATACTAGTTGGGCCCTGTAAGTTTAACAACCACATCCTCAAATTAAATTTTAGACCACATTTATCAGACAAATGTGAGAAATGTAAGTAACAAGAGACAGACAGCTGTTTCCTTTTGCATTAGATGTTGTCAAAACAAGCAAGTCAAGTAAAATTTTGAAAAGTAGAATGTAGTCAGATCAAGTTTACGTTTACCTCCTTTTGCAGTACCATATGTTTCCTTTTATCAGTGGAGATCACTGCATCAGAGATTGTCATATTTTAGCAGGATGCAAAGAAAGGGCGTAGGGCGAAGGGGGTGAAGGCTCCAGCAGCTCCAGAGTTTGAAGGCACGGATGACTCACCACAGCCGCCAGCCACTAGTGCAGTAAGCATTGAAACACTTGCCTTATTGTGTTAATTTTATGGATCAAAAAACCATCTTATGATACTCTGCGTAGAATTTTTTTTCATTCTTTTTTATTTACTTTTTATTGCTTTGATGGGAAGATTTGATACACTGAAAAAGAATATGTTAATCTTTTAAGTTTTGAGGTATTACCGGTAGGTGTGTTTTACTCCAAGGCCATATCAGTCTATTGTTACTTAATATTGTATAAGCAGAATGACGATGGTCCTCCCAAGCCTAGCCGAGTGTCAGGATGGGGCGAGGATGCACCAAGAAGAAGGTAACTTAGTTACTCTTATTGTGTACAAGTGAAGCTTTGTTTTGTGGTTCTTTTTAATAAAAGCTTTAATAAAAGTAAACTATATAATAATTGTAGTTTTTATTGTTCTTGCAAACATGTATGGATCATGTTGTCTGCTTTTGCGTCTGCAGCATCACACTTTCATGTCCCCTTTCTAAGGTCATTCAATTTTGTAATTTTGTTAAGCGTTTTTGAGCTGTGTGCTAAAAAGAAATATTTTTTTATAAGCTTAAAGATGCACTCTTTCTCCCAAATGAGATTTACCACAATTAATAATATTGTTTTAATATTCCAAAAAGGATAAATAAATGTTAAAAACAATGTTTTTATGAAGGATACTGAGTATAATCTGAAAGAAATGAGCATAAAACACAGTATTTCTTCCTTATGAAACTATAGTTGACCACAGTAAATCTTTTAGCATTCACCAATCATTTAATATTTTTACGCTTTCTTTTATTAAATACACGATTACAATCTTGTTCTCAGAAATGAATAATTTCCATGAATGCATTATTTAGTAAGTAGATGAAGGTTAATCAGTCAAATTAAATGTTTGTTATACATGTGTATGTATTCATTTTGAAAAAGAGTGTCACTTTAAATAAACTCAATTTTGAATGCCTGTTGAAAGTCTACAATAATTACTATATATACCCTGAGTAATTAATCATTTGCCATAAGACCTCACAATTTTTTTTTTTTTTCTTTTTTTTGATTTTATAACAAACCAATAAAAGGGTAACATTTAACACAGGTTACATGTTTTTTTTCAAAGAACAGTCCTTATGGCAAGCAAATATATCACCGCTATGGTCCAACAAGGTGTTAAAAATGACCTGCAAGACATGATAGTTTATGTTTTGCAAGTTGACTCGAAAGAAGCTTTCTCATCACTTAGTTGTCCAAGCCACTGTGAATTCTTTGACAATCAACTTGATGCCATTCCAGAGTTATGGCCCATAAATTGTCAAAAAGCTGACCAAATTCACTTTGTCTTCTCTCTTGAGATTTCTTATCCAATCCTTACCACAATGTCATGTGATCACTATGTCCATATTCATACATACCTTGACTGATTCATCACACTCTCCATCCAGGTGTTACAGCTCTTTAGTTGACAAATGCTTGTCAAATTACAACAATCATTTCTGGGGTATTAATATTGCCTTTAAAATAAAGTTCAATAGTGAACCACATGGCTCCATAGTTACATGAGTCCTATGAGTGGGTGCTCCAAGCAGGCAACAAACATATTCAATGTGCGGAGTTTTAGTTGTTTCACTACCTATGATCTTAATTTTCTTGATATCAAATTTGTACGTCGTCCTTCATAGATGATTTTGTAATATACAGCCGAGTTTTAATATAGTTGTGATAAAAGCTGAACTTAGATAAGTGTTATGATCATGAGCCATTGAGGGTGATGAATCTTACTTTTATCATTACAGGCGAGCACCAGGCACTGGCATGGAAACATTTGAAGAGTGAGTATGCAATCATAACAAGTTCTTTAAGCTTCAATTACATGAATTTTATGAACAAATCAACACTTTATAAAGAAACATTGAATATTATGTATTTGTGAAATAATGCTTGTCAACCAGACTCAACCATATTGTCCTTGAGAATGAAATGGCCATTACATACTAATGTTAGTTAACAAGTTCTCATTTAAACGTCATATTGGGCTATTGTGACTGGCTGTTGTCTGTCATTTGTCACCTGTTTCTATGAATTAATTGCTTTATACAATGAAAAACTTTTGCTCTTGAACAACTGGGTAATTTCTTCTCGATGTAATCTAAATCTTCCTTTCATTTATACATTGTGGCTCTAAATCAAGTTTTATGAAATAGTTGAGTCAAAATATGATCTTTAGAAATTGAAAGCTAAGAACACGCATTGAAATCGTTTTTGTTAAAAAAAAAGCTAGCTGACCCTTATGACAACTTAATGCCTTTTAACTATGGAATGATTGATAGAGAGCCATTGTGGCTATCTTGTTTTGTTTCAATTAATGTCAGTCTCTGTAATGCATGATTGCTTAAAGCCTAAAAACTGAACTACTGTGTACATTTGGGAATAATACTTTAAATATATTATAGAGCTGTTATGCCTCAGTATGTAAAAAGGTTTGTATTTTACCGGTACCTTGGTACTTCTAGAAGTTGAACATATACATTAGATGTTGTCTCCATATTTACTGTGGGATAATGTAGCCACACAATTTATGGTGATATCTTGAATTTGTACTTGGCACTTCAGAATGAAGATTTATAAACTATTTGTTTGATAGTTCCTGTTTCTTTTCAAGTGAGTGTGTTAAGATAAAAAAGCCACAAGGCCAATTGATGAAAATTTGCCAAACCTCTGGTAATCATTTTGAGTCAATGAGAGGCCATGAAATGTGCCCAAGCCAGGATTGAACCTTTCATCACTCTTGTGCGTGGTGACCGTCTTTGTTACTAGATATTTACTGGGTGACTAAGTATAATATAAATAAATCCTTAATAATTTAATTTTAGTTTGTCTCCTACTGATCGGTAGCTTTTGATGTTGTGTACCTTCATTTTCATGTTAATGTTTAATTGCATTTGTCTTTCTACATGTACATATCCTCCTTATATCTAGCACCAAGGGCACACATACCTTCTGTCAACCAGTGCATGATCAACCATGTGCATGAGGCAGGATGTATATTGTGGCAGGATGTGCATGTGGCAGGATGTTTATTGTGGGTTTCATCTGGCAATCATTAATTATGTTTGCATTACATTTGGTTATTGTGAGGTCATGTAATCTGGAGTCTGCATTGTCCACAACGTCACTCTGTCATGTTTGCTCTCTGACCTAAACATTTCTTCTACATTTTTTACGAAACTTGGCATTAATGCTTATTGGCCTAACATCTGCTCTGAGTTTGATAACCAGTGAGATTGTTATGACCATTGAAGTGTCAGAATTTTACCAATGTTTAGCGCCCCTGACAGGCAACACATCAAATTCAATGAATTCTAGTTTTTTTTTATTTAAGCTTGTCTTATTTTTTTTGGAAGAAAAAGTTAATAATTGTGATAGCGTCATTGTTATGCAAAACTAATCATTAGCCATTACTAAAAATAAAAACTATCTTCAGCAAAAGTAATAATGTATTGGTAAGAAACCATGCTAGTTGATCCAACAGTGAAATGTCCATGTCTGAATCACCCCTAATGTTGTGTTGTAGCGAGATATTTGATGGACTCGATATTGAGTCTGAGATGCAAAAGATCAATGATCGGTCTGGAGGAAGGCGCCGCAAAGGGGGCTGGGACCAGGAGGCTGAGTTACGTCCCCTGCTTGAAACACCCTGTGTGGCCCCCGGATATTTCACGCTTAACATTTCCCTGTGCTGTCTCTGATTGTTTGTGATTTTAATACAGAGTCATCTTGCTGTATTGTTCACCAAGAAGGACTTAATTCTCTAAAAGAGTGTACATCATTGTATTGTACTTCCTTTTGACAATATAAGGTGGTGTATTTCAAATGGGCCAGTATACATTGCCATGGGGGCATTTGGCACAAATAAGTGTACTTATAATTATATTATTAAAATGTCAACCCTGTATACAAGCCAAATTGTATAGCATAATAAAATGTTGATATCAAAATTGGAATAGATATTACATTAAATGATAAGTAATTTTTAGCTGATTCACTTTTCAAAGAAAAACACATTGGGTAAAGCCTTTTAGTGTTGGTGACAGTGTCTGGGTTGTAGTGCAACAACTTTACCTAGACCATATATTAACACCTTTAGATATTGAAATGAGACTTGGTATACATGGCGATGTTGCAAGACACAATATGCACATGTACAGCAAGGCCAATGACTCTTGCTTCAATAATTATTGAGTTATGTCCTTTTTTCGACTGGAAAAACAATAGCTGGTGTCTACTCTGCATCACTATTGTTATGCTTTGCTTCGGCTGCTCAGTCAAGGACTCTAAATGCCATGATTTATATGTGGAGTGGAAATTCAACATGCATGGCTTTAAAGCTCTAGGAGGCTGTCAGTTATTTGTTAGTACATATAATGTAATCACACATTATGGTGTTGTATTTTAGCTTTTTGATGTTGTTTTTAACGCACACTATATCTGCTGTGATTCCCCCACAAGAATATGTCTAAAATGCCTGGTGGTCAGAGTAACAACCAAACGTGTAAAAGTAACTATAGATTGTGTATATATATATAATGCACAGTTATTGCTCGGTTTTAACTAATAAAAACAGATTTTAAGAACATAATACGAATGTGCCTTCAATCTTCCACATCAGTCAGCATGCTGCCTTGTTAACGTGAAGCATTGGTGTAACTTGTTTAAAGAATGATTACTTGCTTTCCTTGTTGTTAAGGCGAGATAAATGTTTACCTGGGGTGAGTTGCATTGGTTTACACACTTTGATAATTGGCCAATCTGCTTTATGTGAAGAACTAATTCAAAACACAACCGTGGTAAAGTTTTAGATAATCTATGATCTATGAAAAATAACTAGGAAGATAAAATCTCACTTTAAGAAATTTCACATAGTGTAAATAGGTCATTTTATATGGAAGCTTTGTGTGCAAACATGTGTTTCAATAAAGAGGCAAGTTAAGTCTTGCCTTCAACAGCTTCACAGCACTTTAAAATAGCATATTATTTCACTTGTCATAACTGCAACTCACCCCGCGTACCATTGTTTTTACAGTGAAATGAAGCAATGTGTTGACTTCTCACTACTTGATAGGAGGGGTGATGATATTTCACTCAACGTTTTTGTGCTGTGTTTCAGTGAGAGACTTCGACCTCACAGTCCAGAGAAGAGCGATGAGTCTGACAATGGTATGGCTAAGATAAGATACCAGAAAGATATGTTATCAGGGCCCTGTTTCAATACAATATCTTAGTCATATATTTTACGCTGCTAAACAGTGCTCAGGTGCACCCATAAATTTACTGGCAGAATCCATGCCATAAATGCTATACCTTTTATTGAAAAGCAGTTAACCTCCCAAAAACAGTTATATCTGGAAATTTACGATCTTTAGTCTTGCGATCATGATGAAACAAACACAGTATAATAAGACTTTTTCGAGGCAGTTGGTAGGTACTTTTATGCTCCCAGAAAGAAATTGGGAAGCATTTAGTTACAGCTCTCTCTGTCCATCTCTCTTGTATTTCGTTTCTGCTCCACAACTCTTCAAGGGATTTCAAAATAACTTTGCACAATCGTTCAGCACATCAAGCTGACATGCAGAGTGCACATTTCAGCCACCTACCTTTTAAGTAATAAGGTCAAATTTAGGTGTGTTATAGCCTTTTTGTGTCTCAGCTTCATAAATCCTTAAGGAATGGAAGGATTTCAAAATAACATCTAAAACATTAAACATCTTACTAGATTGCAATTAAAAATGACAGTTCAAAAACAACAAAATATATAAAAACAAATATGGCATATCTAGTAAATTTCAATTCATAAATATCAGTAAACTTGGAGTCTATAGAATGATTGTTTTTTTCAGACATTCCTGTCATACCAGACCTTGAGGATGCACCAGAAGAAGACTTTACCTCAACGATAGCCAGTGCACCCAAGTATGTACAGGAAATATTATGAGGGTTACAGGTTGGTCTAGTGGTATAGGTGTCTGCCTCTAGTGTGAGAGCTGTCCAGTGGT
The DNA here is from genome assembly GCF_026914265.1 of Mya arenaria. Taxonomy (NCBI): domain Eukaryota; kingdom Metazoa; phylum Mollusca; class Bivalvia; order Myida; family Myidae; genus Mya; species Mya arenaria. Next base: position 55,700,789 of record NC_069132.1, on the reverse strand, counting down.
ATAGGTGTCTGCCTCTAGTGTGAGAGTGGTCCAGTTGAATAGGTGTCTGCCTCTAGTGTGTGAGTGGTCCAGTGGTATAGGTCTCTGCCTCTAGTGTGAGAGTGGTCCAGTGGTATAGGTGTTTGCCTCTAGTGTGAGAGTGGTCCAGTTGAATAGGTGTCTGCCTCTAGTGTGTGAGTGGTCCAGTGGTATAGGTGTCTGCCTCTGGTGTGTGAGTGGTCCAGTGGTATAGGTGTCTGCCTCTAGTGTGAGAGTGGTCCAGTGGTATAGGTGTCTGCCTCTGGTGTGTGAGTGGTCCAGTGGTATAGGTGTCTGCCTCTGGTGTGTGAGTGGTCCAGTGGTATAGGTGTCTGCCTCTGGTGTGTGAGTGGTCCAGTGGTATAGGTGTCTGCCTCTGGTGTGTGAGTGGTCCAGTGGTATAGGTGTCTGCCTCTAGTGTGTGAGTGGTCCAGTTGTATAGGTGTCTGCCTCTGGTGTGTGAGTGGTCCAGTGGTATAGGTGTCTGCCTCTAGTGTGTGAGTGGTCCAGTGGTATAGGTGTCTGCCTCTAGTGTGAGAGTGGTCCAGTGGTATAGGTTTCTGCCTCTAGTGTGTGAGTGGTCCAGTTGAATAGGTGTCTGCCTCTAGTGTGTGAGTGGTCCAGTTGAATAGGTGTCTGCCTCTAGTGTGTGAGTGGTCCAGTGGTAAAGGTGTCTGCCTCTAGTGTGAGAGTGGTCCAGTTGAATAGGTGTCTGCCTCTAGTGTGAGAGTGGTCCAGTTGAATAGGTGTCTGCCTCTAGTGTGAGAGTGGTCCAGTGGTATAGGTGTCTGCCTCTAGTGTGAGAGTGGTCCAGTGGTATAGGTGTCTGCCTCTAGTGTGTGAGTGGTCCAGTGGTATAGGTGTCTGCCTCTAGTGTGTGAGTGGTCCAGTTGAATAGGTGTCTGCCTATAGTGTGTGAGTGGTCCAGTGGTATAGGTGTCTGCCTCTAGTGTGAGAGCTGTCCAGTGGTATAGGTGTCTGCCTCTAGTGTGAGAGTGGTCCAGTTGAATACGTGTCTGCCTCTAGTGTGAGAGTGGTCCAGTGGTATAGGTGTCTGCCTCTAGTGTGAGAGTGGTCCAGTTGAATAGGTGTCTGCCTCTAGTGTGTGAGTGGTCCAGTGGTATAGGTGTCTGCCTCTAGTGTGAGAGTGGTCCAGTGGTATAGGTGTCTGCCTCTAGTGTGAGAGTGGTCCAGTTGAATAGGTGTCTGCCTCTAGTGTGTGAGTGGTCCAGTGGTATAGGTGTCTGCCTCTAGTGTGAGAGTGGTCCAGTGGTATAGGTGTCTGCCTCTAGTGTGAGAGCGGTCCAGTGGTATAGGTGTCTGCCTCTAGTGTGAGAGTTGTCTAGTGGTATAGGTGTCTGCCTCTCTTTTACAAAATATGTCTGTTGAATTGTGGACGAGATTATCTGAACAGGTACAACCATTTTTAGCATCTTTGCTTCTTTGATAGCATTTTTACAACAAAATTAAGATTTCACTTTTCTGAGTCTCAAACTTAGACTCAGGAAGTCAGTGAATACTGGCCTAGGAGTTTTGGGGCTACTTCAAATTACAACCATGAAAAAATATTACAATAAATGGTTTTCTTTGTTTCAGTGTGGCAGTTAACCGTGTGGCAACATTCCGAGAGCTGGACAATGATCTCCTGAAACAAGCAGCTTTTCTCACTCTGGTATGTTAGCACTAGCAGGGTGCTTGACCAGCTTTACATGTTAATTATTATCATTTCATAAATTCTACTTCATGTATAACAAAAAAAAAGCATCAGTGACAACTAGAATAACTTTTTTAATTTGTACAATTCAAACTTTTATTTTGCTTATAGTTTGTGGTTGAAACTCTGGTTTGTAGACCCTTTAGCATTAAATCCTGTCTTTAATGATTATTATTCTGACACTGAGTTTTGTACAGTTCCATGTTTTTTAATTTGTATTATATTTTCCTTTTGCAGGATGGAGAAATAGATTTAAAGTTGCTGACTAAGTCACTGTCTACGGAGGCAGATCTATTGGAGGTATGTTGAAGTGTTTTACAAAAGTCTGTTGAGCTAATGATATAGTAATTTCTGGCAATTTGACATCCATTTTCTTGTTTAACTTGCTAGAATATGTATGATTAAAAATTTGGAAAAAAATCCTGTGTGAAAGCAAGAAATCAACAAAACTTTCAAAAAAAAACACTCTCCAGTATCGTTTATTTTAAAGTTTTTGTTCAAGGCTTAAATGGTGCTTTCAAAAGGGCAGATAAACCTGTGAAGACTGAGTTCTGAATAATGACTATTGGCCATGCTGGCAATCCAGTGTAAACCTGTGAAGATTGAGTTCTGAATAATGACTATTGGCCATGCCGGCAATCCAGATAAACCTGTGAAGACTGAGTTCTGAATAATGACTATTGGCCATGCCGGCAATCCAGATAAACCTGTAAAGACTGAGTTCTGAATAATGACTATTGGCCATGCCGGCAATCCAGATAAACCTGTAAAGACTGAGTTCTGAATAATGACTATTGGCCATGCCGGCAATCCAGATAAACCTGTAAAGACTGAGTTCTGAATAATGACTATTGGCCATGCTGGCAATCCAGATAAACCTGTAAAGACTGAGTTCTGAATAATGACTTTTGGCCATGCTGGCAATCCAGATAAACCTGTAAAGACTGAGTTCTGAATAATGACTATTGGCCATGCTGGCAATCCAGATAAACCTGTAAAGACTGAGTTCTGAATAATGACTATTGGCCATGCTGGCAATCCAGATAAACCTGTGAAGACTGAGTTCTGAATAATGACTATTGGCCATGCTGGCAATCCAGATAAACCTGTGAAGACTGAGTTCTGAATAATGACTATTGGCCATGCTGGCAATCCAGATAAACCTGTGAAGATTGAGTTCTGAATAATGACTATTGGCCATGCCGGCAATCCAGATAAACCTGTGAAGACTGAGTTCTGAATAATGACTATTGGCCATGCCGGCAATCCAGATAAACCTGTAAAGACTGAGTTCTGAATAATGACTATTGGCCATGCCGGCAATCCAGATAAACCTGTGAAGACTGAGTTCTGAATAATGACTATTGGCCATGCCGGCAATCCAGATAAACCTGTGAAGATTGAGTTCTGAATAATGACTATTGGCCATGCCGGCAATCCAGATAAACCTGTGAAGACTGAGTTCTTAATAATGATTATAGGCCATGCCGGCAATCCAGATAAACCTGTCAAGACTGAGTTCTGAATAATGACTATTGGCCATGCCGGCAATCCAGATAAACCTGTGAAGACTGAGTTCTGAATAATGACTATTGGCCATGCCGGCAATCCAGATAAACCTGTGAAGATTGAGTTCTGAATAATGACTATTGGCCATGCTGGCAATCCAGTGTAAACCTGTGAAGATTGAGTTCTGAATAATGACTATTGGCCATGCCGGCAATCCAGATAAACCTGTGAAGATTGAGTTCTGAATAATGACTATTGGCCATGCTGGCAATCCAGTGTAAACCTGTGAAGACTGAGTTCTGAATAATGACTATTGGCCATGCCGGCAATCCAGATAAACATGTAAAGAATGAGTTCTGAATAATGACTATTGGCCATGCTGGCAATCCAGGTTTAACATGTGAAGAATGAGTTCTGAATAATGACTATTGGCCATGTTGGCATTTTTAGTGCTTTGGAAAATTAGGTTTTCAAATGTATGTGTTTATTTTACACTGATGGGTTAAATACAATTTCAGATTATATGTAAGTATTTGAGGTATCCATCTCAATTATTGGAGTCTGGTTTACCGATTTTGAATTTGTATGCGTTTGAAATCATTTTCAGTGTAGATTATGGGAATATGTATAATTTATAAGCAAACAAGTTTTTTTTGTTTTTAACAATTGCTATGTTTATTGGCTATTTAACGATAGAAATAATACAAACAACCTTTGCATGTTTGCAGGAAGACAAGCCATGGGATTGGGACCGATTATTCACAGAGGTAACATCGGAACTACTAACACAGTGGGAGAAATCGGAGGAGCCGACTGATAGCGTGGGTCAGAAAGTTAATGAGGTGGTCGTTTAGTGATGTGTTGTGATAGACTGGAAAACTGACAGAAATGTGCATATCGTTAGGCCAGAAACATGTTTATAGATTTTTGTTTCCATCTGCCTGTGTCAGAAACCTTTCTCACAAACTTTATTTAGGACCAAAATAAGGCTGTGGCAATAAAGGGTTGAAAATCAGGCATATGGCGCCAAACTTTATATAAACCACATGCATTATTAACCTATAAAATATCTGACCATAATATTCATATTTTTTTACAGACTTTTTAAACTTGAATTTTTCCAAAAAAAATTGTCCGTACAATACCTTACAATTGGGTCACGGATTTAAATAGCTTTTAGTACACCTGTTTAACACTATGAAATACAGGTCAAGTTTGACTTTGGTTACAATCCACCAATGTTTGCGAAGTTATGACTCTTTTCATCAAAATATTTTACCATTCCTGTGTCTAGGTGACGCGGTATTTGTCACTCCTATGACAGCTCTAGTTTTCGATAGCATTTCAAACGCTTTACGGCAAAGTAAGGCATTCTCCGTCATATTCTTTAGATATTTATTAATGATATAATTTAACTTTTGATTATGTTTTATGATTGTTATAAGCATTTTGTTTGCATTTCAAGCAGTTTGGTTTCACCTTCTACAGCATGGACAAGGCCCTTCAAGTCAATATATACATGAAAAATGAATGTATTCTATGGGGATTACTACTACTGATTTTTGTAGCAAGATTGTTGCAATTTCATGAATCAGAAATTGAATGTTGAAATTTCAGCAACTATCATGGATTATGTTCAAAATGCTCGTGGAATCTCTTGTGTGTTGGCAATATATAAATGTTTGTGCTATTTTATATCTGTATGTGACATGTGTGTATTTTAGCATATTTTAGCATACATACATTTAAGTAGTACTGAAAATATTTTGTGCAAATTCTGATTTTAAATAGAGGAGAGAGAGCAAGTCCTTTTTGTGTCGCCTGTAAAGACGACATATAGGGGTTACTTTTGTCGGCGTCGTCGGCGGCGGCGTCTGCATCCCATTTTCGCTTGTCCGGGGTATATCTCCTAAACTATTAGTGGTATCAACTTGAAACTTCATATGTAGATAGATCTCATGGAGGGCAAGTACAGTGCACAATAACAGTAACTCTTGCTTTCTTAGTTTTAAAGTTATTGCCCTTTGTTAATTTTCATGCTTAAAGTTTTGTCCGGGGCATATCTTGAAGAATATAGGAGGTATCAACTTTAAACTTCATAGCTAGATAGATCTCATTGAGGGCAAGTGCAGTGCACAAGCACCGTTACTCTTGCTGCCATATTTTTAGAGTTATTGCCCTGTTGTTAATTTTCTTGCTTAGGTTTTGTCCGTGGCATATCTCGTAAACTATAGGAGGTATCAACCTGAAACTTATTCCGTAGGTATATCTGATTGAGGGAAAGTGCAGTGCACAAAAACTGTAACTCTTGCATCTATATGTTTAGAGTTATTGCCCTAAATGTTAATTTTCAAGCTTAAATTTTGTCCGGGGCATTTCTAGAAAACTATAAGAGTTATCAACTTGAAACTTTATAGATAGATAGATCTTATTGAAGGGGATCGCAGTGCACAAAAACTGTATCTCTTGCTTCCATATTAGAGTTATTGCCCTTTGTTAATTTTCATGTTTGACTTTACCTTGCACACTTTTTTAGCTCACCTTGAGCACATTGTCTATAAATGAATAAAATGCCAATCTAACAGCTATAATGTCGACAGTAAATAATTTGTCAGGCGACACATCCGACTCGCGGAGTTCTAGTTTAGAAATCAAAATTTTACACAATATGTTCGAAATGACTTAGAACATCATACATGATATCTGTTGTTAAAATCGGTTCTTAATGATTAAGCATCATACTTATTGGAGGCTGATTAGCAACTTTATTGGCTGGACATGTAGGTTGAAGTTCAAGTATGATCTGTGATTGATTAACTTTTCGTTTAAATGTGAAAGTCTTGTTTATATTTCTGTATCATGCAATTTTGAAATAAATATGAAACAGATTCTATACATTGTTTCTGGAATTTTTTTCTCCCTATGATAACTACATTATAGTGAAGAGTCAATGCAGGTTTTCATTTCCTTCAGTCTTGTAACACAATTCTTTATTATGTTTATCTTTCAAATGTGTTAACTTGTCGGATTTAGAGCGTGTACATGTAATGTTGAAAAAAAAAAAATATAGGAAAACATTTGTCCAAAAATAGTCTTTTTTAATATTTCCTGTTTGAAGGAAAAAAACTATGTCTTGACAGCAAAATTACTCAAGAAAACAGTTTGTCAGCGAACCTCAGTGGTATGTTTCCCTTGACCCATGACAACTATTGTTATGGGGTCAGAAGGTTGAAGATCAATTCAGGTAACTAAGTTTTGTCAGCACAATAACTCCAGAGCAGTTTCACCTACGGCCATGACACTTCAGTAAAAGATGATCCTTGTATTTTAGATCACTTGGTCAAAGATCAAGGTAAACAGAAATATAAAAACTTTGTATTACAACTAGAACTATCAAAAGGAGTAATAAATATCCCCCAGATGCTGACTTGACACAGGAATGGTTAAATGTCCTGTTTGGAATTAACAACATGAGCCTGTTAAAACATTTTAAAACTCACAACCATTCTGCCACCTTTATTATGTCATTCTTATGTCACTCTGATTTTTCTACACCCCCACTTTATGCTGAGGGATTTCATAATAGAGAGGCACAAATGTTCAGTAAATAAAGGCCATATGTCACGTGCAAGACCCACGACCCAACCTCAAAGTTCAAGATTAAACTTAGAGTTTAATAATAGAAATGCTTCATAAATGCTGTTTTAAGCCAAAGTGAAATTTGACAGAAAAGGCAACAACAGCCAACGTACCTATGAAGTTTCATGTGTGTAGGTGCAATACTTTTGGAGGTATATACATGCGACACTAGATTTTTAAGGGACTCAATTATGTCTACATGTATTTGGGGTATAACTTGAGAATGGTTCAAGGAGGGACCATGAGACTTTAGGGGTATAATCAACAGACTAAAGAAACTTTGTTTGCATTAAAACACAGAATGGCTCAAGATTTTGTTTTAAGGATGTTGGTTGAGAAGATAGGAGTAGGTGAGTGAAATAAAAATACAATTTTTTTCTATTGTTTAAACTATATTTGTAATAATCCTTAACCGTTACAATTCACCCTTCTATGTGTAAGTACATACTCCACGAAATATTAATTTACATGAGTAAAAATTGTAGAACGTAACATCAATTTGGTGTGGCCCAAGTGTGAGCATTATGTAACCTATGACTAAGGTTCTTGCATTCGACTCCTCATTATCGGTGTGCAAACACATAACCTTTGCCCAAACTCAAAGACCTAAGATATTCAAATGAAAAGCAAGGCCCGTAATTTCAACATTAATAATTGTTGGGTAATTCCCCTTTTCTTGACTGAACAACAACAGACAACCATCGGCGTTAACACTTCGCTGCTGTCATTTTCAATTCGTACAATGAATTTAAACCAAATATTTGAAACATAAAAAATCTTTTATTGTCAAAACATACAACTCTTTTCCAATAACATACAGTCAATTTTGCACATAGGTTGGGATAGATTTAAACATCATTGTTTAACAGATAAGGTAATAACACCCAAAACACTATAATATTATATACTGGTATATATTTGTTCACACTTTTATTTGAGGAATGAGTATTCACTTATCAGGATGATATCAAAACGTATGTTCCAAAATAGAATACAACAAAAGGTCTTGTTAAAGTAGTCCATTTTTTCTGGCAAAACTTCTAGCCAGCTTTGCATTAGATTTGTAATAATACACATATATGCCAAAAAGTGGGTAGAATCCACCTATTATTAAAAGACTACAACATCTGACAAACTTTTCAACAAGGCTGGAAATCTAGGCGATAGGGAAAAACACCCTCTATGCAATATTCATGGGAATGGCATAACACACATACATGGGTAAGAGTACCTTAATCATTACAAATCACGTAACTATATAAACAAAAAGAATCCTACAAGTAACAAGCATTTTATAACATAGTTTATGATGCTTTAATATGTGTAGAATTTCATTTTGCTTAAAAGTAACAGGCCAAACCCTTAAACAGACAGTGATGAACATTGCAATTACATGTACATGTATGATTTTCTGAGGGTTTATCAGACCTTTCTAAAACATATGGCATTTCCAACATTTCACAGTCACAGAACTATTGTAGACAATTACAAAAAATCATTTCTTTATGAAAAAAAAATAAAGTGCAGTATGAATGTGATATATGGAATGAACAAAAAACTGTTAAAATGCACCAAATCCTACCGCAAGTGTAATTATTAGTTTCATACAATAAACAAATGTTTTAAAATGATTATAAAGCATCTACATAAACAAATATAATTCCGTCCTCTGCATTACAGATTAATAGTCCATAGAAGAATGAACAGGAAAATAAAATCATCTGTAACATAGAATAAAAAAAAAAATAGACTCATTGTTTTGGAAAAACAACAATAGACATTTCCCCCCTTGCTTGTCTCATATTTTGGCATTTGAGGTTGGAAGATATGGAGCAAATTGTGGGTGTTCTGTCTATGAGGTGAACATTTTGCCCAAGTTTCATGTAGCAGAAATGAAATCTAACCTTGAACTGTGACCTTGACCTGGAGCAGGCATCCAAGGAGTTCTGCACGTGGTGTAATTGCTGTTAACATTTTACTCAAGTTTCATAAAACTGATTTTCAAGGCGTTAAATGAGATATTGAGCATATATGAAATCTAAGACTCAAACCAAATTCATTGTAAACCGTGACATGGATTTTGTGCTGCTGCAAACAATACTGTGGGGTTCTGCATTGTCTCGATATAGAGAACATTGGACCTAAATTTCATAAAAAATCTTACTAGGGGTTTAGTCTTTAGGAGATAGAGTGGATTCAAAATCTATGACTAAAACTTTGACCTTGAACTGGCACATCTTCAATGTGGATTCCACTCATTGTCGGGATGTTGTGAGCATTGGACAGCATTGGACTTGAGTTTCAAGAAAATCCTTCAAGGGATTTAAAAGATACTGACCAGACACAAATTCTATTACTTGAAACCTTTGACCTTGAGTCGGCACACCTTGAATTTGGGTGTTGCACATCAAGAAGTTGTGCTGATTATTTGACCAGAGTTGTAAGAAAATCCTTCAGGGGTTTAGGAAATACAAAGTAGACAGACAGATGGACAGGCATCCTAGCTTAAAACAAGCATTGGGGGAGACATAAATATACCAGAAAATTAACAACACAGGCTATGCCAACATTTATTAAAACGCATACATTGTATCTATTTCCATTTCATATTCTTTAATATCAAGGTACTTCTTAGAGAGCCATAATTACACAAGTATATTCTTCTTCAGATTTCTTATGAAAAGTTAGTTACCAATACACATTAAAGGTATAGTATATGAATGACAAACCTAGTATAATATTAGCATTGCACATATGCCATGGTTTCATTACTTTAAATCTTACCTCATGAAATATCTTTAACAAAGGCTGATAAACTTAACTCATACTGTACAAATTTACACAGTGGCAACATCAATCTTAAAACTCATGGTAGTTTTTTGGCAACCTTTTCTTGATGAAACCTGATCATTACAGGGTCTTTAAATTGCCATTGCTTGCCAATCACTTCTTTTGTTGGCACCAAAACCACTTGGGTTTAAGAAAACTATCCAAGGACACATAGTACAAATATTACAATCATTTTCTTGAATTAAGGAGAGAGAACCATTTCAATAAAGCTAAGGAATTAAAGGAGACAAGTGTTATATGTGAAACATTAATAATCTGATTAAACACATATATTCTGAAACACCTAAAACACCCTTAAAACAGGGTCATATTATCAATCATGAGCGTAAAAAAAATGTTGTTAAATCAAGCATTTCAGTTTTCACATTTTTTTTAATGTAACAAATGAAATTGAAAGTTTTACTTGCAAAAACCAGTAAACCTTGCCTTAACTGACCATCTATGCTCTTAGTTTCAAAATTAATGTAATACTTTTTTCTACTCAAAAATATTCATTTGAAAAGACAATCGTAGGGTATGTGTGTTAATAACATAAGATGTTCTAGCTACAAGTAAACCTGAAGCCAGTTGTAACTCTTCTAAATATTGAGATTAGTGACATTTTATTGTTCAATATTAGGAAAGTACATCATACATAACTATTGAACCAAAACTGAAAACCTACAACCAAGAGCAGACTGTATTGAACATGAAGAGATGGAGCGAGGAATAAAACACCAGGAGGCAGTCTGGTTTATTGATGCTCTTTTAGTTCAAAATAATGTTAAAGATAAGTATTCAAAATTAAATTAGACTTTAGTTTCATCATTCCTTAATGCTTCTTGAATTTTCAGTTAAAAATAAATCAAATCTAGACCCTAGCTGTATTAGCGAGCTATTTTTACAATCATCAACAAGTAGCTATTCAGGTAGAGTTATAACTGGCTTCAGGTATACATGTAGCTAGAACTCATATAAGCATTTTAATTACTTGTTTTTGACGCATGTTGTTTGTTTCGTTCACTGTTCATTAATTTGTGTATTTCATTGAACACAATACATATGTTTAAACTAAGTTTGTAAATCAGGTTGTTTTAATGAATTTCATAAAATAATATAAAAGAACTACCAATTATAAAATATGATGTTGATGAAAGGCAACAAAAGATATGGCAAATCCTATGCTTACAAATCTTTGTGTATTATATTGATGGCATAGGGTGAGGAAAGGCATGCAACTAATTTGCATGCAAAAAGTGTTGATTACAAATTAAGGAGAATCCTGTGAAATTGATGTGTTGTCAATTGGGGGGGGGGGGGGGGACAATGACCAATGTGCATACGAAGAATAGGCATTCGTTAACATGTCATTCACAGTTTATTCAACAGTAACTGTACTTCTAGTATAATATATTAATGATCGCTTAGAGAACAAGAAAAATAGCACAATTATTTCAGATAAGCACAAAAGGAATGGCATTGATATCATTGTTTAATGAAGATAGTACAAAAAAGCCATGTCTTATAGTATGATGTAAGCGGTGAATATGACATCACCGTTTCCTCTGACTGCAAATAAAATGTTAGCGCCCATATAACTATGTTTAGGTCACAGTTTTAAGAAAGATTCCATTTCTTTGTTAGAAATATATATTTCACACTATGCCAAAAATGATAAACAAGCTCTATTTCTGTTTCAGTTCAGTGTTTAACAACCTTTTTATCAAATATCTCCATTTTCCACAGCACCATGCTGCTTGAATTGTTACTTTTACACACTTGATTTCTATTGAAAAGAAATCTATGTATATCATAATATATTCATAACATATTTCATTCTGATTTACATTTCCCTCTTAAAAGTCATAAATCCATGCTACAGAATCAACATTGCATTTTCTTATTCACGAATTCATTAACATTTTGTTAAAAACTATTTGAAATCCCACATATTCAGTTGAATCAAACCTAATTGAGTAGACTTTATGATATATTGCTATAAGCTTTTTGTCTTTTACCGATAAGATGTAAACCTTTGTGGTGAAAAACGACGATATGCAACAACACCAAGTACAATGGCAGCACCTAATACACAAGCTCCTATCACATATTTCTCATATGATGACGTGTTATCGTCAGGCTTTTCTGTTTGTTCACCTCTCTGTTTCTGAAAAACAAGAGTAATACATTCATAAAGATTGAGATAAAGATAGGGTTTATTTTATTCATGACACATTGAGGTACATGAAACATAAGATCACAAAAACTTTATTCAGTCACATATACAGTTATTCAGTTTTAATATTAGCTATATTTTACATTTATTATTGAGAACAATTGACAATTCCTTGAAGAAAACCATAACTTTGAATCAAGCTGGAATCAAACAGGCACTCTGATCTAGAGTCAATGTGCTAACCACTCGGCTATCACCACCAATGGCATTTGGTTTCAAACATAGTCACTGAAGAAATGAAGCTCTGATAAGGGAAGTATCAACAGTGTACCATATAAGGCTGCACCTTTTAACACGGTACTGAATGTCATTCAACCATACAATTGACCAATAACTATATTTCGTCAATAAATAAAAGCACATAGTTGTATTTATAATCCAATGGAACTTTGATCATCTCTGACAAACATATCTCCGAAAAGTGACCAGGCGGGGCTTAACTTTCATTTGCTGATGTTTATTAGGCCAAACAAAATAATATGTATATTCTATAGTCCATAAATTTTAACCGCTGACCCTATTTTATTTTTTCGTCATTCTGAAGAAAATGGGTACTAGTCATTGAAACGAAATTTGAATGGTATGATGGCCATGAGTATGAATCTACATTGAACTGAAACAAGAGCTGTCACAGAGACAGTGCGCTCGACTATTCCGCCGCTTTTCAATGTAAGGATTGAAAAGTTTTGGCAAAAACATGCATGGATCACTGTTAGATTAGATTTCAATGTAATACATGATGTGCTGAGATATTAACATAAATGTGGTTACATGGAAAATTTGAACCAGAATTTTTAAGTCTAATAATAAAGGGCCATTGTTTGCAAAATACAATAATCTAACTTGGTTATTCAATTACGTTGGGTGGTTGAATACCATTGTATAAAGTCTCAATGCAATACATCAAGTAGTCGCTGAGATATTATCCTATGTGTGCTTACATGCCAGACCTTAACCAGAATTTCTGGTAAAATGATAAAAGGGGCAAAAATTATATAATATGAAAGAGTTTTCTAACTTGGTTAATTAAGTAGGTTGGATGGTTGAGTACCATTGAGTTGTTGCTGGGGTTTAACCTATGTAGCTTGCATGCAAAACCTTAACCAAGGTGTGACGCTGACGCTTGGGTGAGTAGTATAGTTCTCCATATTCTTCGAATAGTCGAGCTAAAAACAAAATGGCAGCTTTCATTACCGCTTCATGCCTTCAAGCTGAGGTTCTGAAGTATCTGAAAACTTCACAGAAAATGGGATCATACCCCCTAAAATTGACATTTGTTGAGTTATTTCACAACTTTCATCCACCTCAAAGCAACATGTTAACTGTCAGTTCCAACATCCGTGTATGGGGATTATCCTTACAGGTTTGTTTTTTTACTTTGTTATAAAAATAATGCCAGAACTTTCAAAGCAGTTTTAAGCTTAATAGGTAACCCTTAGTTAAATAGCTTATGTGCAAATCATGCAAGAACCACTAACAGTCAACTCTGTCACAAAGTGGGCTAGCATGAAACAGAGGATGACTAAAAGCAAAAAGGTATATAAAAGCACTGTAATGTATAGTATACTAACTTACATCTACAGCCTGGATGGTTGTAGAAAACTAATATATACATGTAAATGAAGGACACCAATGAGAGAATGAGATACATGTAAGAGGCTTCTTAAAAAATAAAAAGAAAAAGACAAGACCGACCTACCTACAAGTATCCTACATTTTCAGACAAGTCACAGCAAAATCATACATATTATTTTATTTGGCTTTATGTCCTTACTGGTAAATATGCCAAACAAATCATGTAAAAACCCTTTTGTTACAGAACATCAAGATAAGCCAGTTATTAATACTTCATAATCATACCATTATGTAATCTTGAGCTCCATGTAAAACCTCTAATGTGACTGAATCTTTTGCTGACGTGAAACACTGGACAGCTTGTGAGTGGGACACATCTACTAGGCTTGTTCCATTTATCTGAAAAGAAAGCAACAGTTAACAAAAATATACATGTAAAGATGTCAGTAGAAGGAATAGTTACTTCACAGTGGACCAGAGTTATTTGAATAACACTAAATTTCAAACCCGAGGGCTGGGCGTACAGTATGTGTTTTGTACCATAATTATTGTCAATCAAGTCAAACTTTGTTGTCCTGGCATAACAAGCAAATTCGTTGAATTGATATCCCCAGCCTGATTAGGCTAAGTTCATGGATTGGAAATGAAAAGTAGGTGGAATATTCCTATATTAACATGTAATATGACTGCAGAGAAATGGACCGTTATGAACGTTGGATATAAGTTTGAGTTTGTTTGGAATAATTTGAAATAAAAGTTTTATATATATAGAGTAACATTTGTAATAGTTTCTATGAATTTGAATGATTTCAAAGTGAAAGTTCAGATATGTCTGAAGTGAAAACAGTAAATAGTGGAAAATGACATTTTAAGGTACCTGTTGATCATGTTCATTGTGTGTTATTTTCAAGCTCATTTTTAATGCCTCTAGTTTGTTCCAAAGATTTTTCTAAGATTTGACCTAGTGACCTAGTTTTTGACCCATGTGACCCACTTTTACAAGCTGTCCATGTTTCAACAAGGGGTACATCCTGACAAAGTTTAGACCAACTTGTGACTATTAAATTAATTCCAATAAATAGTTAAAAAGTTAAAGCTGAGACACAAATTATTGCTATTAAATCCATATTATATAACATTGACCTCCAGGTGTAAATGTCACAATTTCCTATGGTGCTGTACAATGCTTTGAATTTTTTATGAAATCTAAATCAAGATAAAAATGTAAAGATGACAGTTTTTTTTTTTAACCCTTTTTGGGGCCGAAATTCAGCCCCATTCTCCACCTGAAAAGTATATATTTTCCCCTCCTTAGGTAAAAAAAACAAAAAAAACTTCAGAGGTTTGGATGCACAAATAAATAAGACAAGATGGCCATGATGGCCCTAAATTGCTCACCTGGGTAAAAGAGTTCAACCTTTGTAATTAACATAGCTTGATATTTGTTCTCAAAGAATATTGAAAAACATACTGGTCAAACATGTTGCCTGGATAATAACTGACAGGACTTGTCACAGTTGCCTGCACACTGACAGGACTTGATGATAGACTGCAAACTGACAACATTTGATTCTCATACCTGTACACTGACAGGACTTTCTTCAGTTGCCTGCACACTGACAGGACTTGATAATTGCCTGCACACTGCCAAAACTCTGTTAAATTGCTTGCACACTGAAAGATCTTTTAGTATAGATACACAAACAACAAACAGTGCACCATCCAATAAAATCAATCAAAGCGCTTAAAGCGTTGAATGGCTTTCGGCCTGCAACATTTTGTGAGTATAGTCATGTAATTGTAAAACATATGTATTAACATAAACATCTAAAGATAGTATATGCTCGCTCATAATTTCCTTCGCAAAAACTTTTATGTTTAATGTTGATTCTCAATAAGATCATGAAGTATAAGTCACTTGAAATGTGGAATACGTCAAATAGATACTTAAGGTATGGAGTAATACTCAAAATCATATAAAACCTTATCTGGAGCTTTTGTTTCATAAACAATGCACTGACACGGATAAAGCATTAAGGAATTTTTAGTCATATCAACTCTACACTTCAAACTTGACTTGAGGCGTATTGAATTTACTAACAGGGTATGCCAGCTTAACCAAATGCATCCCAACAAAATTCATTGGACATATTAATTAGGTTTATGTTTAAAACTTCTTTCTACAATGCCAAATACCTCTGGGTCGAATCACCCTCATACTATTTCTTCCCTGTATGCTTTATGTACATGTATCTTAATAATGCCCTCAACATATGTCACTCGTGGACAAAATGAACAGATTTATATCAGTTTAATTTTTAAATATGCATATACATTATGCTACATGCTCAAGATATTGGACTGAAATTACTGAGACAAACTTAGAAATATTCACATACTTTCTGTTTCATTCGGCATTACATGACTACGACAACAAGAGGCACATCAGTGCCTGTGCTCCACTGGCCAAAAGGTTCAAGCAAAGACCACCTAACGAACATTTTCGTCAAGTTTCATAGAAATACAATCATAAATTTTTGAGGAGAAGTTATTTAAAATTTTTTTTTACTTTAATAGCTCTGGCTGCCATGTTGTGCAGTGGACCGAAATGATTTGGGCAATTTGAGTAAAGGAGCACCAAACAAACATTTCTGTCAAGTTTTATCGAAAAAAGGTCATCGGTTTCGACGACAAGTCGTATAAAGTTTTTTTTATTTTTTAGCTCTAGCAGCCATGGTGTGCAGTGGACTGGAACCATTTAACAAATTTTGGTTAATGACCACCCAAGGAACATTTCTGTCAAGTTTCATCAAAATCTGATCATCGGTTTCTGAGAAGATGTTCTTTAAAGGTTTTTCTATTTTTTTGCCCTGGCAGCCATGTTGTGCAGCGGACCGGAACCATTTGAGTAATTTTGGTTAAGGACCACCCAAGGAACAATTCTGTCAAGTTTCATCAAAATCTGCCTATCCGTTCCAGAGGAGATGTCGTTTAAAGATTTTGCTATTTTTAGCTGTGGCGGCCATATTGTGCAATGGACCAGAACCATTTGAGCAATTTTAATAAAGGACCACCCAAGGAACATTACTGTCAAGTTTCATTGCAATACGATCATCGGTTTCTGAGGAGAAGTCGTTTAAAGGTTTTTCTATTTTTACCTCTGGGGGCCATCTTGTGCAGTAGACCGAAACCATCCAAGGAACATTTCTGTTAAGTTTCATCAAAATCTGATTATCGGTTTCTGAGAAGATGTTCTTTAAAGGTTTTTCTATTTTTTTGCCCTGGCAGCCATGTTGTGCAGCGGACCGGAACCATTTGAGCAATTTTGGTTAAGGACCACCCAAGGAACAATTCTGTCAAGTTTCATCAAAATCTGCCTATCCGTTTCAGAGGAGATGTCGTTTAAAGATTTTGCTATTTTTAGCTGTGGCGGCCATATTGTGCAATGGACCAGAACCATTTGAGCAATTTTAATAAAGGACCACCCAAGGAACATTACTGTCAAGTTTCATCAAAATCTGTCGAACCGTTTCAGAGGAGATGTCGTTTAAAGATTTTGCTATTTTTAGCTGTGGCGGCCATATTGTGCAATGGACCGGAACCATTTGAGCAATTTTGGTAAAGGACCACCAAAGGAACATTCCTGTGAAGTTTTGTCAAAATCCGCTTATCAGTTTCAGAGGAGATGTCGTTTAAAGTAAAAGTTTAAGCACGCATGCACGCACGCACTCACGACGGACAATCTGTGACGACATAAGCTCCATGGCCTTCGGCCAGTGGGGCCAGTGGAGCTAAAAATTGTAGCAGGTTGATAGCCTGTCAACACTTTACGCGGTTTGATTTGAATTGTAAAAGTGTATAATATTCATTTAGTAAATGGTTCAAAGGTTGTAAGTATGTACTTACACAAGAGAAAGGTTTTATGCGACAAACATTTTACAAACACAATTAAAAACTAACAATCTCAATAAAAATGTCAAGTAATAGCCGATTTAGGCAATTTAAAATGAAGAAATTATACTTGAAAAAACTGATTGTAGGGTAAAATGAAGTATCATAATTTCATTTAAAACATTATGGTTTGATATCTTACGTCTAATTAGCATTTTATAGCATCATAATACGATCCATATTTTCCTGTCTTTTAACAACTTCTCAGAGTTTATATCCGGGGAATAAACCTGTCTGAATGCGATGACCCACATTCTTTTTTTAACTACATTGTACATGTAGATATTATCGGTCCCCAGCCAAAACAAAATCTAAACACAGGTATACAATACATGTATTTATTAGTTCTGTACGCGTTCATTTTGCAACTACTTGCGGATTCTGCTTTTCTATATTGTGTTCTGTAACTCGCCAATATCAAAATATATAACAATTGCGTTATATTACGAAAAACGCAGCGTTTCCAAACCATATTAACCGCATACCAAAGACTGAAGACATGTAGATATTATCAGTCCCCGGCCAAAACAAAATCTAAACACAGGTATACAATACATGTATTTATTAGTTCTGTACGCGTTCATTTTGCAACTAATTGCGGATTCTGCTTTTCTATATTGTGTTCTGTAACTCGCCGATATCAAAATATATAACAATTGCGTTATATTACGAAAAACGCAGTGTTTCCAAACCATATTAACCGCATAACAAAGACTGAAGACTCATTACAGCGCTACTTTTCGCAAGCTGATTAATATGCAGAACGTAGTCCGTAGCAATTAGAGCAGATTGCTTACTAGGTATTTTCGATGTAAATGTTAATGTAAATTAGGTCGTTGACCAACGCAGTTCTACCCGCGTTAGGGTTGATACGCCCTTGCGTGCATTAATTCGATTTAAGTTTAAAATGTTATGTCGATCTGCCGATGCGATTTCCGAGATACGGTTATAAAAGTCTGCAGGCCTAGCGGCCTACAGCCTAACAAACTGCCTTAAGGTCTAACAATCAAAGATAAGATTGTAGCTTAGAATAATCTACATGAAGTTCAATGGAAAAGTCTGATTATTAAACTTATCATTAAGTAAAAATGAAATGTCTTCTAAAGAATAAAGTGTATAATAATAATTTGAATCTATGAACCTAAAAAAAGAACAATAATAACTTTAGAAGTGACTATGTTGAAGGCTTAATAAAATTTAAATCTATTCCCTTGTTACTAAAAAAAAAAAAGTAGTGGAATCTCCAACAAAAAGGGAGACCATATAGCAAGACTTGCTGCCCTTCTTTCAAGAGTAAAATTTATTTAACTATCAGATTTTAACATTTTGGCCATTTTGTTGTTGTTGTTGTTGTTGTTGATTAATCATGACTTCTTGTTGTATTTTTGTAGAGGGTCACCCAAGGAAGCTTTTTGTAAAGTTTAATTGAATTTGGACAGGTAGTTTTAGAGAAGATGTTTTTTTAAAGCAAAATAGTAAATTGGCCATTTTGTTGTTGTTGTTGATCAATCATGACCCCTTGTTGCATTTTTGTAGATGGTCACCCAAGATAGCTTCCTGTCAAGTTTCATTGAATTTGGCCAGGTAGTTTCAGAGGAGAAGTTTATTAAGCAATTGTTGACGGACAGACGGTCAGACGCAGGACAAAGACCGATTTCAATAGCTCACCTTGAGCACTTCGTGCTCTGGTGAGCTAAAAACACGCCATTTTTTTTACAGCAGCACTGCCCTCTAAACATTTAGAAGAATATACCTGTGGCAATACAGGGCTTTTTCTGCCCATTTTTGGAAAAAGACCCTAGTTGTTTTGAGAAATTTTGCGTCGTGAAAATGCCGAAATTAAGAAAAGTTACAGTAAAAGAAAAGCTGTCTAGTCTCCTGCGAATTAAGAAATGATTTAATATAAGTTTTTTTCCCTTTAAAAGACCCTAAAAATATCAATCCTTGGAGTGTAAATATCTGTTGCAAAAAATCATGACAGATAATATTTCTTACTGATCTCTGAATGAGATGAAAATCAATGATTTCAGAGTTCAATTAGGCCAGAGTTTTTTTATTTTTCATTTTACGGGAGTGCCGTACCTAAATATTGCAAAACTCAAAAAAGAAAAAGATTCAAATTCCTAACTTTATTTTTATTTTTTCTGCCGCTCGTTTCTTCGATCTCCGATAGAAAATAAAATTTAGTATTATTTAACCTAACGCTAATTTCACAACAACAAAAAATTATCGCGCACAGTTTCCAAGATGGTGGAAGCCGGCGATTATTGCTTATAAAGTTAACTGAAATATGTTTCATTGTTTTGTGATATCACATGCATATTATATGCCATGATGAAAATAAAACTTGAAACTTGCTTAATATCATCATCTAAGCCCTTATAAGAAATATGGCTGCCTATTACAAAATTTTAAAGTGGATTTAGTTTGAAGACTGATTTTGTTGTTCATAAAATCGTGGCGTTTTTTTTTTGTGATATCGGAACGGAATTGTATTTTCTTTATATTGAAGCATAAAATAACTTAAATACTTCTGTGTGTAGACCTGTTTACACAGGGAAACACTGTAAATTGGAATTTGCTGTACAGTTTCTGACTACAGAAAAAGACAAGAATGTGACATTGCCATTGGATTTGGCTTGTTTGTCTAAAAGACAATAAAGTTATACCAACATATTGCATACCATTTTAAAGGGCTTTGACTCCTCTTTTCATGTCACCTATTTTAAAATGGATTGTTAGTATGTTGATTAAGAAATTTAAAAAAACTGGACTTGACCGTGAAATCTGGTAAGTATGAGTTACATACCTTGTTTCTTTCTTGTATATCAGACATTTAATTTCCTCAGATGTGTTGTTTATCTCATTATATATACCCAAAATGATATTAATCAACATTTTAGACAAAAACAATGAGCCAGATGTCTTTGGTTTTGCCAGTGCAAGTTTCAGTGACTATTATAAACACTACAAAAGTGTAGAAGCACATTAAAATGATGCACATATATATACAGAATTGATTTAATTATCATCATGTGAAAATGACAGCTTGTTTTGCCTTTATAATATAGACTATTGTTGCATCATTTAATCGATTACCAGTTATTTGCAAATATTTAGGTTCTGAATGAGAATTGTTTATATTTATATGTTCAATCTCGCTAGGAAGTCTGGATTTTTTTCACTAAACGTTTTTTTCCATATATATCCAATACGGCTGCCGCTGTTTCTGCTACAGCGGGGTTGGCCATTTCTCAGCCACCGGCCAAATGTCAGGTCGAAAGTTGGCTGTTTTCTGGCCGTTTCTTGGCCAAATATGGGCTGCTCTGTTTAGACACCGGCCAGAAAATGACAGTTTATGGCCAAATCCATGGTAATTGCTGGGAAATGGCATTCTTGTTTAGGTTCATTGAGACAAGCCACATTTTTAGTTTTCTATAATTATTTTAATAACTTTGGATTTTTGGCGAAATGTTTGATAATTTTACAAAGATTTAAAATGAATAACATTTATGCTGCGGCTGTCATTTTATTTTCTACGAACTTGGAACATTTTGGCATTTATTCTTGTAAAGAAATACATAACTTAGATAGTATTTAACTTGAGAAATTTTGGACTTTCTGAAAGTATGGACACTACAAATATATTTGAAGAAGTTGTAATTTTTGATGCCCTCTAACAGCTGTGGCGCAACACTATTATACAACAGGCAGTATGGAGTACAAAACAAGTGTGCACAACTTCAAAACATGCATTGTATAAAATAATTCAAAAAAAAGAAAAAAATATGGAAAATCCATCTTATTTTTATTCTTTTTTCTCGACGCTCATTTTTCGACATCTTTTTCTTATTTTTATTCCCTTCTCCTGGTGCTCATTTTTGTAAAAATTCCGGTAAAATGAAAAATAAAAAACTCTGGCCTTATCAAAAAAACACTTTACATCACATAATTTATTAGGATGTTGAAAATGAACCAGTAAAGGTAAAAAGACTGTCTACAAAAAAAATGATTGGGAAGATTGAAGATTGGGAAAAATATCTTATATTTTGCTTTGGGAATGGGTCCGATAGTCTGACCCATGAGTACTATAGAAAAAGCCCTGCAATAAAGTGTCAATCATGAATATGTGAGTAGGTTTTTTGAATAAAAGGTAAGATAAAAGGTTATTAATCACAACAGTTACTCTTTCCCCTTTTTGTCAAAACTACGCTATTTTTCCCCAATCAAAGGGCTTGCCACCATTCGCTTAAAAGTGGAAAAAACACTGGATGAGATAAGGTTTGAGCAGACAATCGGACAGCTGAAAGGACAGTGTCATTGTGTCGGTACTGTATGCCATACAAGAGGTGTAACTATTAACATACCTGCAATATTTTATCCCCTTCCTTTAATCTTCCATCTCTAAAGGCTGCTCCATTTTCCCTGACCTTTGTAACGAAGATTCCAGAATCACCAGGAATGTGGGGGTTATCTATTCCGCCTCTGATGTTAAAACCAAGACCTGAAATAGTCAAAAGTAATATTAGTAGATGTTGGTCATCTTAATGAACAGAAATTCTGTACTGACCATGGCCAATTTGTACCAAGTTTATTATCGCTACACAAAGATTTTAAAAAGTAATTAATCAGAAACACCCATAATTTATGGTTCAGGTCAATATATGTCCTTGTCATTTGACCCCAAAATCAATAGCTCATGACCATTACCAATACCAAGGTTGAAGACTGTACACCAAGTTGTTCAGGCCTAAAAAAAATATGTCTGTTTCCTGTAACATGCTGAAAAAAGATGGGTCGGCAGGAAGGTAGATGTTTTTGTTTTTTTAATTCTTGTTTTGAAATGTCAGAATGATCCAATATTCATGTTTATTTCAGGTAAATTATTTTAAAAAGAATTCAGTGTGATATATAGATTCAAACTTTCTGCCTCAAATAAGCTAAAACTGCTAGCTTGACAGCCATTGTACATGTATTTCAGTTGTAGAATGCATCCTTTTGAAGGGTAAGGCCTGGGTTCAACTCCCAGCGGTGGCAACATTATGTGCAATTTTGAGCATTGTCAGTATGTTCACCAGGGAAGCAGTTCATCTTTACACTATGCAAATATAACCCAGTGAAAAAGTGAATCAAATAACATTTAAACAATTTATTTTTGGCAAATGTTTTAAACAAAACTTTCAAAATGCATACATTTTGTAAAAAAAACATGATATTATTGCACAAATTTTTAAATAGACTGTGTAATAATATCAAGTTGTATTACAATTTAATGTACATGGCAACTTTTATAAAATAAACAGTTGGCTAGACATGGTAAGAATCATAACTAGACTATAAACTCTGACTAGCATCAAACTGCAGTTACAACATAAACGTGGCAAGAATCTCTACAAAACATAAATACAAATGACTAGAATCAATGACTAAACCATTTAACTCTTAAAGCGCTGTCAGAATTGTACAGGTCTTTGGGACCAGTGTTAGGCCCATGGTCTACGCTGTTCACTGCTTCGACACTTAAACCTTACATACTAAACTCGGCAGCGACCCCCGATTTGTCTACACTGGTCACAAAGGCCTGATATAGTCGTGCTTCACGCTTTAAGGGTAATAATATAAATCAATACTTTATAAAATGATAGATTGGACTAGAATAGGTTTTAATAGACAAGAATCAGTATCAAAAAAGCTTAGACTGACTGATCAAAAACTAATATCATTTCTGTTTTGTTTTAAACAGTAAAACAGCATAACTAGTACATGGACAGTACCTTCATTAAATAGTTTCCATTATAAAAAAATAACAATTTCCAGTGTTTTATAAAGATCTGCTGAATTAGATCCACTGTTCATTCTGTAAAAATCTCAAGCACGATGAAAAATAATCAATATAATATTGCAACATTTTTTTTCATAACCATAACTGTTACACAATACTGTTTTGTTATAGAACTTAAATGTAACACTGACAACGATTTATGCAGTTCTCTTTTCACTTTCATTAAAATTGACAGGAAGTTAGTGAGCACCTGTTTCCCGTGCTTTTTAAACCATGTGCTACAAAAAATGTTTATTAAAAACTTATAAGAATTTTTTCTTAAATTAACCAGAGATATAATAAAACAACTTCAAATAAATGAAAATATGTCTAACATTGTTGTTTTTCAAAACCATGGCACTTACTGAAAAAGCAGAAGCTATCTGTTAATTTGCATGAATGGGGGAGTTATTATTACGTCATTGAATTTGATTGCTGCTAATTGACACAGTTAACGACTAGATTCCAGATCGATAATCACTTGTTACTTTGGGTGTTAATTGCTCATGGGATTAAACAAACATTCATGTATACTACAAATGTATGATGCATAAATTTCGGGTAATTTACGATTTCGGTGCGTCAAAACCCTGGAGCACAAGTCAATTTAAAGCCTTGCTGAGTTTGATGTTACAGCCAATTAACTTTTTGTCATTGTTTCAACTTGTCAAACTGGAAACATTTGTAACTATGCGACGAGTTTGGACACGACTAAATTATTTAAATTATCGTTGTCATCATAGGCCAGAGATCGCTAAAAATCTGACTTTTCGAATTTTGGGGCATAAAAAAATTGCCGTCAGCGGTCAAAAATTACGGTCGGTCAGGTTACAGGAAACATTATATTTAGGCCTCATAAGTAACTGACCTGAAAACTTATATTTAAATTCACATTGACAAATGACCCTGAAATAAAAAGGGGCAATCAACTGACCATGACATACCAAATTTGAAGACTACATCAAGTTTGTTTAAAATGATTGATCGAAAACAAAAGTATGACAAGATTGTGAGATATTGCTAAAAACGACAGTAAGTAAATTCCCTACTGGTCAGCCATGTTTCTAAGGCGACACAAAAACTTGCAAAATCAATGGTGTATTCTATATTGTACTTCCCATCTCAGAAATAACTCACTTGCCCGTTAGTCTAAAATAATAGACGTGTTATACGGGATTCTTCCAATCCCTAACGTCTAAACGGGAATGTGCAAAAAACGGGGGTGTTTTAAAAATATTGAAATTGTTTTAAGTGAAGTATTTTATGGTTGAAATTGATCATAAAGAGTTATATTCATATTTTACCATGTAAGTGAAATGTTATTTTGCACTAAACAAGCATTTAATGCATTAAAACTAGTTGTTTACCTTTCGAATAAAACGAAAGTTGACTGACACAGAAAACAATTATGCGAAGGGGAACAACTCGATACAATCGTAATAACTCGGCCTCCTCCGACAAAGCTTCGAGACAGACCTCGTTATACAATCGTAACAACTCGGCCATGGCCGAAATGTTCCGAGCGATTTAAAACTGTGCCCTGAAGCCTTGCAGGTGCCCTTCATGTATATATCATTCTGTTTTGACAGAATGAAATGAAAAAAAGCCGTCAAACTCATAATTATAAGTTGGATATTTATTTTGTGGTACGGAACTAATATAAAATAACATTATCTGGTAATATTTCTTGTTTTTATGATATTTTATCGACTCTATATGCTTTAACCCGGAATCCTGATCGGAACAACTACCCACTTTTGATACTAAACAATTTGTACGTGAAGGATTTGCCAAAAAAAAATCTAAATCTAAAAAAATCCGCCAACGTACAATTATTTGGACTAACTTGCCCGTGTACAGGGACAATTTAAATAAGTCTGGCAAGTTCACTTTTATAGGTCTGCACCACCAGTTGATAATTTTCTGATTTCAAAGTTATATCTAGACCAAAAATGAAGATTTCTGTTTGGCCGGAATTGGTCTAGTCCGGTATACCCAACTTAATTTTCTGCTATTTCTCAAAAACACAAGAAGCCAGGGCATTCAATAACACGAGCACTTTCCTCAAATTATTGGATAAAAAGGTTTATTGATATGGTAAATCCTTCCAAAAATCATTGTAATAGTAATCCCCTTATATAAAATCACATTGTTGAGACTATCTCGACCTGTTCACACTGCCCATTGTGGGTGGGGAAAGCAATGTTGATGTATGAATATTTAGCATTCTATACCTGTGTCGCCCCTTGACAAGGTTATTGTGGATTTCTTGAGAGGTAATGCATCAGACATTGTCACTGTGAATGCTTAGATTTGATGTAAAATCTACGAAAAGGTTGAAAGGTTATTTTGCCGACGACACACCGACCGATTCAACTTTGTTTTGACGGTGTATCAATAATAATCATGTTCATGAAAACAGCATTTTGACATTTTGGCGGGAAACATATTTAAGCATTATGTACATGCTGTACATCAGCCGACAGCTGTCACATACAATCAACATTGACACCATTTTAAGAACCTGGTATCAGTTATCATTAAGTTTTTAAGTTGACGAATGACTTTATAGTTTTGATACACAAAGTGTCACTTAAAACTTAAGGTAAAGGCTTTTTTTAATGATGGGTAGCTTAAAAGGGTTTATAGTCATTTCGTACCCTGACCATTTCGTACTCTCCGATTTTTGTTCATATTCTTTTGCCTTTCTTTAAAAACATAAACTCTAAACATGAGAGATTCCCTGAGTTTGACAAAACTAAAGATTTATTTACTGGCATGATCATGTTGGATCTGCAAAAAGCTTTCGACACAGTAGAACATGATATTTTATGCCGAAAGCTACAGATCTTGGGTGTGGAGTCGGTGGAGTGGTTTCGCTCATACCTAACCGACAGAAAAGTCTATATATTCCTAACTTATAATATATTATCCATTTAACTAAATCACAGCTCTCAGGCAGACACATTCATATTTTACTGGATACTCTTAACACATGAACTCCTAATACATCATTTAGAACACGAATTACTTAAGCTATACACAAGAAATGCAATAAGTGTATTTGTTACTCTTGATATTCATGACAATAACCTTTTGGCAAGTTTTATAAAAGGGTGTTTTAATCGCAGACCTGTCCTTCCAAAATATCAAAGTAAATAATATGTCAATATAGTACTCAATTATTTACACAATTGTAAAACAGACACTCTTTTACAATCATCCCAAAACTGTGTATGTTGTTTTTGCTTGTGACTGGGCAGAGGTGCAAAACCCTCAAATAAAATAGACGCAATAACCCAAGCCGACTACTTGAACAGTCGAGGCCAGGGAATTGTCTTGCATAGATACACAGGAAAAAGAAACATTATTTGCATTGTAAACACCTAACTGAAAAATCTGAAAAATATAAGTAGTTGAGTACAAGTGATTATATAATAATAACCACAATAAGCCCATACAAAACAGCTTCTCAGGCAACAACTATCAAATGGGTGAAAGAAGTCCTTGCAACATCTGGGGTTGACCAAGATCTGCCTCTACACCCAAAGCACATAAAGTACCACAAATACTGAAAAAGGCAGGCTGGTCAAATGCCAGAACTTTTAACTCTATAATCCAACATTTAGTTTATGTGATAAATTTTCTCACTGACATTTAACTGCAGAATGACTAATTGGCATACATGCTAAACAAACATCTCTTGTCTTTCTTACGATTTCATTACTTGGGTTGCAATAACTTTCCTCTTTGTTTTCAAACTTTTTAAGAGCAGCTATAATATGTTATCAACTCTAAGGTCAGAGAGTATCTCGATTAGCCACGAAAGATGAACTGCTGCAAGTTCTTATCTCTTTTACGGAAGGAACCGGCAACTAAGTTTACTTTAATTGTTGAGATAACCATGCTATGATCAGGACCATAACATCACGCCCTGAAGATGAACTGCCGTACACGATATGGCAACTGAATGGAAACATGTAATGACTAACGGAACATGGCTATACGTATTATTTTGTTTTCTCGCGTTACAGGGTTGTGAATTTGGACAAGTGTGGGCATATGACTACCAGGATGACATACAGAGCCTGCTGTGTGCCGCTCAGTGTGAGGCCTTCTGTCTAGATACAAAGGTTGGTAAATTCATTAAAGGTGTTAAGGATTTATTTTTATTTTTTATATCAATATAAAAGTGTTTTCCAAATTTAAATATAGAATCAATAGGGTAGCTAGGCTTAGATCGGATTTGATTTGCCAGTTTTAATAACTATCATTGTCATAAATTGAAATTGATTACTGTCATAATTTCTTTATTTTGATACATGTTTGTTTGAACTTCAGCCGGTATTAAAAAAATGAACACAACATTGAGGAAATAAACATATCGACTGGTTGCTAATTGTGATGTTTATACAGATATAAATTTTTGAAAATCTCAATTAAAATATCTTTTAATGAAATGGGCCCCTATTACAGAGTGTCCAGCCCATGGTTCAGACATTTAGTTTTATACAAAGTTTTTCTGTTTTCGCAATACATTTTCTTTCTGGAGAAAGCTCCAATGATACTGTTTCTATGTCTGTATGTCTCTAGCTACGGCCCTGACTTTAATATACATTTCATTGGCGTAAGAACATGTAATAAAAACTCCTTAACATTATGTTACAAGTGTATACAATTTTTTTGTGACTTATTTAAAGTTCAAGGCATTTGATAACTCATATATTTCATTTTTGTATGGAATTTCACAGAAAATGTAAAATAATTGATTGGGCTCAATACTGTGGTTTAGGAAATAATGACATATATGACATTATGGAAACAATGTAGTAGGGAGCTTTTCAAAAGTTAATGTCTACGGGTTGTTTATAAGGGTTGTTTATCTGAATTTAATTGTGTTGTATTAGGAGTTTTATGTATTCAGTGTAAAAATTTACAAAATTTCAAGATAAAGGCTCCTTGTTTTGGTAATTGTGTCAGTTTGCTGTACAGGTGTGTATTCCCACAACAGTGTAGACCAATCATGTCCATCTTGTTCCAAAGCTTCCTATTTGCAAATACTGGAGATTACAAATTTATTTGAGTTTAATTGATTTATTCACATAATTTCATAAAAAAATAGGTATACCACCTAAAATATGTATACATAAGTAAGAGTAACTGCACCCACTACATAAAATATGTAGACATAAGTAGTAGTAAAAGTGGCCAAATCGTAAGAATCAGTGAATTTGTGTGATCAGTTAGAACTAAGAAAAATCTGTGTATTTGAAGGGGGCATATCATGCTGACACTACTTATATTACATAGTTCAATACCAATTTTTGATGATTTTGGATTTCTTCTGTAATAAAATTTCAGCAATTTAAGTATTATTTGTTTTAGATTAGGATACAATTACTTTTTTTCATCAATGTAAGATGTTACCACAATAATTGTGAACGTCTGCAGTGAAATTAACACACGTTTTTGATTATTTGGAAAAGGTGTTGTACATTTTAATAACATTCCAAAACAAATTTGTAATCAGCTATGCAGACAAGACATATTTTAAATATAATAAAATGGATAATTGCAACTGGTTATTTATGAAAACCATATATAAAAAGCTTATATAAAACATATAGAGTACTTTTGCAAGGGGAAATTATGTTTTTGAAGGAAATCGTAAAATATCAAATTATGCGAACAACCACACTCAGAAATTTCTGGTGAACGACCACTCTTTTTTATCAAGATTGAACGGTACCAAAACTGTTTATCCTATAACCCCAGAAAAACACTTATCCATATACAGTTGTTTCATTAATTGTTGAAATCAGCTTTTTTAATCCTAATTGCTTTTTTTTGTTAATTGATTCCATTTTGTTATGTTTCTAAAAGTAATATCGCACTTAAGGCCAATATTGGAGGAGATAAAACTGAAACTTGCTTGATTTATAACCTTCTTGCATATACAGTTATATTAATAATAACAATGAAAAAATAATGGGCATATTAGAGATGTATAGATATGTTGGACAACAAAATTAATGATCGTAAATACATTCACATCATTATGTATTATAAGTGTGTCTTCTTAAACTGCTTCTTTTTGAAAATTGACATGACCCTGAACTCAACTCAACTCAACTCAACTCAAATAGTGTAGACACATAAAGACATCTGTGTATAAAAGGCAGCACTCAGCCCTTCTTTGCTAAACGACAGCTGGGATTAAACAATTTTCAGTGACATGAAATATGACATGAACAATATTTATTCCACAATTTATTCATAATGAAGTTAGGAACAACATGGAATAAAATTTGGCATATACAATAAGGTGGTGTGTCTGTGATGATTTCTGTCAAACGAAAACATGATATACAATTCAAATGTTACAGAATAGTAATATCAAGAAAAAAATTAAACCTGAGCGCACTTATGTTGCCCTGTAACCATGTATATAAAATTATTAAGATTAAGATTGAGTAGATAATAAGTATGTTCCATGGCCGAGAGTGTAAGATAGGTGCATCCCGACCCGAGCGTAGGGTTGGGATGAACCTATCTTACACGAGTGGCTATGGTAGATGCTTTTTCTCCCACGTCATTTAAACAAAATAAGGTTAAAATGTATTTTTGGCTGGAACTCTTTTGTGCGTAGTGAAAATAAATGCACATGGATATGTGATAATTCGTGGTTGTCATGGATATGCACGCAGTGATTCAGATTATGTTAAAAGTCAAATTTGTCTTTAAATAGTTCTGAGGAGAGTGAAGCATTATTAAATTTTCTTGAAAGGTGCATGAAAACTTTTTTATGGTGACATTTGAAGCGAGAAATAATTAATTAGCATTCTAAATATTGCCACAAGACAAGGTTTCTGTAATGCTACAGACGTCTGTCTTCAACAGGGAAGGTTATCACATTGTTGTTACCATTAAGAAGGAGTTCCATACGGGTACTTGTTTTATCTTTGCCCGTGGGCAAGATAAGAATTTCTAGCATGGTTAAATTTTTGGATCTACTCATCTGAGGTGGGAGAAAAATGCGTCTTTGTAATTCCACAAAAAAAGGGAGTGTGACATTGCTTAGTGAGGTCTTGTAGAAATTCACTGGAAATGTTTATCCAGTATGCTAGAAAATATTCAATTAGAAAAGACTTATTTTACATTTAACTTTAATACCATTGTAGGCACATAAGGATATGTGATATATCACGTCTGTGCCATTTTTTACTGGACTACTTACGTTTGCATAATGAAAACGCCAATGTGAGTTTGCCAAATTTGAAATTCTTTCAAAAATGCGTTTTTGCATCCCACAAATATTGATATAACAAATAAAAACTTTACTGAACAATCAAAAGGCATATACAGTAATACTGCGATCGCTCAAGGACGCCAGGGTCCGAGCTAAAACCTCGATGGAACTGATGTTTCCAACGACAGTTTCCCAGTTCGTTATGAATTGTCTATCAGTTTATTTTAAGTTTGAAGTTGTCAAAACGAATACTTACATTCGACACCGATTATGTATTGCGTTGTGGAAATCGGTCATATGTTCAAAGGCTGACATATACCGTAAATGTACAAGAGGAACCAATAAGTGAATAAATAGTTTTACTATACAAAAAGCACATTTTCTAAACAAGTAACAAGTGAAAACATAATAATACTGTGCATATTAAAATCATAATTATCTTCTCAATGTGCCCTTAATAACTAATAGCGGTCATGCGTCAACATTGATAAAAAATTTCACTCTTTATCACACTTCCTTTCGACTGTCATTGCAATTCTTACAACTCCGAAAATTTTAACACATAGCCATTGTTTGTTTATTTTGCAACACATTTTCAAGGAAAAAGTGTGAAATTATGACCTCGATGGAGTCGACCGGCATTTGTATTCGACTCTGCGACTTATTAAGGTTTCGATGCAGCATCGGTATATTTTATATGATAAAAGAAGGAAAAATGTTTGGGACTAAGCTTGACCAATAGGGACTGCCGGTTCACTAATGACTGCCTGTTTGAATGATTGCAGTTTTATCTAAATATGTGACATTTTAATACTATCTACATGCGTTTGCTTTGCTTGACAAAATTTATCTCGAAGTATTCTTAGAAACTATGCAAACATAAATGGTGACTAATACACTGATTGAAAGACTAAACAATGCACTCTTTTTTGCGCTAGAGATCAACATTTCAAAACCGCGTGGGAAGGTTGTCATGAAAAATTTACATAACTCAAGGCTATATGTCCATAAAGGCCCAAATTTAATTGCTATCTGTCCATAAAGGCCCAAATACTAATGGCTATTTGTCCATAAAGGCCCAACTACTTATGACTATCTGTCCATTAAGGTCCAAGTACTAATAGTTATCTGTCCATAAAGACCAATATTCTAATGGTTATCTCTCCATAAAGGCCCAAATACTAGTGGCTATCTGTCCATAAAGGCCCAAATACTAGTGGCTATCTGTCCATAAAGGCCCCAATACTATTATGGCTATCTGTCCATAAAGGCCCCAATACTATTATGGCTAACTGTCCATAAAGGCCTAAATACTATTATGGCTAACTGTCCATAAAGGCCCAAATACTATTTTGGCTATCTGTCCATAAAGGCCCCAATACTATTATGGCTATCTGTCCATAAAGGCCCCAATACTATTATGGCTAACTGTCCATAAAGGCCTAAATACTTATGTCTATCTGTCCATAAAGGCCCAAATATTAATGACTATCTGACCATAAAGGCCCAAATACAAATGTCTATCTGTCAATAAAGGCCCAAATACTAATGACTATCTGTCCATAAAGGCCCAAATACTAATGTCTATCTGTCAATAAAGGCCCAAATACTAATGGCTATCTGACCATTAAGGCCCAAATACTATTATGGCTATCTGTACATAAAGGCCCAAATACGTATGGCTATCTGTCCATAAAGGCCCAAATACTAGTTTGGCTATCTGTCCATAACCTTTTAAAGGCCCAAATACTATTATGGCTATCTGTCCATAAACGCCCCAATACTATTATGGCTAACTGTCCATAAAGGCCTAAATACTATTATGGCTAACTGTCCATAAAGGCCCAAATACTATTATGGCTATCTGTCCATAAAGGCCCCAATACTATTATGGCTATCTGTCCATAAAGGTCCCAATACTGTTACGGCTATCTGTCCATAAAGGCCCCAATACTATTATGGCTAACTGTCCATAAAGGCCTAAATACTTATGTCTATCTGTCCATAAAGGCCCAAATATTAATGACTATCTGACCATAAAGGCCCAAATGCAAATGTCTATCTGTCAATAAAGGCCCAAATACTAATGGCTATCTGTCCATAAAGGCCCAAATACTAATGTCTATCTGTTAATAAAGGCCCAAATACTAATGGCTATCTGACCATTAAGGCCCAAATACTATTATGGCTATCTGTACATAAAGGCCCAAATACGTATGGCTATCTGTCCATAAAGGCCCAAATACTAGTTTGGCTATCTGTCCATAACCTTTTAAAGGCCCAAATACTATTATGGCTATCTGTCCATAAAGGCCCCAATACTATTATGGCTAACTGTCCATAAAGGCCTAAATACTATTATGGCTAACTGTCCATAAAGGCCCAAATACTATTATGGCTATCTGTCCATAAAGGCCCAAATACTATTATGGCTCTCTGTCCATAAAGGCCTAAATACTTATGACTATCTGACCATAAAGGCCCAAATACTAATGGCTATCTGACCATAAAGGCCCAAATACTAATGGCTATCTGTCTATAAAGGCCCAAATACTACTGGCTGTCTGTCCAAAAAGGCCAAAATACTACTGGCTATCTGTCCATAAAGGCCCAAATACTAATGGCTATCTGTCCATAAAGGCCCAAATACTACTGGCTGTCTGTCCAAAAAGGCCAAAATACTACTGGCTATCTGTCCATAAAGGCCCAAATACTAATGGCTCTCTGTCCATAAAGACCCAAATACTACTGGCTGTCTGTCCAAAAAGGCCAAAATACTACTGGCTATCTGTCCATAAAGGCCCAAATACTAATGGCTATCTGTCCATAAAGGCCCAAATACTAATGGCTAATTGTCCATGAAGGCCCAAATACTATCTGTCCATAAAGGCCCAAATACTAATGTCTATCTGTCAATAAAGGCCCAAATACTAATGGCTATCTGACCATTAAGGCCCAAATACTATTATGGCTATCTGTACATAAAGGCCCAAATACGTATGGCTATCTGTCCATAAAGGCCCAAATACTAGTTTGGCTATCTGTCCATAACCTTTTAAAGGCCCAAATACTATTATGGCTATCTGTCCATAAACGCCCCAATACTATTATGGCTAACTGTCCATAAAGGCCTAAATACTATTATGGCTAACTGTCCATAAAGGCCCAAATACTATTATGGCTATCTGTCCATAAAGGCCCCAATACTATTATGGCTATCTGTCCATAAAGGTCCCAATACTGTTACGGCTATCTGTCCATAAAGGCCCCAATACTATTATG
Source organism: Mya arenaria (assembly GCF_026914265.1). Lineage (NCBI taxonomy): Eukaryota > Metazoa > Mollusca > Bivalvia > Myida > Myidae > Mya > Mya arenaria. The sequence continues at coordinate 55,666,966 of NC_069132.1, read as the reverse complement.
GCTAACTGTCCATAAAGGCCTAAATACTTATGTCTATCTGTCCATAAAGGCCCAAATATTAATGACTATCTGACCATAAAGGCCCAAATGCAAATGTCTATCTGTCAATAAAGGCCCAAATACTAATGGCTATCTGTCCATAAAGGCCCAAATACTAATGTCTATCTGTTAATAAAGGCCCAAATACTAATGGCTATCTGACCATTAAGGCCCAAATACTATTATGGCTATCTGTACATAAAGGCCCAAATACGTATGGCTATCTGTCCATAAAGGCCCAAATACTAGTTTGGCTATCTGTCCATAACCTTTTAAAGGCCCAAATACTATTATGGCTATCTGTCCATAAAGGCCCCAATACTATTATGGCTAACTGTCCATAAAGGCCTAAATACTATTATGGCTAACTGTCCATAAAGGCCCAAATACTATTATGGCTATCTGTCCATAAAGGCCCAAATACTATTATGGCTCTCTGTCCATAAAGGCCTAAATACTTATGACTATCTGACCATAAAGGCCCAAATACTAATGGCTATCTGACCATAAAGGCCCAAATACTAATGGCTATCTGTCTATAAAGGCCCAAATACTACTGGCTGTCTGTCCAAAAAGGCCAAAATACTACTGGCTATCTGTCCATAAAGGCCCAAATACTAATGGCTATCTGTCCATAAAGGCCCAAACACTACTGGCTGTCTGTCCAAAAAGGCCAAAATACTACTGGCTATCTGTCCATAAAGGCCCAAATACTAATGGCTCTCTGTCCATAAAGACCCAAATACTACTGGCTGTCTGTCCAAAAAGGCCAAAATACTACTGGCTATCTGTCCATAAAGGCCCAAATACTAATGGCTATCTGTCCATAAAGGCCCAAATGCTAATGGCTAATTGTCCATGAAGGCCCAAATACTATCTGTCCATGAAGGCCCAAATACTAATGGCTATCTGTCCATAAAGGCCAAAATACTAAAGGCTATCTGTCCATGAGGCCTTTCGGAGGCATTTGTCACATTCCTGTGACAGCACTTGTTCTAATATTTCATTACATGAAACAACAGTTTATTGGCTTTAAGATAAGTCTTTTTTGTTTTTAATATTCAAAATGACTAGTGGTGAAACAAACAGTACACAGACTTATATTGAATGAAACTTCTGTTACAAATTATTTAAATATAACTACTGAAAATGTGTTTACATCAAATAATTTTACTTCAAGTAAGGGGGGGGGGATTTTATTTTCCTATCTGTTTTTGATTGATTTGATCTAAAACATAAATACCAAACATGAGTCTGGAAACCAAAGATAAGAGCAACCTGAAAATGCTGGATTAATGGCTGAATTGCACCACTGTTTTGCTCATGTCTACTCCCCAGTCGTTCTGTACCCATACAAGGACAGAGTTAGTAAACATGTCAATAGATGTATGCTACAATGATGCTGATGTTATAGTGGTGTTTCACTAATTAAAATGCTTTGAAATTTGCTCAAACCCACATTGTATGTGCTCTGTTTCAGAATCCAGACAGCTGCGCACTTTGCAATACTACAGTGCATTGGATTACAAACTGTGATGTAAGTATGTCCAATCTATATTTTGATATAACTTGCTCTAAAGGTTTCACATAAGGAAACTTTTGGGGTTTGGGTGTCAATTTTCTTTTCATCTTCAGACATTGTACACTGTAAAGAGTGTTACAGTACAGGTAGTGTATGTCAACATATCTACTGTAATCCTTAATTTCTCTTAAAGGGGTCAATCAGCAATGAATATGATCAGTGTAAGATACAACCTTATGTACAATAATGTGCTGTATGTTGCAGGAGCCTTATTATGTCTCCCCCTCTCTGGGGGAGACATATTGTTTTTGCCCTGTCCGTCAGTCCGGTAGTCCGTCAGTCCGTCAGTCCGTCCGTACGTCACACTTCGTTTCCGATCGATAACTGGAAAACCGCATGACCTAGGATCACCAAACTTGGTAGGGAGGTTGGTCGTGAGGTGTAGAGGATCCCTATTGTTTTTGGGGTCACTAGGTCAAAGGTCAAGGTCGCGGCGACCCCCAATATAAAAAACATTTCTGCTCAAAATCTTGAGAACGGTTTGACCTAGGTTCACCAAACTTGGTAGGGAGGTTGGTCATGAGGTGTAGAAGATCCCTATTGTTTTTGGGGTCATTAGGTCAAAGGTCAAGGTCGCGGCGACCCCCAATGTAAAAAACATTTCCGCTCAATATCTTGAGAATGGTTTGACCTAGGTTCACCAAACTTGGTAGGGAGGTTGATCATGAGGTTTAGAAAACTCCTATATTTTGGGGGGTCACAAGGTCAAAGGTCAACGTCGCTGTGACCTCTAATGTAAAAAAATATTTCCGTGCAATATCAGGAGAATGCTTTGATCTAGGTTCACCAAACTTTGAAGTGAGGTTGGTCATGATGTCTAGATGATCCCAATTGTTTTGGGGGTAACAAGGTCAATAGTCAAGGTCGTGGTGACCTTCCATGTAAAAATCATTTGCGTGTAATATCTTTATGTCTCCCCCATTCATGGGGAGACATATTGTTTTTGCCCTGTCCGTCAGTCAGTCCATCAGTCTGTCAGTCAGTCAGTCAGTACGTCACACTTCGTTTCCGCCCAATAACTATAGAACTCTTAGACCCAGGAACTTCATACTTGGTATGCTAGTTGGTCATGACTAGTAGATGACCCCTATTGAATTTGGGGTCACTAGGTCAAAGATCAGGGTCAACGTGACCTTGAGGTGAAGAAACGGTTTCCACTCAATAACTAAAGATCCTTTGGGTCCTGGAACTTCATACTTGGTATGCTAGTTGTTCATGACTATTAGATGACTCCTATTGATTTTGAGATCAAAAGGTCAAAGGTCAAGGTTACCTTCAGGTAAAAAATGTTATGTTGGCAGTGACCTTAAGCTTAAAAATGGTTTCTGCTCAATAACTAAAGAAAGCTTGTACCCAGGAACTTCATAGTTGTTCATGACTAGTAGATGACTCCTATTGATTTTGAGATCAGTAGGTCAATGGTCAAGGTCACCGTGACCTTGAGGTGAAGAAACTGTTTCCGCTCAATAACTAGAGAACGCTTGCAACCAGGAATTTCATACTTGGTATGCTAGTTGGTCATGACTAGAAGATGACCCATATTGATTTTGAGATCACTAGGTCAAAGGTCAAGGTTGCCATGACCTTGAAGTGAAGAAAAAGTTTCCGCTCAATAACTAAAGATCCTTTGGTTTCAGGAACTTCATACTTGGTAAGCTAGTTGTTCATGACTAGAAGATGAACCCTATTGATTTTCAGATCAAAAGGTCAAAGGTCAAGGTTACCTTCAGGTAAAAAATGATACGTTGGCGGTGACCTTAAGCTTAAAAATGGTTTCTGCTCAATAACTTAAGAACGCTTGTACCCAGGAACTTCATTCTTGGTACGCTAGTCGGTCATGACTAGTAGATGACCCCTATTGATTTTGAGATCAGTAGGTCAAAGGTCAAGGTTGCCATGACCTTGAGTTGAAGAAATGGTTACCGCTCAGTAACTAAAGAACACTTGCACCCAAGAACTTAATACTTGGTATGCAAGTTGGTTATGTAGATGATCCCTATTGATGTTGTGATCAGTAGGTAAAAGGTCATGGTCACGATGACTGTGAGCTGAAAAATGGTTTCCGATCAATAATTGAATAACGCTTGCGCCCAGGAACTTCATACAATGCAAACTTCGTTTACATTTTCCATGATTAATCAACAACACTTTCTTCTCTTCACTATTTAATATAATCGAATAAACCAAACTTCACTGTTGGTTTGTCTCCAGTCCAAAGTTACAAATTTCATGTCCATCATTTATTTTTTCTCAGTTACGACCACACAATAGGGGAGACAAGCGCTTTTTCAAAAAAGCAATCTCTAGTTGAACCTGTTCTATGCTTAATTTATGTGCTGTATGTTGCAGGAGCCTTATTGAACCTGTTCTATGCTTCAATTATGTGCTGTATGTTGCTCGAGCCTTATGAAGCCTGTTCTATGCTTCAATAATGTGCTGTATGTTGCTGGAGCCTTATGAAGCCTATTCTATGCTTCAATAATGTGCTGTATGTTGTTGGAGCCTTATGAAGCCTGTTCTATGCTTCAATTATGTGCTGTATGTTGCTCGAGCTTTATGAAGCCTGTTCTATGCTTCAATAATGTGCAGTATGTTGCTGGAGCCTTATGAAGCCTATTCTATGCTTCAATAATGTGCTGTATGTTGTTGGAGCCTTATGAAGCCTGTTCTATTCTTCAATAATGTGCTGTATGTTGCTGGAGCCTTATTGAACCTGTTCTATGCTTCAATTATGTGCTGTATGTTGCTGGAGCCTTATGAAGCCTGTTCTATGCTTCAATAATGTGCAGTATGTTGCTGGAGCCTTATGAAGCCTGTTCTATGCTTCAATAATGTGCTGTATGTTGTTGGAGCCTTATGAAGCCTGTTCTATGCTTCAATAATGTGCTGTATGTTGCTGGAGCTTTATGAAGCCTGTTCTATGCTTCAATAATGTGCTGTATGTTGCTGGAGCCTTATGAAGCCTGTTCTATGCTTCAATAATGTGCTGTATGTTGCTGGAGCCTTATGAAGCCTGTTCTATGCTTCAATAATGTGTTTTATTGTGTAGGAGCCTTATGAAGCCTGTTCTATGCTTCAATAATGTGCTGTATGTTGCTGGAGCCTTATGAAGCCTGTTCTATGCTTCAATAATGTGCTGTATGTTGCTGGAGCCTTATGAAGCCTGTTCTATGCTTCAATTATGTGTTGTATGTTGCTGGAGCCTTATGAAGCCTGTTCTATGCTTCAATAATGTGCTTTATTGTGCAGGAGACTTATTTAGCCTGTTCTATGCTTCAATTATGTGCTGTTTGTTGCAGGAACCTTATGAAGTCTGTTCTATGCTTCAAATGATGTGCCCTACTGTGCAGAAGACTTATGAAACCTGTTATATGCTTGAATAATGTGCTGTATTGTGCAGGAGCCTTTTGGAGCCTGTTCTATGATTCAGTAATGTGCTGTATTGTGCAGGAGCCTTATGAAGCCTGTTCTATGCTTCAGTAATGTGCTGTATTGTGCAGGAGCCTTATGGAGCCTGTTCTATGATTCAGTAATGTGCTGTATTGTGCAGGAGCCTTATGGAGCCTGTTCTATGCTTCAATAATGTGCTGTATTGTGCAGGAGCCTTATGGAGCCTGTTCTATGCTTCACTTATGTGCTGTATTGTGCAGGAGCCTTATGGAGCCTGTTCTATGCTTCAATAATGTGATGTATTGTGCAGGAGCCTTATGGAGCCTGTTATATGCTTCAAAAATGTGCTGTACTTTACAGGAACCTTATAGAGCGTGTTCTATGCCTCAATAATGTGCTGTATTATTTGCTATACTGTGCAGGAACCTTATGGAGCCTGTTCTATGCTTCAATAATGTGCTTTATTATGCAGAAGCCTTATGGAGCCTGTTCTATGCTTTAATAATGTGCTGTATTGTGTGCTGTATTTTGCATGAGCCTTATGGAGATTGTTCTATGCTTCAATAATATACACTGTATTTTGCAGGAGCCCTACTGTTATGGAACCTGTTCTGTGCTGCGTACCAATTATGGTAAGACACAGTAATTCAATTGGCTCGGCATTTCCAATCTAATGCTTATTTTTTTTTTTGAGGACCTATTATTCTTAAATATCAACATAATGTATTATTCTTAAGTTATGTTTGTGCAGAACTGTGCTTGAGACTCTCAGATGTTTGCTGAGAATCCATGGTTCAAACGCATGGGAGTCCAAGAATACATTCAGCCTATTCAATATAAATTGTTTGTATAATGGCTTACTACTGTTCTCCAAATTAATAAGCTAAACATGCTGGTCATTCAATTAATCAAGCATGTTTACAATGCAATTTTTCAAGGTCATGTTATACACATTAGAAACACATCCAGATATTTTCGAGTGTGGCAGTTCAGGGGAGTAGCTTCCTTTAGGCACTGTAGGCACGTGCCTACACATTTTTCTCAAAAATGAAAAAAATAGAAGTTTCAAAAATGCAATAAAAATCGAAGGATTAAGGGGGTAAGGGGTATAGTGTCGATCTGCAGCGAACCCATCGAATATGAAAATAAGTCCGTATTGAATAACACTATTTAAAAAAAAATCGAAGGTTTTCATAACTGGTTCGAAGTAGTGTTGTAACGAAACTTCCAAGCGACCAAGGAAGTCAGATCAAAGTTTTTTAAGCGCTTGATTTGAAATTGTAACAACTTGACATGGCCGACCAGGACCCTCCATATCCGGATATTGGCGGTTCTAGCTTCTGTGCCACTGATGAGGAAACGAAGCGACGTCTTCTGACTGAAACCTGGTCGTCTTGTTTGTCCTACCCATTCCCATTTCGGTATGTGCCTACTGCATTCCTGTCTCATAGTTTTTTAATTAATGCGTCTGACCCACAGGGGCAGGTTGCGTTGTTTTGACACACCACGCCCCCATCCGTTTTTTTTTATTTATTTTTTTACTGTAACTTGTTGAAATTGGCAAAAAAAATGTTTGTTTTTTAATTTTTATTTTAATAAAAATTAAATAAAATATTTTTTTTGCCAATTATCACAAGTTACAGTAACCACATCATATTCTTACTAAAAATTGATAAAAAAAACCAAACAAAAAACGGACAGGGGCGTGGTGTGTCAAAACAACGCAACCTGCCCCTGTCGTCTGACCTTGCGACATGTGAACAGCGTATGACATAAAATAATTCAACAGACTCATAATAAATATGTATCATCTGCCTTTACTGCAGATTTTTAATTTAAATTTGCCTTTGATCTTATTTATTTTTGATAAAATAAAATGTTTATTGTTTTACTTATGAAACAAATGCGTTAAATTAATATGTACTAATTTAACAAGACTAGTATTGGCTAATCGAATGTGGTGTAGTGGTATAATGTTTGACTACCACACAAGCGATCCCTGTTCTTTTCCTCGATCCAGCATATAAATTCTAAAAAAATATTTTTACCACTCATAATACTTTTGTAACCAGTTGGTGTGTTTTTTTTACTTTCGTCTGTCTGTACTTCCGAAACCATTTTTCTAGAATTATCTCAAAAATGTTTAACACTGAAATATTTTGCTTATATAGGACATTTGGAGGCAAACAACGAAAACTGAATGGTAAATGGCTATTGGAGAACAAATGGTTGCGGTATTCTAAGTCAAAGGATGCGATATATTGTGTGAACTGTTACCTGTTTGGAGGTACTGATGGCAGAGAGAAGACGTTTACATCTGGTATGACTGATTGGAAGAAATTGTCATCGTTGGGTTAAACGTCATGAAAATGAAACTTGTCATAATAATGCTTCCGCTAGAGCTGAAAGTTATCAAGACATACAGCTTGGAAAAAGTGAGTCTATTAACAAGAAACTGTCGGACTCCGCTAGGACAACAGTGAAGAACAACAGACATGTCTTGCATAGAATAATTGAAATAATAGTTCTCTGTGCAAAGCAAAACATACCACTACAAGGGCATACAGAGGAAACTAGTAATTTCTACGCAATACTTACTGCATTTGCACAAAATGATGAATTTCTGTCGGAGCACCTAGCTAGCGCACAATATAATGCCAAGTACACTTCCCCTGACATCCAAAACAAACTTATTGACATTTGTGCTGAACAAGTCAAGGAAAGGATTTTTAGCGACTGTCGGAACTGTCCATACTTTGCAATAATTGTCAATGAAGCTACCGATAAATCAACTAAAGAACAGTTGTCGCTCTGTGTCAGATTTGTTGACAATAAGGGTACAGTAAGGGAGGAATTTTTGGGCTTCGTTCAGTGTGCCTCTGTCAAAGGAATTGAACTTTGTGCCAATATTATGTCATTTCTCCAGGAAGCCAACCTTGACGTCTTAAATGTTCGAGCGCAGTGTTACGATGGGGCATCAAACATGTCGGGGAAATATCGAGGAGTTCAGGCTATTGTTCGTGAAAGATCACCGCATGCTAACTACATACACTGCAAAGTGCATTGGTGGAAAGTAGACCGCCTCGGCTCCAAGATAGGCTCCGACAGACGAGCAAAGATTTGTACCCGTGTATTTATGGCATTCTCAGAGACAGTACTGTTGACAATGCCACCGACATCAACATCATGCGAACGATCGTTTCGTGCTATGAAGCGAATCAAGCACTATTTGCGGTCGACCATGAGCACAGACAGGATGTCATCGTTGGCATTACTGCATATTCACAAGGACATGGACGTCGACATTAATAATGTTATAAATTCATTTGCTTCAAGGATGTGCAGGAAGCTTAACTTTTTCTGAAGCAAGTGTAGCCGGCTTTTGCTACAGAAAGTGTTTGATTTGTACGATTACTATCTAGTTCCGGTTTCTTAGTCTGATTACTTTTATTGACATGGTCGGTTATATATTCATGTCATTTATATATTCTGAATACAGTACGGAGAGTTTTTCAATAACCGTTAATTTATTTTTTGTTGAAAATTTTAACTGCTTTAGAATGGTATGGAATATACTTTTCAGCTTGACAAAAACTGCAAAATTATAAAATTTATTTTTCCTTCAAAAAATGCCCCAAAATACAGCTGGGGCGATATAGGATTTCAAACATTTTAGGGGGGGGGGCATGCCCCGCACCCCCCTAGAACAACGGGGCCTACACATTGATTGTTGCCAAGCTACGCCCCTGCAGTTCAAGTTCATGTTTTATAGAGACAAACCAAATCTTTGGCAAATTGTTAGTTGAGTTATTTTCTGTCCCAAAAATCTTGTGTCATATATGAAGCTCCAATAGTATTACACCTATACACATTTAGTGCACCTGCCTTTTCTATCACATTTCACTTTAGTATGGCAGCCAAATTAGATATTTTAGTCAAACCTATGGCCATAAAAAATGTTTTTGCACATTGTAGTTATTTAGGTTAACAAGTGCTCAGTGTGAACTATTGTGATTAAAGGGTGATTGTCTGTTGTCATCTGTCATCCGTCCATCATCAACATTTTCCTAGGGTGGCTTTCTTCCAGATTCCTTCCAGAAAAAGTTGTACCATGCAGAACTCTGGTTGCCATTGCAACCGAGAGGAAACTCATGGAAATTCTTCTTCTCAGAATCCGCTGGCCCAATTTTAAAATCATTTCACAAAAAATATCCTTAGGTGACCCTCTATCAAATTACTTCACCCATCTTACATATTGTAAGAGTTGTGGCCTTTGGTAACATTACACAAATACATATTTTTTATGTTTTTATACACTGTTTTTTATGTTTCACCAGGGGCAGATGGGTGTTTTGGCGCATGAATCCATAATGTTATCTGATCAATTACTCGAGAAACCTTTGTCCTATTATGAACAGATTTGGTCATAATGTGTTTAGGCATAATATCTTGGTCACTTGAGAGTTTGCCCTTTATAGAAATATAGGTCTTGTCCAATCAATATCTTTAGAAGCCTTTGTCCAATCATCAACAAATTTGGTTGAAAGATGAAGAATGTATATGATCATAACATGTTGGGCAAGTTCTTTAACCAGCTATATCCCTCCAGTAACTCAAAAGTTAACATTCTTTTATCATAGAAATTACCTAAAATTGGTCTTGTCCGATCAGTAACTTTAAAAGCCTTTGTCCAATTATCACCAAATTTGATCAGAATGTGCATGGGCATGATATCTCAGACAAGTTTAATAACAAGCCTTTTGGCTTCAGTCATTTGAGAGTTTTCGCCCTTTAATCATAAAAAGAGCCCAATCATCTCCAAATTTGGTCAAAGTGTGTATGGGCATACTACCTTGGACGAGTTTAGCCAAATAGCTGTAGTCACCCAAAGTTATTGCAATTTAATTTTAGAATGTCTAGAGCACCATTAAAGTTTTACTCAGGTAAGCGATATAGGTCCATCTGGGACATTTGGTTTATTCAAATTTTACCAAATCAACAATAATGTCTTCCCCATTCATGCTTTCACACTGGCACATCCTCTATTGACCAATCAGCACCACAGTCAATGATTGTGTTTTCAGGATCTTTATATCTTGTTACTTTGGTGTGTCAGTTGGGGTCAAAAACTAGGTCTCCGGGACATAAGTTTTAAGAAAAGCTGATAATAATTTATAATGATAATGATTTATAAAACGTTCATTTTCCTCACACAAATGGAATAGTTTCTGTGAATTTTCATGAAATTTTATCAGTTTATTTCTATGAACGATATCTCGGATGAGTATGAATATGGGTCTTGATGGTTAAAAAACTAGGTCACTAGCTCAAATCTTAGGTTTGCTAAATTGTATTGTCTTAACAATAATCCAGCTTTTATGCAGCGTTGCTGTTTTGTGATTTCTATATGATCTGGTATTCATCATTTCCTATTAGAACTCCATCCAGCAGCATACATTGTTTCCAATGATAACTTTGATTTATTCCTGTAGACAGTCACAAGAACCAGGTGGTGCGGATCCCGGTGGTGAATGTGCGGGCATTACCTGACGGGCAATCCATGGAGCTGATGTGGAGCCGGCCAGAACTCATCATATCAAGTTCCCCAATGTCCATGTACAACATCATCTACATCATAGAGCGGACCCAGGCAGACCCTCGATACCCTGGCATCAGTACCACGCAGCTGAAAGGATGGGTGGGTAATGGTCATAATGATCATTTTTTCTGTCGTAGCCTAGTGGTATCTAAGATTATCCTAGTGGTATGTAAGAACAGCCTAGTGGTTTATAGGAATGACATAGTGATATATAAGAATGGTCTTGTGGTAGATATGAATGACCTATTGATATATAGGAATAACAATGGCCTAGTAGTATACAAGAATGGCCTAGTGTTATATAGGAATTGCCTAGTGGTTAACAGGAATTACTTAGTGGTATATAGGAATTGCTTAGTGGTATATAGGAATGGCCTAGCGGTATATAGACATTGCCTAGTGGTTAACAGGAATTGCTTAGTGGTATATAGGAATTGCTTAGTGGTATATAGGAATGGCCTAGTGGTTTATAGACATTGCCTAGTGGTTAACAGGAATTACTTAGTGGTATATAGGAATTGCTTAGTGGTATATAGGAATGGCCTAGTGGTATATAGACATTGCCTAGTGGTTAACAGGAATTGCTTAGTGGTATATAGGAATGGCCTAGTGGTATATAGGAATTGCTTAGTGGTATGTAAGAATTGCCTAGTGGTATATAGGAATAGCCTAGTAGTATATAGGAATTGCCTAGTGATATGAAGGAATTGCCTAGTTGTATATAATAATTGCCTAGTGGTATATACGAATTGCCTTGTGGTATATAGAAATTGCCTTGTATTAAATTGAAAGGCCAAGTGATGTTTTAGAATGGCCTAGTGTCAGTAGTAGTATATAGGAATGGCCTTTTGGTATATAGGAATTGCCTAGTGGTATAGAGGAATTGCCTAGTGGTATGGAGGAATTGCCTAGTGGTATATACAAATTGTATAGTGGTATGTAGGAATGGCCTTGTGGTTTAAAGGATGCCTAGTGGTTTATAGTAATTGCTTAGTGGTTTATAGGAATTGCCTAGAGGAATTGCCTAGTGGTATAGATGAATTGCTTAGTGGTATAATGGAATTGCCTAGTGGTATAAAGGAATGGCCTAGTGGTATATAAGAAATGGGTAGTGGCATATAGGAATTGCCTAGTGGTATATAAGAAATTGCATAGTGGTATAGACGAATGGACTTGTGGTATATAAGAAATGCCTAGAGTTGTATAGGAATTGCCTAGTGGTATATAAGAATTGCCTAGTGATATATAGGAATGACCTAGTGGTAGCTAGGAATTGCCTAGTGGTATATTAGAATGGCCATATGTATAATTTGCCTAGTGGTTTATATATAGGAATTGCCTAGTGGTAGATAGGATTTGCTAAGTTGTATATAGGATTTGCCTAGTGGTATATAGGAATTGCCTAGAGGTATATAGGAATTGCCTAGTGGTATATAGGAATTGCCTAGTGGTATATAGGAATTGCCTAGAGGTATAAAGGAATTGCCCAGTGGTATATAGGAATTGCCTAGTGGTATATAAGAATGGTTTGGTGGTATATGAGAATAGCTTAGTGGTACAGTGGAAACTCACTAAACCGGATCTCCACAAAACCGGAATCCTCGGGATACTGCACTTTTTTCAGAGTCCCGGTTTTCCCCTTCTATTTTCAATGTAAAATAATCCCTACAAAACCGGAACCTCGGAATTCCGGATACCGGACAAAAAATCGAGAAAATTTGTTAGTTGTCAACGTAATTTTACCTCACAAAACCGGACGTATATTTGTTCAAACATGTCAAAATGATGTTGTGTATTAGGAATTTGCGAATCACGTGTCACTTTGTCACTTTGTTTTGACAGCCGGTCCGTTAAATATTGCACCTGTGATGTTGTGTTAACTCGATAATCGATAATGATTATTGCGCTGTGGATTGACTGCCGCGCGATAATCAAACTTGTGAAAAGAAAATTGATTGAAACATTAATTTGTTTGTTGCAGAAAATAAAGAAATAGAAACGGTTATTAAGTGATCATCTTGGAGGGTTGTTTTATCTAAAGACTTCTATGATTGAATCAAATAAGAGCGGTGCGTTAATTAAACTATCAAACATACTTAACAAGCATTAAATTGCGCGAGTTGTTTTATTTTAAGACTTGGAAAAAAAGATGATTATAAAAACGCAGAAATGTTTAATTATGTTTATCACTAATTATGTTAATGAATATACATGTATATTCTATGCATTATTTAAAGTTACTTGAACCATTGTAAATGTAAAATAAATGTTATCTTTATGTGTTTTCATTTAATTCCAGTTTTCAACTTCCCTTTAAAGGTTAACTCAGTTAATATTTTGGATCAACTTACTCCGTACATCAAATCCTCACTAAACCGGAATCCTCACTAAACCGAAAATTTTGCCCAGTCCGGACCTTGTCCGGTTTAGTGAGTTTCCACTGTATATAAGAATGTTTTGGTGGTATATGAGAATGGCCTAGTGGTATATAAGAATGGTTTGGTGGTATATGAGAATGGCCTAGTGGTATATAAGAATGGTTTGGTGATATTATATGAGAATGGCTGAGTGGTTGGTGGTATATGAGAATGGCTTAGTGTTATATAAGAATGGTTTGGTGGTATATGAGAATGGCTTAGTGGTATATGAGAATGGTTTGGTTTATGAGAATGGCTTAGTGGTATATGAGAATGCTTTGATGGTATATAAGAATGGCTTAGTGTTATATAAGAATGGTTTGGTGGTATATGAGAATGGCTTAGTGGTATATAAGAATGGTTTGGTGGTATATAAGAATGGCTTAGTGGTATATAAGAATGGCCGTGTGGTGGTTTCTACTTAGGAGTTTGACTTGAAATTTATTAATTTCAGCTCATAGTTGTCTTCATAAACAAGCTGAAAAAGTAGTATAAAGTAAATTCATTTTGCACTTAAATTACTATTTTGAACACCAAAACGGTGCAGTCATGTTTGTATGTCTTCATGATATTCAGGTGACAGACACCCGCTATGAAGTTGCTCTGACAGGGCACTGCAGCCAGGTTCGCTACAGAGTGATGGCCATCAACCAGTTTGGCTCTTCAGGATTCAGTAACCCAGTATATGCCCCGAGTGAGTCCACATCACAAGAGTCTCAAGATTTATTTTTGGAAATAGAATTTCGGCAATTAAAAGACCATTAGAAGATGTCTGTTTAGCATCTCAGGATTTTGTAACAATGTATATGCTCCAAGTTAGTCAATATTCCTTTAAATTTCTTTACATTCTATGAAGGTTGTTTCAGTGATTTCTACTTGTTACAGACAAAAACTAGTTCTGCTTTTCCAATATTAGTACCGTATTATATCATGTATAGGACGCTAGCATAGATAGGAATCAGGCAAAAAAATTGTCGAGAAAACGGGTAAAACCCCTTAATATATAAGATAGGACGCAGCGGAAAAATGTCAAAATTGGAGCCGAAAAATTGAGGTTGGTAAAGTATTTATAACATATATTGAAGTAAAAAAACAAACAAAAATTGTATATAAGACATATTTCGATAAGTGTCTTGTGTATTTCGATAATTATCGTCGTTTTTCGGTGATTAAGCGTACACAACAATGATATATGTCTTGACATTTTGAGAACATTCACGCATAATATAAGACTTATACAAATGCTGTAATAGACTAGTTCTGACTGACAGTCAATCGTTGCAACTGTTGCATCTCCCGACATGCCTTCTGAATGACAGTCAACCGTTGCAACCATTGCAAAACTGTGTATTGTCAAAACTAATGATTGTTTTGATAAGGCTTGTCGCTGCGCGGATTAAAGCATGTCAGCATAATTTATGCGTGTCGGTAATTAGCCTTGGTAGCAGAAGGCACCTCGGGTAAAGTGCGAACAAACAACAATACGGTATTAATTACCATCGCAATAGTTTGTTCTATTGATGTTTTTCTAATGACAGACAGCGGGTGTTTTTCACACCTTCGCACATTTTAAAAGATTTGATAGTGACAATAATGCTACTTTGCGTTATGCACATTCCTTTATTAATTTTTTAAAACAGTAACATACAACAAAATGTTTTGTAAAATATCGAAACATTAAAATCATGAACAACGATTAATTGATAAATACCTCCTTTCCCGATTTTCCGTTGCCGTTATAACTCAATCCAGTTAAAGTGCTGACTCACATCAAGTTTTTGTGAGTAGCGTCCCTTTTGTAAAAAAGTAAACACTCGTGTTTGTTTTCAATTTATTTCTCAATAAATCATTTTAAAGTAAACATTCAATATATTTCTGCGTGTGTTAACTTGCGTGATTTTACCTATGTCAGTTGTTCTCTTCGGTGACGCAGTACAGATACTTACTATTACCGCGTTCTTCCCCGGTCCGATATTATGGACCTGAAATGGACTTGGAAAAAAACAGATGAAATTCTAATAGCATAGAAAGGACGCAGGCAATTTTTAAGACGATAATTGGGGGTAAAAAAGTGCGTCCTATGCATGATATAATACGGTAACTGTTTAATCAATTATATTCTTCAATCAATGCTGGAGGTTGTTTGATCCTGGGATTATTCTGATTATTCTAAATAATACCAGTATCATTTTTTCTCAGGGTTGGGTAAAACTGTTTTCCTCTATTAGTCAATCATTATTTATTTGGTGTAAATTGCTTTAATTTTGTGACATTTAAATTTTTGTGATTCCAACAAGTCACTATTCCATTTATCCACTATATTGAAAGGAGATTCAATCAAGTTGTTAATTTCAATTTTTGCCATATATCCTTTTTAGCTCCACTGGCCAAAGGCGATGGTAATGTGTACATAGTATGTGCCTCCGTGCGTCTATGCGTCTGTAAACAATTGCTTGTAAACACGATACAGTTTTCAGTTTTGATTGTATCTCGATGAAACTTGTACAGTATCTAGATATCCATTAGAGCTCGGTTCCTTTTGAAAACCAGCCAGACCCACCCATGCATGCTTAGATTATGGCCCTTGATAGTATAAAAAAATGCTATTGTGTAAATACTAGCTTGTGAACACGATACAGTCTTCAGTTTTGATTGTATCTTGATTAAACTTGTACAGTATTTAGATATCCATTAGAGCTCGGTTCCTTTCGAAAACCAGCCAGATCGGCCCATGCATGCCAAGATTATGGGCCTTGAAAGTATAAAAATATCATTTCGTCTGTAAACAATTGTTTGTGAACATGATACAGTCTTCAGTTTTGATTGTATCTCGATGAAACTTGTACAGTATTTAGATATCCATTAGAACTCGGTTCCTTTTGAAAACCAACCAGATCTGCCCATGCATGCCAGGATTATGGGTCTTGAAAGTATAAAAAAAAATGCTATTTTAAGCTAAGTCTTTTTTTAGCCAAGTCTACATGAGCGAAGTCTATTTTTAGCCAAGTTTACATGTAAAGTCACAATTGCTTGTGAAGGTTTGTTCAAATTATGCCCCTGGGGTCATTACCTCTCCCCTCCCCCTGCCCCCCCCCCCCCCACGGAGATCGTCTCGCAAGGGGCCTGTGCGGCAACGCAAACGACCTCGGCAACGTTGGCGGAGGCCCCGGGAAGAGTTCTCTTTTCTTTGTAAGGGACGTCCCCCCCCCCTTAAATTGGGAGATGTTAAAAACCTTTTTGTCTGAAACCACTATGCAAATCCTTGCTATTTTGAACAAGGCTTTATTTAGTGGTCCACTACCATGGTTGTTCAAATTATGCCCCTTGGGTCAAAACTGGCACTGCCCTGGGTGTCACAATTTTCCTAGAGACTTATTTAAGAAATATTTTCAAAATCTTCTTGTTTCAAACCACAAGGCCCATACCTTTGATATTTGTTGTGGAGCATCATATGATGCATTTGAAAACCTTTGCAATAGTGCCCCTTGGGCAAAAGCTGGCCCCACCCCTTTTGACTTACTTTTTAATTTTTAAAGCTACAGTAATGAAATTTTGACCATGTGAACAGTTTTGCAAACAAGCATTAATGTCCTTGGATGTCCTTGACGTTGACCTTTGAACGACTTTTTATTTTTAAAGCTACAGAAATGAAATTTTGACGATGAGTACAGTTTTGAAAGCAAATATTTTTTACCCTCTGATTACCTTTACTTGGCACATATTAAAATAGTTCATGCAACTAATCTGCTTACAACACTTCCTGTCCTCAGATGTTGAACGTGCAGCATTTTCAGCTAACCCAAACACAAAAAGTGAACTATATATTTGTTGCCTATTTCTCAAACATACATGCTCTGTATTGAAAATGACCACAAGAGCCATGCCAGTATAGCATAGGCCCTTTTGGGCCTCTTGTTTAAGTATGCATGCAATGTTTCTTGAGTTACTGGCCATCGTTAATTGTATATTTTTTTATTTGTTTTGCCTTCAGCATTTAACCTCCATAGTCTTTGAGGTATTGACATCAAACTTCATTCAGTTCTAGGAAAAAAAATCCACTATAATAATTGTTCATACCCTTGTCATATTGCTACATGTTGTTTGAAAGCAAATTTTCGGTAATGGAAATAATTAAATTAATGATATTTTTCAAAATAGACCTTAGCTACCTTAGCAGGTAACAACATAATTGTTCCTATCCTCTGTCTAAAAATCTGTGACTGCTCTAGTTAAAATTTAATCAGATGTTATGGTACTTTTCTGCGCATGCATACTGCCAATCAAATTCATAGTGGAAGTCAAATGTTATTTTGTTAACGCCACTAAATGGTGATCACAATTTATATTTAGTTAATCAGAAATATTGAAAAAAGTTAGTACAGATATGTTTAGCACCTAATTGATAATAACAAGGCCCCAATTTATCGAAACTTCTTGAGCTTAACAGGCTTAAGTCGCTTAAATCAATTAGCCAAAATACATACTGAAAATGGATTTTGATAAACGAAAAATGGTTTATTCTGATAATCATACAGATTATTCCTACATAATTTCGAAAAATTCTTGAAGATGTAAATATAACACATTTTATAGAACAACAAAAATAGTGAGATTAGCTTAATCCTGTTTTAAGGGACTTAAGAAGTTTCGAGAAATTGGGGCCGGGTGTTTGATATTTAATTTTCTGAATATTAACAAATGATCTCGCCTGCCTCTTAAACTCCATTTATTTTAAGGTATTTTTCACATTGTAACTTTTGTATGAATGAAATGAAAACATGTATAAAAGCATTGTTGTACTGCTGCAGGTTTATCCCCCGGCCCTGTACAAAACATCCATCTCACAGGAAAGGGCATCTACTACTATGAAGATAAGAATAACACCGCCTTCTCCGAGTTCATGACTGTTCTAAAGTGGGACAACCCAGTTGGTAATACACAAATAGGATAGCCTGCAAGCCTTATCACAAACATAAAGAGGGAACAATTTAAGGACTGAGCACAAGACTGACCTAACATCTGTTTGTATATGGAGTTATGACTGTCTTGTACTTAACCCCAAGAACAAAAAAATATACAATAAAAATTAGGATTATATATTCAACAATTTATATTACATAATAATAATCAGAAACAAATACGCTTTAAAATGATAGCAAACATGTTGGGCTACCATGCATCATTATATAATCAGAGACCAGGTTATCCACAATATATTTATGCTTGTATAAAAGAATAGCTGACATTTGTAAAATTATATCCTTTACCAAAAGTTAAATGAGGTCGCAGTATTCCAATCAGAACGCAATACTGATATAATCAGTAACATCATAGCCCCTTTTGATTTATGTAATATAAACATCAAGTGTTTTAAGCATGTCTGTTTTTGATGAAAAAAGTTCTAGCCTTTTATGTCATCACCGGCATGATTTTGCAAATACTTTAACCTTAGTAGCCATTACTTGAAAACTGTTGAAGATATTAAAATAAAATGTTGTATACATGTAGCCACAGACAATACGTCCACAACCCTAGTTGAAATAGTTGTTGAGTTATGCCCCTTGTTTGACAGGGATAAAAGAGACAAGTGTTTGCGTCTGCTCAGTGGTGCTCTTTTGTGCCACTACACAATAGACTAGACAAATGTAAATAATGAAATATATCAAAGTTTTGGTACCTTCTGCAATTAACTCCACTTGAAAATGTTTCATTTCAATATTTCACTCTAAATTAATGCTTAATGTTTTGTTATATCACTAAATTAGGCAAAGCTTGCCTTGCAAAGACCCCTTTAAATGAAAGTTACTCTGATTAAGCAATTATTCATTTACTTGTCCTAGGAGACAGAGTAAGTTTGTGCATGTGCTTGTCCAAGGGGACAGAGAAAATATTTACATTTACTTGTCCTAGGGGACAGAGCAATATTGTCCATGTGTCCTTTCAGGTTGGGATGACAGAGATATTGACCACTATGAATGGAACCAAATGATGAACCGTTCCTGTGAATACATATCCCATGACAGTTTACCTATCCTCAAAAAAATGGTAGGCGCTGTGTATGTTTGACTATTCAATTTGATTTGTCATAATGAGGTTTTTTTATCCTAAATTTGTCTGCAGTCAAAAATAAGAATGGCTGTATTAATTACCTTTTATTTTAGGAGATTTATTTTGATGTAGGTGATTTTTTTGAGGAAAATAATCTTGAAACAAATGAAAATACAACAACTAGAACAGCAACATCATCATTGACAGTACCACCACCAGTGCCAATTTGCTTAACTGCAGTCCACTTAGAAGTGCATACATAGCTGGTGATTATGGGTTTATGTACGTGGGTTTGGATAACTTCCTGGCAGAGAATATTAATGTTAACATCAAAAACCGAAAAGAAAATGACTCGAAATGCTCAGAGATTTTCTTCTTGACAAAAATGTAGAATAAACTGCCAAACATATAATCTGTTCAACAGGATATTGTTAATTTTGGATGAAGATCAAATTTTATTTCACGAGTGGTATAAACTTTGATTTTCCACCGAATACAACAATAATCCTTTATTTATTTGTTGATATGATAACCATGCCCTACTGTTTTGTAGATAAACCAGAGCAACCACATCCTGATGACCATCTCCAGTGTATCCATCGGCTGCAAATTTCTTGCACAGGTACCTTGTTAGAAGCAAATGTAATCAGACACATATCCCCTTGACTTCAGTTGAGTATATTACATGTTTAAGATTTTATAGACAAATATTCCCCTGGATTCAGTCTAGTTTATTGCATGTTTGCATGTAAAGCCTTATATTTTAAAACAATCTAAAGATACAATTTAAAACCCTGATGTATTGTCTAATGAAAGAGAGAAGTGTAATACAATACTTCTTTTTTTAGGTAACTATAGTTTCAACCTTTTCTCCAGAACAATGACCATACTGTAAATCCTTTTAATTTGGCAAGCTCCTTTTTTCAGGAGTTCATGTTTATGCTAGTTCCGCAATATTTTAATTTGCAATGTCATTATTTCAAATTATGGCAATCATTGTTAAATTGAGATATTACCTTAGGTTGGTGTGCTCACAAAATTGAACCAGTCTACAGTAGTTTGAACCCTTTACTCCAGGTAAGAGCGGTGTCCAAGTGCAACACGAAGGGACCTTGGGCCAACCTCCTAGTGGACCTTACAAGTAAACAATTTTACTTTGATCCTCTCTTGCTGGTATGCTGTTAATTACTTTGAAATGGTATTGTCATATATATAATGAAATTCCATTTTTAAAAAGTTTGGATATGTCATTGCTTCGGTGACAGTGTCTTGGCATTTCAAGATTGTGATTTACTGTGTTCATCCTTGTTTGTTTTGTTTTTAAAGTAATAAAGTCAAGGTATTGTCTTAGCCTTGGTGTTGGAAGTTGTTGTCAACACTGCAAAAAGTTAATCTTAGCCATAACTTGGGTAAAATTGGATATGTATTGATGATTATGAAACAATGTAAAATGTCCACAATGTGACAATATGCATCGATGTAGCATGTCCACTAACCATGGCAGATTACTGAATGAGTTAACTGAGAAAAAAAATAGACCATCATTTGCATCTGCAATGCTTTTCTGCATGCTTGTTCTCAACTTAATTGCATTTTTATCTCGACTATTCGAAAAATAAGGAGAGCTATACTACTCACCCTGGCGTCGGCGGCGGCGTCGGCGTTGGCGTCACACCTTGGTTAAGGTTTTGCATGTAAGCACCTTTAAGTCATTATCTCAGTAAATACATCAGTTATTGCATTGAAACTTTGGATATGTATTCCCAACTAGCTTACATACTAAATTAATGAAGTTAGATAACAATTATTTGAATATAATGCAAATTATAGGCCTTTATTATTCGACTTCGAAATTCTGGTTAAGGTTTTGCGTGTAAGCACACATAGGTTAATATCTCAGCAACTACTTGAGGTATTGCATTGAGACTTTATACAATGGTAGTCAACCATCCAACCTACTACTTAATTAACCAAGTAAGATAACTCTAGTTTGCATTGAATGCAAAATAATTGCCCTTTAATATTCGACTTAGAAATTCTGGTTAAGGTTTTGCATGTAACCACATTTAAGTCAATATCTCAGCAAATATATCATGTATTGCATTGAAACATTAGATATGTATTCCCAGATAACACTAATTTGAATATAATGCAAATTATGGGCCTTTACTATTTGACTTAGAAATTCTGGTTAAGGTTTTGCATGTAAGCACACATAGGTTAATATCTCAGCAATTACTTGATGGATTGCATTGAGACTTTATACAATGGTACTCAACCATACAATCTACTTAAATAATCAAGTAAGATAACTCCAGTTTGCATTAAATTCAAATAATGGCCCCTTTTTTATTCGACATAGAAATTCTGGTTCAGGTTTTGCATGTTACCACTTTTAAGTCAATACCTCAGCGAATACATCATGTATTGCATTGAAACTTTACACACAGGCTCCCATCTATTTAACCTTCTAATTAATCAAGTAAGATAACTCTATCTTTTTTATAATATATAATTTTTGCCCCTTTATTATGCGACTTAGAAATTCTGGTTAACGTCTTGCATGTTAGCACACATAGGATAATATCTCAGCAACTATTTGATGTATTGCATTGAGAATTTATACAATGGTATTCAACCACCCAAATTAATTGAATAACCAAGTTAGATAACTGTATTTTGCAAATAATGGCCCTTTATTATTAGACTTAGAAATTCTCGTTAAAATTTTGCATGGATCCACATTTATGTTAATATCTCAACACACCATGTATTGCATTGAAATCTAATCTAACAGTGATCCATGCATGTTTCGCCAAAACTTTTCAATCTTTACATTGAAAAGCGGCGGAATAGTCGAGCGCGCAGTCTCTGTGACAGCTCTTGTTAAGAATATTGTAATATTTACAAAACATCAGTGATAAATAGAACAGCTTATCAATTTCAATCAAACCAAAGTTAAGTTAAAGTTATAAATTCACTAGAATGGATGTTTCTATATCATTCAGAAGCAACAGTAGTTTTACGAAGATCAAAATAATTATGAAATCTACATAACCTTGAACCTGAAGTTTTATTTGAGTAGAACCCTTCAACTGCCTACATGTAAATTTCAATATACTCATTAAATGAAATGTCTATGATATTTTCCAGATTGCAGCAGTATAAATGGATATATGTGCCAAGATAAACCATGTAAGTAGTCTCTTAAGATAAACCATATAAGTAGTCTCTCAAGATTAACTATGTAAGTAGTCTCTCAACATTAACTGTGTAAGTAATCTCTCAAGATAAACCATGTAAGTAGTCTCTCAAGATTAACTGTGTAAGTAGTCTCTCAAGATAAACCATGTAAGTAGTCTCTCGCAATAAACCATGTAAGTGGTCTTTCAAGCTAAACCATGTAAGTAGTCTCTCAAGATAAACCATGTAAGTAGTCTCTCAAGATAAACCATGTAAGTAGTCTCTTAAGATAAACCATGTAAGTAGTCTCTCAAGATAAACCATGTAAGTAGTCTCTTAAGATAAACCATGTAAGTAGTCTCTTAAGATAAACCATGTAAGTAGTCTCTCAAGATACTCCATGTAAGTAGTCTCTCAAGATAAACCATGTAAGTAGTCTCAAGATAAACCATGTAAGTAGTCTTTCAAGATAAACCATGTAAGTAGTCTCTCAAGATAAGCTATGTAAGTGTTCACTCAAGATAAACCATGTAAGTAGTCTCTCAAGATAAGCTATGTAAGTGTTCACTCAAGATAAACCATGTAAGTAGTCTCTCAAGATAAACCATGTAAGTAGTCTCTCAAGATAAACCATGTAAGTAGTCTCTTAAGATAAACCATGTAAGTAGTCTCTTAAGATAAACCATGTAAGTAGTCTCTCAAGATACTCAATGTAAGAAGTCTCTCAAGATAAACCATGTAAGTAGTCTCTCAAGATACTCCATGTAAGTAGTCTCTCAAGATAAACCATGTAAGTAGTCTCTCAAGATAAACCATGTAAGTAGTCTCTTAAGATAAACCATGTAAGTAGTCTCTCAAGATACTCCATGTAAGTAGTCTCTCAAGATAAACCATGTAAGTAGTCTCAAGATAAACCATGTAAGTAGTCTCTCAAGATAAACCATGTAAGTAGTCTCTCAAGATAAGCTATGTAAGTGTTCACTCAAGATAAACCATGTAAGTAGTCTCTCAAGATAAGCTTTGTAAGTAGTCTCTCAAGATAAACCATGTAAGTAGTCTCTCAAAATAAACCATGTAAGTAGTCCCTAAAGATCAAAGAACTGTTTGGGTTTCCTAATCTCTGGAAAATCCAGATAGCATTTGTGTTAAAATTGTGTTTGATTACATTTGATAACTTATTGCAATTAATTATGATTATAATAATCTGTTCTGATTAACCCCCTGCCTTGATGTGCATTTGTAATAAATACAATGCCAGGACTTTGGAATTATTTTTTATACTATAAAGTTCATCTTGATTGGGAATTTCCTATTGTAATCCAGCCCTATATTAAATGGTGAAATGAAAAGTAAGGATTTCTTCTAATGGGACCCACTGAATTTCTTAAAATTTTCAGGATATCATTTATCACAATTTAACTGAAAAGAAAAACATTAAAAATAATTTGATTTTTTTTACTTTAGATCCCAAAATGCATGTTTCATCTAAATATATTATTAATTATGATTGAAGATTAAAGGAGAAAATTCAAAAACCATGTTCTTCACATGTAAAACACTCAGTGGTGTAAACTAATAATGTTATACTTTTTCCCAGTTGACCCACCCGGCAAGGTTGGAAATGTGACCTTATCCGTGACATCAAAGACTGAAGACGAAGTGATGAACTACTTACTGTATCCCAACCTGAAACTAACAAGCCCACTGCATGTTTTCCTGCACGTGCATTGGCGACCTCCACTTGACCTTGGAAGTCATGGGTATGAAAAGTTGGTAATGGTTGGATGTTGTCATTTAGAATAAGCATGACATTGAAAATCATTGTAGGTATTTGAGGCTAATTTGGATGCCTGATAGCCCCGTATAAAATGGATGGTATCATTTGAAAGCATTTCATGCACATGGAAAAATAGGTACCGTATTATATCATGCATAGGACGCACTTTTTTACCCCCAATTCTTGTCTTAAAAATTGCCTGCGTCCTTTCTATGCTATTAGAATTTCATCTGTTTTTTTCCAAGTCCATTTCAGGTCGAAAATATCGGACCGGGGAAGAACGCGGTAATAGTAAGTATCTGTACTGCGTCACCGAAGAGAATAACTGACATAGGTAAAATCACGCAAGTTAACACACGCAGAAATATATTGAATGTTTACTTTAAAATGATTTATTGAGAAATAAATTGAAAACAAACAGGAGTGTTTACTTTTTTAACAAAAGGGACGCTACTCACAAAAACTCGATGTGAGTCAGCATTTAACTGGATTGAGTTATAACGGCAACGGAAAATCGGGAAAGGAGGTAAATATCAATTAATCGTTGTTTATGATTTTAATGTTTCGATATTTTACAAAACATTTTGTTGCATGTTACTGTTTTAAAAAATAAATAAAGGAATGGGCATAACGCAAAGTAGCATTATTGTCACTATCAAATCTTTTCAAATGTGCGAAGGTGTGAATAACACCCGCTGTCTGTCATTAGAAAAACATCAATATAACGAACTATTGCGATGGTAATTCCGTATGGTTGTTTGTTCACACTTTACCCATTGTGCCTTCCGCTGGCAAGGATAATTACCGACACTCATTTATTATGCCTGACATGCTTTATTCCGCGCAGCGACAAGCCTTACCAAAACAATCATCAGTTTTGACAATACACAGTTTTGCAACGGTTGACTGTCATTCAGAAGGCATGTCGGAACTTTTGCAACGGTTGCAACGGTTGACTGTCAGTCAGAAGGCGTGTCGGGACTATTACAGCATTTGTATAAGTCTTATAATATGCGTGAATGTTCTCAAAATGTCAAGACTTATATCATTGTTGTGTACACTAAATTACCGAAATGTTAAATTACCGAAATACGATGATAATTATCAAAATATACAAGACAGTTATTGAAATATGCCTTATATACATTTCTTTTTTTTTACTTCAATATGTTATAAATACTTTACCAACCTCAATTTTTCGGCTCCGATTTTGACATTTTTCCCTTGTGTCCTATCTTATATATTAAGCGTTTTTACCCGTTTTTTCAACTATTTTTTTGCCTGCGTCCTATCTATGCTAGCGTCCTATACATGATATAATACGGTATGATACATGACCTAAGAAATTGGGTCTTTGCTCTGAAAGATAGAGCAAATATTTACACGTTTAAAAGGTCCCCAAAGAAAGGTTTCAGTGGAGGCATGTAGATTTGGAGTTGTCTGTTCTTCCAGAGCCACACTGCTATGTAACTACTGATGTCAAGTGTCATAGTGCATCGGGGCAGTAACACAAGAGTGAATGACCTTATATTGTCAAATTTGCCTGTTTACATAATTTTAAACAGCATTGCAAAGCCCTTTCAAAACATCGAAGTTAAACATGATATATCTAAAAAACTTTTAATTTCATAATTCAAAACCTAAAACTTGCCATTAACAGAACACCCTAACATTATTAGACACGGCCTCCAAATATGGATACATGTTTACAATTTTCAATGCGCAACCCTCTATCAATAAACTTTTAGATTGTAAGAAAAGGGAAAACTTATATAAATCAATAACACATATCTTTCAACTTTCACTTTAGAGGAACCGTTTCGATGTCTGTTAATACTTAAACAATCAATATATTGTAACGGTCTGCTGTAGGCGGATGTGCATTCATAATATTCCGTATAAATCAGAAGTACGTTTGTAGTATGAATGTTAACTTGGTAATATGCAAATTAGCAAAGCCCGGGATCTGTAAGAATATAGAAGTTAGTGTATACAAAGACCAGAGGACCCCTTCAGGGTCGAGCATGCTTTTCCCTGAAGGGATCTGTTGGTGTTTCATTACGCCAGAAAGCTCGGCTATCTGGTATTTGTTTGGCTCGCACGTTACAAATGATGGCAGTGGTGGGATAATGACAACTGCCGGACCGGAGTTGCCTTACCCATAAGATTCCTAGTCCAAGACTCGGGACGACTCTTCTCGTAGGGGAAAGTAATGTAACGGTCCGCTGTAGGCGGATGTGCGTTCATAATATTCCGTATAGAACGGAAGTACGTTCGTAGTACATATGTTAACTTGGTAATATGCAAATTAGTAAAGCCCGGGATCTGTAAGAATAGAGAAGTTAGTGTATACAAAGACCAGTGGACCCCTTCAGGGTCGAGCATGCTTTTTCCTGAAGGGATCTGTTGGTGTTTCATTACGCCAGAAAGCTTGGCTATCTGGTGTTTGTTTGGCTCGCATGTTAAAATATCACATGTTTTAATAAAGAAATGTTAGCCAGAGAGCTATAACAATAATCTGCTTATTCACTGCCTTCATTTAGACTGGCTGCTGGTCAGAGGCAGTGGTTATTTCCCTTTGTTAAGGAAAAGCACTGCGCATGAAAACATTCACGCGCATACCTGTCAGAAATTATAATTATAAAAAACATGGGGTACGAATTCGTGGTTTACCCCCAATTTTAGGATAAGTGAACTAGCCAATGTAGCCATAATAGGGTGAGGGAAGACCTTTATAACCAAACACTCCTAGACCTAACATGAATGGAAAATTTTACTGCAAAATGACTTATTGGCTTCCATTCAGGTGGTGGTGGAGGATACATTTTATTTAATATATAACATGTTTCTGACAACGTGGTGTTTTATTGGTTAAATATGTTATATATCAATTCATGTGATCCCTGTTTATTTCAATCACTTATTAGAATGTTCAAACTTATGTTTACACTTATTCGAATGATGATAAAAAATATTTATTCGAACTTAAACCTATTTGACTGTGTCTTTGATGTTGTGCCTCAAAATTCATCTTGTTAGGTATGTGGACCACTACATTGTGAGGTCGGGCAAGGCGGAGAGGCAATTGTTCCCCATTCCACCAGAATTCATTGGGATGCCAGCATCAAAAAAAGCACCTAATGTAAGTAGAAAGGTTTCCTTATTTTGGTTTTCTTTCTTTTCCAAACAGTTAAGTACAAATTGGTCAAATGTTTATTAACCAATAGACTACTCTTAAAAATGGAGGTATTTGTTTTCTTTAATATGAATATGAATATTTATCAGATACATATCATATAAAATCATCCATGAACTTTTTGTTGATTCAGCTTTGACTGGTAAGGATGTCTGGGGAAAAGAGATATGGTTCACGTAACTTTAAAGGGGCTCTAAATATGCAAATATTCATTTGAATTTACTGGTATTTAGACAGTATTTCTAAGAATATTTCATTCATAAAGCATTTGCATTTGAAAATAATTTAAAATATTTCCAGGATACAGTTGAGATGATATTTGAAGTGGAAACATACAGTATCCCATACACATTTGGAGTTCAGGTGAGCAAATTGTTTTTGTGGCCTGCATAATATGGCCGAAATATGATGTATCTAATGCAGTGTCACAATTTTATATCTTAATGAAAGTCTCAATGAATCTAGACCAGATTTGCCTTCTAGGGTGGGAGTGGTCTAGTGATATAGGTGTCCACCTCTTACCCAAATGTTTGTTCAGTCACCCAGAGGAGCATGCACTCATGGCTCCTCAAACTGGACACCAGTATGGATATCAACACAGGACACACACTCAAGTGTGGTTCTATAAACCATCGGCTTTTGTTATTATCAAGCTTAAAGTAAACTTGCGTTCAATTTTGGCATTGTATGGGAATAGTATCTCAACCAAGTTTGTTAATCGACTAGATCGCACACAAAACTTGAGGTTTTGTCAGTTGAGGTATAGCTTTGGTGTGTTTGTCAACATTGGAAAATATGAAATACACTCATATGATTGCTATTGGTCTCAGGCAAGGCCAAGCATTATGGACAACCAGTGATTAAACACCATTGACATATCATGCTGTCATGATCCTCTGTTAAAAAAGAAAGCCTAGGAATTGTGATATCCTTGGTGTGGTTGTCATCTGTCAAAGTCGTTGTTGTAAGCACTCAAAAGCTTTGACCTTGACCACAACTCAACATATTTGCTTGAAACTGAGTTATCATGTTGCCAGAGACAATACCCTTATGTATAACAAGGTCCATTATTCTGGTTTTAATATTTATTAAGTATTGCCCCTTTAAGACTGAAAATAGACAACAAATGACAATTGACATCTGATTGTTGTGCTTTTGTTTGCCTGGGCTTTTCAGATTGAGAAAATATTTCGAATTTGGGAAAATATGAGACTGCAAAAATAATATAAATATTATCAGGAAAACACATTTGACACTTCGGTCTTAAAATGCTGTTCTAGTGTATATCTTGTTCATTTTGAAAATCAAAGTGATTTCTTTTTCAAATGTTTTTTTAACCTTATTCAATTATTTTGTTCATATTGTTGTGTATTTTAGCATAGAAGCAATGTTATATCCCCATTTCTAGCACTCCAACATGTATAGTTATCATTGTTTTTAAGTGCATCATGTCACATGCAGGTGATAGCTATTGGTCCAAGTCAGACCATCACAGACAGCCAATAGGGCCTGTTTCCCATGCACTACGATAATGGTTATAGATCAGTTTATAGCTGTTGGACCAAGCCAGACAGCCAATGGGGCCTGTTTCCCATGCACTACGATAATGGTTATAGATCAGTTTATAGCTGTTGGACCAAGCCAGACAGCCAATGGGGCCTGTTTCCCATGCACTATGATAATGGTTATAGATCAGTTTATAGCTGTTGGACCAAGCCAGACAGCCAATGGGGCCTGTTTCCCATGCACTAAGATAATGGTTATAGATTCAGTTGATAGCTGTTGGACCAAGCCAGACAACCAATGGGGCCTGTTTCCCATGCACTACGATAATGGTTATAGATTCAGTTGATAGCTGTTGGACCAAGCCAGACAACCAATGGGGCCTGTTTCCCATGCACTACGATAATGGTTATAGATCAGTTGATAGCTGTTGGACCAAGCCAGACAGCCAATGGGGCCTGTTTCCCATGCACTACGATAATGGTTATAGATCAGTTGATAGCTGTTGGACCAAGCCAGACAACCAATGGGGCCTGTTTCCCATGCACTATGATAATGGTTATAGATTCAGTTGATAGCTGTTGGACCAAGCCAGACAACCAATGGGGCCTGTTTCCCATGCACTACGATAATGGTTATAGATCAGTTTATAGCTGTTGGACCAAGCCAGACAACCAATGGGGCCTGTTTCCCATGCACTACGATAATGGTTATAGATCAGTTTATAGCTGTTGGACCAAGCCAGACAGCCAATGGGGCCTGTTTCCCATGCACTACGATAATGGTTATAGATCAGTTGATAGCTGTTGGACCAAGCCAGACAGCCAATGGGGCCTGTTTCCCATGCACTACGATAATGGTTATAGATCAGTTGATAGCTGTTGGACCAAGCCAGACAACCAATGGGGCCTGTTTCCCATGCACTACGATAATGGTTATAGATTCAGTTGATAGCTGTTGGACCAAGCCAGACAACCAATGGGGCCTGTTTCCCATGCACTACGATAATGGTTATAGATCAGTTGATAGCTGTTGGACCAAGCCAGACAACCAATGGGGCCTGTTTCCCATGCACTACGATAATGGTTATAGATTCAGTTGATAGCTGTTGGACCAAGCCAGACAGCCAATGGGGCCTGTTTCCCATGCACTATGATAATGGTTATAGATCAGTTGATAGCTGTTGGACCAAGCCAGACAACCAATGGGGCCTGTTTCCCATGCACTACGATAATGGTTATAGATTCAGTTGATAGCTGTTGGACCAAGCCAGACAACCAATGGGGCCTGTTTCCCATGCACTACGATAATGGTTATAGATCAGTTGATAGCTGTTGGACCAAGCCAGACAGCCAATGGGGCCTGTTTCCCATGCACTACGATAATGGTTATAGATCAGTTGATAGCTGTTGGACCAAGCCAGACAGCCAATGGGGCCTGTTTCCCATGCACTACGATAATGGTTATAGATCAGTTGATAGCTGTTGGACCAAGCCAGACAACCAATAGGGCCTGTTTTCCATGCACTACGATAATGGTTATAGATCAGTTGATAGCTGTTGGACCAAGCCAGACAGCCAATGGGGCCTGTTTCCCATGCACTACGATAATGGTTATAGATCAGTTGATAGCTGTTGGACCAAGCCAGACAACCAATGGGGCCTGTTTCCCATGCACTACGATAATGGTTATAGATTCAGTTGATAGCTGTTGGACCAAGCCAGACAACCAATGGGGCCTGTTTCCCATGCACTACGATAATGGTTATAGATTCAGTTGATAGCTGTTGATGGGGCCTGTTTCCAATGCACTAAAGACAGTCATTGAAATTAGACGTTTGGATGAACAAGCCGAAATTCTCATACTATTGCTGGGTATCAAATTTTTAATAAGCTCTGCTATAAAAAATCAGAATTTGAGCAAGCCCCGAAGTTTTTACATGTGCAGGGCTTGCAGACTTGTGTTAATTTCAACCACTGCTAATACATTCAGGTGATAGCTGTTGGTCCGAGCCAGACCATCACAGACAACCAGTGGGGCCTGTTTCCCATGCACACCATGGAGGTCAGTAGGAACGACTCAGCCATCATGCACTTCATGAAGGAAGGTTAGTCAAACTTGGTTTTTCCAGAATTGTGATTGTATATATAGTCCTTGTGAAATCAATTTTGATCTTATTTAACCAAAATAAAACTAACTTGTTTAATGCTAAATTTAATTTTATGTAAATTTTGTGTTTATTTTTGCATTTTTAAACTTAAATTATTTTAATGGGGTGATATATACCATGGTCTAGTGGTATAAATGTGTACCTCTTACCCAAGGGGTTGTGAGAGTAATCTAGCATTATAGGTTTCTGCCTCTTAGCCAAGGGGTTGTGAGAGTAATCTAGCATTATAGGTTTCTGCCTCTTAGCCAAGGGGTTGTGAGAGTGATCTAGCATTATAGGTTTCTGCCTCTTAGCCAAGGGGTTGTGAGAGTAATCTAGCATTATAGGTTTCTGCCTCTTAGCCAAGGGGTTGTGAGAGTAATCTAGCATTATAGGTTTCTGCCTCTTAGCCAAGGGGTTGTGAGAGTAATCTAGCATTATAGGTTTCTGCCTCTTAGCCAAGGGGTTGTGAGAGTAATCTAGCATTATAGGTTTCTGCCTCTTAGCCAAGGGGTTGTGAGAGTAATCTAGCATTATAGGTTTCTGCCTCTTAGCCAAGGGGTTGTGAGAGTAATCTAGCATTATAGGTTTCTGCCTCTTAGCCAAGGGGCTGTGTGTTCATTCCAGGCAGGTAGTGGTTTAGGTAGTCACCTCTTACCCATGGGTTTTTCTGTTTGTTTCCCACCAGGGTGAGACTGACCTGGTGGTATTGGTGTCTTCCTCTCACCCAAGAGGATGTGGGTTTGTTTCCCACCAGGGTGAGACTGGTCTAGTGGTATTGGTCTCTTCCTCTCACCCAAGAGGATGTGGGTTTGTTTCCCACCAGGGTGAGACTGGCCTAGTGGTATTGGTGTCTTCCTCTCACCCAAGAGGATGTGGGTTTGTTTCCCACCAGGGTGAGACTGGCCTAGTGGTATTGGTGTCCTCCTCTCACGCAAGAGGATGTGGGTTTGTTTCCCACCAGGGTGAGACTGGCCTAGTGGTATTGGTGTCCTCCTCTCACGCAAGAGGATGTGGGTTTGTTTCCCACCAGGGTGAGACTGGCCTAGTGGTATTGGTGTCTTCCTCTCACCCAAGAGGATGTGGGTTTGTTTCCCACCAGGGTGAGACTGGCCTAGTGGTATTGGTGTCTTCCTCTCATCCAAGAGGATGTGGGTTTGTTTCCCACCAGGGTGAGACTGGCTTAGTGGTATTGGTGTCTTCCTCTCATCCAAGAGGATGTGGGTTTGTTTCCCACCAGGGTGAGACTGGCCTAGTGGTATTGGTGTCTTCCTCTCATCCAAGAGGATGTGGGTTTGTTTCCCACCAGGGTGAGACTGGCCTAGTGGTTTTGGTGTCTTCCTCTCACCCAAGAGGATGTGGGTTTGTTTCCCACCAGGGTGAGACTGGCCTAGTGGTTTTGGTGTCTTCCTCTCACCCAAGAGGATGTGGGTTTGTTTCCCACCAGGGTGAGACTGGCCTAGTGGTATTGGTGTCTTCCTCTCACCCAAGAGGATGTGGGTTTGTTTCCCACCAGGGTGAGACTGGCCTAGTGGTATTGGTGTCTTCCTCTCATCCAAGAGGATGTGGGTTTGTTTCCCACCAGGGTGAGACTGGCCTAGTGGTATTGGTGTCTTCCTCTCATCCAAGAGGATGTGGGTTTGTTTCCCACCAGGGTGAGACTGGCCTAGTGGTATTGGTGTCTTCCTCTCATCCAAGAGGATGTGGGTTTGTTTCCCACCAGGGTGAGACTGGCTTAGTGGTATTGGTGTCTTCCTCTCACCCAAGAGGATGTGGGTTTGTTTCCCACCAGGGTGAGACTGGCCTAGTGGTATTGGTGTCTTCCTCTCATCCAAGAGGATGTGAGTTTGTTTCCCACCAGGGTGAGACTGGCCTAGTGGTATTGGTGTCTTCCTCTCATCCAAGAGGATGTGGGTTTGTTTCCCACCAGGGTGAGACTGGCTTAGTGGTATTGGTGTCTTCCTCTCACCCAAGAGGATGTGGGTTTGTTTCCCACCAGGGTGAGACTGGCTTAGTGGTATTGGTGTCTTCCTCTCACCCAAGAGGATGTGGGTTTGTTTCCCACCAGGGTGAGACTGGCTTAGTGGTATTGGTGTCTTTCTCTCACCCAAGAGGATGTGGGTTTGTTTCCCACCAGGGTGAGACTGGCTTAGTGGTATTGGTGTCTTCCTCTCACCCAAGAGGATGTGGGTTTGTTTCCCACCAGGGTGAGACTGGCCTAGTGGTATTGGTGTCTTCCTCTCAGCCAAGAGGATGTGGGTTTGTTTCCCACCAGGCTGAGACTGGCCTAGTGGTATTGGTGTCTTCCTCTCACCCAAGAGGATGTGGGTTTGTTTCCCACCAGGGTGAGACTGGTCTAGTGGTATTGGTGTCTTCCTCTCACCCAAGAGGATGTGGGTTTGTTTCCCACCAGGGTGAGACTGGCCTAGTGGTATTGGTGTCTTCCTCTCACCCAAGAGGATGTGGGTTTGTTTCCCACCAGTGTGAGACTGGCTTAGTGGTATTGGTGTCTTCCTCTCACCCAAGAGGATGTGGGTTTGTTTCCCACCAGGGTGAGACTGGCTTAGTGGTATTGGTGTCTTCCTCTCACCCAAGAGGATGTGGGTTTGTTTCCCACCAGGGTGAGACTGGCCTAGTGGTATTGGTGTCTTCCTCTCACCCAAGAGGATGTGGGTTTGTTTCCCACCAGGGTGAGACTGGCCTAGTGGTATTGGTGTCTTCCTCTCACCCAAGAGGATGTGGGTTTGTTTCCCACCAGGGTGAGACTGGTCTAGTGGTATTGGTGTCTTCCTCTCATCCAAGAGGATGTGGGTTTGTTTCCCACCAGGGTGAGACTGGCCTAGTGGTATTGGTGTCTTCCTCTCACCCAAGAGGATGTGGGTTTGTTTCCCACCAGGGTGAGACTGGCCTAGTGGTATTGGTGTCTTCCTCTCACCCAAGAGGATGTGGGTTTGTTTCCCACCAGGGTGAGACTGGCCTAGTGGTATTGGTGTCTTCCTCTCACCCAAGAGGATGTGGGTTTGTTTCCCACCAGGGTGAGACTGGCCTAGTGGTATTGGTGTCTTCCTCTCACCCAAGAGGATGTGGGTTTGTTTCCCACCAGGGTGAGACTGGCCTAGTGGTATTGGTGTCTTCCTCTCACCCAAGAGGATGTGGGTTTGTTTCCCACCAGGGTGAGACTGGCCTAGTGGTATTGGTGTCTTCCTCTCATCCAAGAGGATGTGGGTTTGTTTCCCACCAGGGTGAGACTGGCCTAGTGGTATTGGTGTCTTCCTCTCACCCAAGAGGATGTGGGTTTGTTTCCCACCAGGGTGAGACTGGCCTAGTGGTATTGGTGTCTTCCTCTCACCCAAGAGGATGTGGGTTTGTTTCCCACCAGGGTGAGACTGGCCTAGTGGTATTGGTGTCTTCCTCTCACCCAAGAGGATGTGGGTTTGTTTCCCACCAGGGTGAGACTGGTCTAGTGGTATTGGTGTCTTCCTCTCACCCAAGAGGATGTGGGTTTGTTTCCCACCAGGGTGAGACTGGCCTAGTGGTATTGGTGTCTTCCTCTCACCCAAGAGGATGTGGGTTTGTTTCCCACCAGGGTGAGACTGGCCTAGTGGTATTGGTGTCTTCCTCTCATCCAAGAGGATGTGGGTTTGTTTCCCACCAGGGTGAGACTGGCCTAGTGGTATTGGTGTCTTCCTCTCACCCAAGAGGATGTGGGTTTGTTTCCCACCAGGGTGAGACTGGCCTAGTGGTATTGGTGTCTTCCTCTCATCCAAGAGGATGTGGGTTTGTTTCCCACCAGGGTGATACTGGCCTAGTGGTATTGGTGTCTTCCTCTCACCCAAGAGGATGTGGGTTTGTTTCCCACCAGGGTGAGACTGGTCTAGTGGTATTGGTGTCTTCCTCTCACCCAAGAGGATGTGGGTTTGTTTCCCACCAGGGTGAGACTGGCCTAGTGGTATTGGTGTCTTCCTCTCACCCAAGAGGATGTGGGTTTGTTTCCCACCAGGGTGAGACTGGCCTAGTGGTATTGGTGTCTTCCTCTCACCCAAGAGGATGTGGGTTTGTTTCCCACCAGGGTGAGACTGGCCTAGTGGTATTGGTGTCTTCCTCTCACCCAAGAGGATGTGGGTTTGTTTCCCACCAGGGTGAGACTGGCCTAGTGGTATTGGTGTCTTCCTCTCACCCAAGAGGATGTGGGTTTGTTTCCCACCAGGGTGAGACTGACCTAGTGGTATTGGTGTCCTCCTCTCACCCAAGAGGATGTGGGTTTGTTTCCCACCAGGGTGAGACTGGCCTAGTGGTATTGGTGTCCTCCTCTCACCCAAGATGATGTGGGTTTGTTTCCCACCAGGGTGAGACTGGCCTAGTGGTATTGGTGTCTTCCTCTTACCCAAGAGGATGTGGGTTTGTTTCCCACCAGGGTGAGACTGGCCTAGTGGTATTGGTGTCTTCCTCTCATCCAAGAGGATGTGGGTTTGTTTCCCACCAGGGTGAGACTGGCCTAGTGGTATTGGTGTCTTCCTCTCATCCAAGAGGATGTGGGTTTGTTTCCCACCAGGGTGAGACTGGCCTAGTGGTATTGGTGTCTTCCTCTCACCCAAGAGGATGTGGGTTTGTTTCCCACCAGCGTGAGACTGGCCTAGTGGTATTGGTGTCTTCCTCTCACCCAAGAGGATGTGGGTTTGTTTCCCACCAGGGTGAGACTGGCCTAGTGGTATTGGTGTCTTCCTCTCACCCAAGAGGATGTGGGTTTGTTTCCCATCAGGGTGAGACTGGCCTAGTGGTATTGGTGTCTTCCTCTCACCCAAGAGGATGTGGGTTTGTTTCCCACCAGGGTGAGACTGGCCTATTGGTATTGGTGTCTTCCTCTCACCCAAGAGGATGTGGGTTTGTTTCCCACCAGGGTGAGACTGGCTTAGTGGTATTGGTGTCTTCCTCTCACCCAAGAGGATGTGGGTTTGTTTCCCACCAGGGTGAGACTGGCCTAGTGGTATTGGTGTCTTCCTCTCACCCAAGAGGATGTGAGTTTGTTTCCCACCAGGGTGAGACTGGCCTAGTGGTATTGGTGTCTTCCTCTCACCCAAGAGGATGTGGGTTTGTTTCCCACCAGGGTGAGACTGGCCTAGTGGTATAGGTAATCACCTTTCACCCAAGGAGAAGTGTGTTCAATCCCCACTGGTGAGAGAAGTCTAATGGAATCGGTGTCTGCCTCTTACCCAATTATCACAGGGGTTGTATTTTCAATCCCCACTGCCAGTAAGAGGTAGAGTGGTCTGTTGCAATAGTAATGCAACCCAAGTGGTTTTGTGATTGATCAGCACCATAGTGGGAGTAGTGTAGTGGTATAAGTTTCCGCCTCTCAACCAAGGGGATGTGTGTTCAATTCCCGTCAGGGGTACTTTCTCATTGTCTCTCAAAATGGACACCTGGTGAGTACTGAGTTCTACCAGGAAACAGACTCGAGAGTGATTCTTTAAGCTATCAGCTTTTGTCACAATTTAGCTAAAAGAAATGAGTATAGTATTTAGTGAAGTAGAGAAAATACCAACTTTCTAAGTGTTATAGCCAATGTATCATTAGCCATTGCACTTGTATGAATTGCTGAATGACCCACTGATTGAAACAATTAATGACATGAAAAGTAATTGGAAGCTCATGTTCGTAAGAGACTTTCTAGATGATCAGAATCTGTCTGGTAATCCCATAGGCAGATACATGAGCGTAAACTTTTACTACTGTGAAATCATTAATGTTCGTGGGGCCTTAATGTTCGTGGTTTTCGTGGGTTGGGTGATCCACGAATTCAAGATCCCACGAAATATAAACCCTTTATTCACTTTTTCAATTGCCTTGTTACGTACATACTCTAGACTATTCTTTACAGAGTTCGCAGTATACAGTGTTAAAACCTGTCTCACTGTATAACTTACGATCATTATTCTGTTAATATATTATAACTGCCTTTAACAAATAATGAACCAAATCAATTAAATGTGTTTTATGCAGCAAATGACAGTTATAAGCACGTGTTTAAACGTGTGCTGTTAATGAAAATCTCCAAGTTTACAAGATGTGCGTGATGAGTGTCCATACTCGAATTTTTATTTAATAAAATAATTAATCGATTACTAGTATATTGAAGGTTACTAAGCACCGAACGTGACAATATACGCACCTTTTCAGTGTTTTCACAGTTTGCAAAATTCTTAATTGGCATTCAATGGCTTCCCCTATCTGTATTTATGATCAGGGTACATCTTCTTTTATTACCTTTATTCCCAATTAAATTGATAAGTGACATATGTATATGCACTAATTGGCATGTTGTTCCTTATTAGCGAGTGTCATAAACCGAGTGACGTAGAAGACGGAAATCACGGGCCAGCGCATGGATATTATGCAGACGATCTAGGACGATCGCATCTTCGATTCTTTTTATCAAAAATGAAAATCCACGAATTCAAGTACCCACAAAATTGTTTTTTTTTCGGCAAACCACGAAATTTCATGCCCACGAACATTAATGATTTCACAGTATATCAAAATCCACTTACTGTGTTTAAATCTGCTATTTATAAAGCCTTACTATCTCCACATCAATAAGAGTCTTTATTCATCTAAAAAAAATTTTAACTTTTGCCAATCAAAAAAATCCATAAAGTTTAAGTAGGAAATCTTCTTCAAGTAAGTTTGACTAAACCAGAGCTTAAGGCTGTTTTTGGAAGATGAACCATACCTGTGAACTAGGAGTTTTGGGATCATCATTATTTTATCACAATCATTCTTTCGCTTCAGGCCAAGTTCTCCTGGACCAGGCTGGCATCGTGATCATTTACGTGAAGAACACGATGCCTGTTCACTTTGTGTTTGACGACTCACCGATGGGCCGGGTGGGAAATACAACGGTCGATCGATTCGCCATGCAGTGGGGCCCACTGGTGGGCCCCGAGGGTAACCGGACTATCACTGTGGAGAATGGGACGGTCATTGCAAGGGTGGGTTTCTATTTGTTTGTTGTCTTCTGTTTATATTTGTTACGACTGTGTGATAGTTGCCAATGGATCTGTTGTTATTTGCTTTGCCTTACAGTTTTTCAGTCTGTTTAAAAGCTGATTGTTGTTTGCTTTATCCAGCTCTGATAGTCTCTCTGAGAATTGGTTCTAAAAAATTTGAAATTACAGTTTAATTTAGAATGAGAATTCTTCCCAGTGTGATCCAGTTTAAATAAGATATTGCTTGAAAGTGTAATATCCTAAGTTGTCCAGTGGTATACTAGGTGGTCGCCTCTCTGACCCAAAAGGTTGTGGGTTTGAGCACCACAAGTGAGCGCATTCTCTAGGCCTCTAAAAAGAGCACCACTACTGGTTTTCTACCAATGAAATAGATTAGCTGTTAGCTGTCTTCATAATCGTTTCTTTGTATTGACAATGGTTTTGAAGGAGAAATATTGTTGTTTTCAGAAGCCTATGGTATTCGATGATGGCTCCATTCCGCTCGTACCAGCTCACATGTTGGGATGATAATTTGAGGGCATACTTTCAGTGTAACAATGTTTTAAAAGAAAGAAAAATATCAATTTCAATTTCACAACCCAAGTTGTAATTCATCAAATTTCATACTTAGCCATGTTCAAAACATAAATACCTCATTATTATGTGGTGGGAATAAAATTACAATAAAAGAGTTGCCTTGTTTTGCTTTATTTGACCATTATAAAGCAGGTTGAAGCATAGCTAGACACACTGAAAGATGTTCTCAAGTTGTTATTTCTATGTGTGCAATGCTTTCAAGTGTGTTCTAGCTTTCAGCCTGCTTTTCCCTTTTACATGTGTGAAGTTAGCAAGAAGTAATGTTTTGAACTACATTAATCATATTTCTAGTTACAATTATTTATATCAGGCCAATTTCACACACTTTCACACTCTCAGAGGATTGAAATTGAACAGATATCTATAAATGGGTTTGGCCGATAACAGAGAGCTGAAATTGCTGGTGTGGTGGCTACAACAAGTACGAATATAACTGAATGGGCATGATCTCATATTAACAAACAGATATAATCATTTAAGGGCAATGTGATATCTCTCATGCCATCTTGTTATTCCTTGGTGTATTATTTTTGTGTAATCTCTCATCCCGGGGATCATAGTATATATATGAAATTTTTCAAAATAGAGTATTGATTAAGTCTAGTTGGTGCTAGGGGGTGTTGCACTTAAACTGTGACTGTTATGCTCATACTAGGGGAAGAGTATCGTTCCAGTCTAGTCGGTGCTAGGGGTAAAGTATTGACTTAGTGTAGTCAGTGCTAGGGGAGAGTATTGACTTAGTGTAGTCAGTGCTAGGGGAGAGTATTGACTTAGTGTAGTCAGTGCTAGGGGAGAGTATTGACTTAGTGTAGTCAGTGCTAGGGGTAAAGTATTGACTTAGTCTAGTCAGTGCTAGGGGAGAGTATTGACTTAGTGTAGTCAGTGCTAGGAGAGAGTATTGACTTAGTCTAGTCAGTGCTAGGAGAGAGTATTGACTTAGTGTAGTCAGTGCTAGGAGAGAGTATTGACTTAGTCTAGTCAGTGCTAGGGGAGAGTATTAGTCAGTGCTAGGAGAGAGTATTGACTTAGTCTAGTCAGTGCAAGGAGAGAGTATTGACTTAGTGTAGTAAGTGCTAG
The DNA here is from genome assembly GCF_026914265.1 of Mya arenaria. NCBI lineage: Eukaryota > Metazoa > Mollusca > Bivalvia > Myida > Myidae > Mya > Mya arenaria. The sequence goes on along the minus strand of NC_069132.1, from coordinate 55,627,423 downwards.
GGGAGAGTATTGACTTAGTGTAGTAAGTGCTAGGGGAGAGTATTGACTTAGTGTAGTCAGTGCAAGGAGAGAGTATTGACTTAGTGTAGTAAGTGCTAGGAGAGAGTATTGACTTAGTGTAGTAAGTGCAAGGAGAGAGTATTGACTTAGTCTAGTCAGTGCAAGGAGAGAGTATTGACTTAGTGTAGTAAGTGCAAGGAGAGAGTATTGACTTAGTGTAGTAAGTGCTAGGGGCGAGTATTGACTTAGTGTAGTAAGTGCTAGGGGAGAGTATTGACTTAGTGTAGTAAGTGCTAGGGGAGAGTATTGACTTAGTGTAGTAAGTGCTAGGGGAGAGTATTGACTTAGTGTAGTAAGTGCTAGGGGAGAGTATTGACTTAGTGTAGTAAGTGCTAGGAGAGAGTATTGACTTAGTGTAGTCAGTGCTAGGGGAGAGTATTGACTTAGTGTAGTAAGTGCTAGGAGAGAGTATTGACTTAGTGTAGTCAGTGCTAGGGGAGAGTATTGACTTAGTGTAGTAAGTGCTAGGAGAGAGTATTGACTTAGTGTAGTCAGTGCTAGGGGAGAGTATTGACTTAGTGTAGTCAGTGCTAGGAGAGAGTATTGACTTAGTGTAGTCAGTGCTAGGGGAGAGTATTGACTTAGTGTAGTAAGTGCTAGGAGAGAGTATTGACTTAGTGTAGTAAGTGCTAGGGGAGAGTATTGACTTAGTGTAGTAAGTGCTAGGGGAGAGTATTGACTTAGTGTAGTAAGTGCTAGGAGAGAGTATTGACTTAGTGTAGTAAGTGCTAGGGGAGAGTATTGACTTAGTGTAGTAAGTGCTAGGAGAGAGTATTGACTTAGTGTAGTAAGTGCTAGGGGAGAGTATTGACTTAGTGTAGTAAGTGCAAGGAGAGAGTATTGACTTAGTGTAGTAAGTGCTAGGGGCGAGTATTGACTTAGTGTAGTCAGTGCTAGGGGCGAGTATTGACTTAGTGTAGTAAGTGCTAGGGGAGAGTATTGACTTAGTGTAGTAAGTGCTAGGGGAGAGTATTGACTTAGTGTAGTAAGTGCTAGGAGAGAGTATTGACTTAGTGTAGTAAGTGCTAGGGGAGAGTATTGACTTAGTGTAGTAAGTGCTAGGAGAGAGTATTGACTTAGTGTAGTAAGTGCTAGGGGAGAGTATTGACTTAGTGTAGTAAGTGCTAGGGGAGAGTATTGACTTAGTGTAGTAAGTGCTAGGGGAGAGTATTGACTTAGTGTAGTAAGTGCTAGGGGAGAGTATTGACTTAGTGTAGTAAGTGCTAGGGGAGAGTATTGACTTAGTGTAGTAAGTGCTAGGGGAGAGTATTGACTTAGTGTAGTAAGTGCTAGGGGAGAGTATTGACTTAGTGTAGTCAGTGCTAGGGGAGAGTATTGACTTAGTGTAGTAAGTGCTAGGGGAGAGTATTGACTTAGTGTAGTGAGTGCTAGGGGCGAGTATTGACTTAGTGTAGTAAGTGCTAGGGGAGAGTATTGACTTAGTGTAGTGAGTGCTAGGGGCGAGTATTGACTTAGTGTAGTAAGTGCTAGGGGCGAGTATTGACTTAGTGTAGTAAGTGCTAGGGGAGAGTATTGACTTAGTGTAGTGAGTGCTAGGGGAGAGTATTGACTTAGTGTAGTAAGTGCTAGGGGAGAGTATTGACTTAGTGTAGTAAGTGCTAGGGGAGAGTATTGACTTAGTGTAGTAAGTGCTAGGGGAGAGTATTGACTTAGTGTAGTAAGTGCTAGGGGAGAGTATTGACTTAGTGTAGTAAGTGCTAGCAGAGAGTTTTGACTTAGTGTAGTAAGTGCTAGGGGAGAGTATTGACTTAGTGTAGTAAGTGCTAGGGGAGAGTATTGACTTAGTGTAGTAAGTGCTAGCAGAGAGTTTTGACTTAGTGTAGTAAGTGCTAGGGGAGAGTATTGACTTAGTGTAGTCAGTGCTAGGGGAGAGTATTGACTTAGTGTAGTAAGTGCTAGGGGAGAGTATTGACTTAGTGTAGTAAGTGCTAGGGGAGAGTATTGACTTAGTGTAGTAAGTGCTAGGGGAGAGTATTGACTTAGTGTAGTAAGTGCTAGGGGAGAGTATTGACTTAGTGTAGTAAGTGCTAGGGGAGAGTATTGACTTAGTGTAGTAAGTGCTAGGGGCTCTCATACTTGTAGGTGCATTTTGTTTATCAAATATGTCATAATTATATAGATAATGACTCATTGGTGGGGCCATGAGACATAAAGAAGTTAATAGGTTAAAGGTCAACGTCATCAATATTCAAATACTATACTCATGTTGTTGGGAGAGAAGGATGACACTTTGTTAGACCCATTGTATGAAACTCCTATTAGATTTGTTTATCATTTGATTCAGTAATATATTAAAGTTGAAGGAACCCTATCTTTACAATGAAAATGGAAGGCAGTGGTATGTTAGGACATGAAACTTAGTTAGATTGTTCAGATTTTTATCATTAATTGATAAATTGACAAGCTTTATTGGTCAACAATTAAAGGCAAGGTGCTTATTTCTTAAAGATGTTAATAAATAACTGGTTAAAGTCCCTTTATTGAATTTGCTGAATTATTTATTGTAAAACACTTTCACAGAAATGAGTTGTATGTATATTAAACATTAAAATAAGAACTAGTAGAAAATGATGGTACAAATTAAATTTTGATGTTAATTTTGCATGTTAAGCAACTGCAAATACTTAAATGTATTTGTACTGACATCACATCAATTAACTGTTCTTCTTAATGATTAAGCATGGTAATGAAGGCCAAATTCATTAACTGGAAATGTAGGTTTAATATATTCAAATAATACAGTAAAAAACTATTTGATTGCACCACTAAATTTTCGTGCAGAACCAGTCAAGACTGAGTGTGAAACTACAGCAGACTTCCAGGACTTATGGACTACGTGTGAGTACTCCACTATGATAGCAACAAATGTGCATAGTGTAGATGCCTTTAATTTTTAGCTCGACTATTTAAAGAATAAGGAGATCTGTACTACTCACCCTGGCATCAGCTTCACACCTTAGTTAAGGTTTTGCATGTAAGCACCTTTAAGTCATTACCTCAGCAAATACATCATGTATTGCATTGAAACTTAAGATATGTGTTCTGAACTATCTAACTTACTTAATTGGTGAAGTTTGATTACACTATTTTGAATATAATGCAAATAATGGACCTAAATTATTCGACTTGGAAATTCTGGTTATGGTTAGCATAGGTTAACTAGCAACTACTTGATGTATTGCATTGAGACTTCATACAATGATACTCAACCCATCTACTTAAACAACTAAGTAAGATAACTCTATTTTGAATAAAATGCAAATTATGACCCTTTATCATTTTACTTAGAAATTCTGGTTAAGGTTTTGCATGTAACCACATTTAAGTCAATATTATTATATATTACTTAATTGAAACTTAAGACATGTTTTTACAACTATCCAACTTACTTGATTAATCAAGTTAGATAACTCTACATTGTATATAATACAAATGATTTCTCTTTATTATTCTATTTAGAAATTCTGGTTAAGGTTTTGCATGTAACCACATTTAAGTCAATATCTCAGCAACTACTTGATGTATTGCATTGAAACACTGTTTTGGGCTCCCAATTACCATCCAACCTTCTTAAATAATCAAGTTAGATAGCTCTATCTTGCAAATAATATCAATTTTACCCCTTTAATATTTGACTTAGAAATTCTGGTTAAGGTTTTGCATGTTAGCAAACTTAACATTGATCCATTCATCTTTCACCAAAATTTTGCAATCCTTGCGGTGAAATAGTCGAGCGACTGTGACAGCTCTTGTTAGTGTTTTATTTTTTGCTAATACATGTAGTCACCAAAGTGACCCATATATAAGCAATAACTTGTATGGTTTTTTTAGCTCACCTTAGCATTAGGAACGATGATTGTCCGTCATTGGCTGTCTGTTGTCCGTCCGCACTTAGTTTGTTAACACTCTAGTGGTCACATTTTTGCCTCAATCTTCACAAACTTGGTCAGGATGTGTGTCCCAGTAATAACTCGAATGAGTTCAAGTATGGGTCATCTGGGGTCAAAAACTAGGTCACAGAGCCCAAACATGGGAAAACCTTATTAACACTCTAAGAGGTAACATTTTCAGCCCAAATATCCTGGAAATTCAGAAAGGTTGTTTTGATAATTTTTCAGTCAAGTTTGAATATGGGTCATCTGTTTTTTTATTGTTATTTATTGTTTTAAAGTTGCACTCTCACTGATTGAACGTTTTGACAACTTTTTTATTTGCATTTACAACCTCACACTTGCCTTGCAACTGTCAATGGGGCTAGAAGGCATTTACATTCTCACACTTGCCTTGCAACTGTCAATGGGGCTAGAAGGCATTTACAACCTCACACCTGTCTTGGAACTGTCAATGGGGCTGGAAGGCATTTACAACCTCAAACTTGCCTTGCAACTGTCAATGGGGCTAGAAGGCATTTACAACCTCAAACTTGTCTTGGAACTGTCAATAGGGCTAGAAGGCATTTACAACCTCAAACTTGCCTTGCAACTGTCAATGGGGCTAGAAGGGATTTACAATCTCACACTTGCCTTGCAACTGTCAATGGGGCTAGAAGGGATTTACAACCTCAAACTTGCCTTGCAACTGTCAATGGGGCTAGAAGGGATTTACAATCTCACACTTGCCTTGCAACTGTCAATGGGGCTATAAGGCATTTACAACCTCAAACTTGCCTTGCAACTGTCAATGGGGCTAGAAGGGATTTACAATCTCACACTTGCCTTGCAACTGTCAATGGGGCTAGAAGGCATTTACAACCTCAAACTTGCCTTGCAACTGTCAATGGGGCTAGAAGGGATTTACAACCTCAAACTTGCTTTGCAACTGTCAATGGGGCTATAAGGCATTTACAACCTCACACTTGCCTTGCAACTGTCAATGGGGCTAGAAGGCATTTACAATCTCACACCTGCCTTGAAACTGTCAATGGGGCTAGAAGGCATTTACAACCTCACTCTTGCCTTGCAACTGTCGATAGGGCTGGAAGGTATTTACAACCTCACACTTGCCTTGCAACTGTCAATAGTGGTAAAAGGCATTTACATTTTCACACTTGCCTTGCAACTGTCAATGGGGCTAGAAGGCATTTACAACCTCAAACTTGCCTTGCAACTGTCAATGGGGCTAGAAGGCATTTACAACCTCACACCTGTCTTGCAACTGTCAATGGGGCTAGAAGGCATTTACAACCTCACATTTGCCTTTCAACTGTCAATAGTGGTAAAAGGCATTTACAACCTCACACCTGCCTTGAAACTGTCAATGTGGCTAGAAGGCATTTACAATCTCACACTTGCCTTGCAACTGTCAATGGGGCTAGAAGGTATTTACAACCTCACACCTGCCTTGAAACTGTCAATGGGGCTAGAAGGCATTTACAACCTCACACTTGCCTTGCAACTGTCAATGGGGCTAGAAGGCATTTACAACCTCACACTTGCCTTTCAACTGTCAATGGGGCTAGAAGGCATTTACAACCTCACATTTGCCTTTCAACTGTCAATAGTGGTAAAAGGCATTTACAACCTCACACCTGCCTTGAAACTGTCAATGTGGCTGGAAGGCATTTATAACCTCACTCTTGCCTTGCAACTGTCAATAGGGCTGGAAGGTATTTACAACCTCACACTTGCCTTTCAACTGTCAATGGGGCTAGAAGGCATTTACAACCTCACACTTGCCTTTCAACTGTCAATAGTGACAAAAGGAATTTACAACCTCACACCTGCCTTGAAACTGTCAATGGTGGTAAAGGGCTCAGATACCCTCACACTTGCAGTTCAACTGTCAATTTTTCTAAAGGGCATTGACAGCCTCACACTTGCCTTTCAACTATCAATGTTTGCTAGAGGGCATTGAAAGCCTCACACTTGCATTTCAACTGTCAATTTTTCTAAAGGGCATTGACAGCCTCACACTTGCCATCAATGTTTGCTAGAGGGCATTGAAAGCCTCACACTTGCAGTTCAACTGTCAATTTTTCTAAAGGGCATTGACAGCCTCACACTTGCCTTTCAACTATCAATGTTTGCTAGAGGGCATTGACAGCCTCACACTTGCCGTTCAACTATCAATGTTTGCTAGAGGGCGTAGAAAGCCTCACACTTGCCGTTCAACTGTCAATGTTTGCTAGAGGGCGTAGAAAGCCTCACACTTGCTGTTCAACTATCAATGTTTGCTAGAGGGCGTAGAAAGCCTCACACTTGCCGTTCAACTGTCAATGTTTGCTAGAGGGCATTGAAAGCCTCACACATGCTGTTCAACTGTCATTGAAGTCTCAAACTAGCCAAGACTGCTTCTTGCATAATTCTGATATATGTTGGTGCTTTTCTTACAGAATTAATAGACTTCTTCACTGACACTGTTTTAGCTGCATTATGCACCAAAATTGCTACATTGCAATTTCATAGTAGTGAATTATCCAGGCAAAACTAAGCAGAGTAAATGCAGTTTCCTCAAATAGTACTTTTGTTAAGTATGATTGTGTATGTAAACCTGTGAGTTGCTACTTCCAGGGTAATATTTGTTTTCATATCGATATATAAGAAAATTATCAGACTAATTGTTTGACAATGAATTCCTGTATTTTAGGTGACGTATCTGAGTGATGAAGCGGAGGAGGAATCAAGAGAGGACTTCTACGTATTCACCCTACCTGAGGGCGGTCAGTAGACATAAACATTAACTCATTTTGTACTTTTTAAGCTCACCTGAGCACAGAGTGAAAAAGCCTTATATAAAGAAAAAATTGATTCTAAAAATGTGTAGGAAGATGATGTTGTCCTACATGGAAGAAGAGATTATAGTAGTTGAATGTGCTTAATGTGTACTGATTTTTGATTTTTAGAGCAGTTTATTGCTTTTTTTGGATGGTGCACTGTTTGTTCTTTGTGTATCTATACTAAAAGTTCATTCAGTGTGCAAGCAATTTAACATAGTTTTGTCAGTGTGCAGGCAATTGAACGAAGTCCTGTGTGTGTGCATGCAATTGAACAAAGTCCTGTCAGTGAACAAGTATCTGTATCAAGTGCTGTCAGTGTGCAGTCAATTATCAAGTCCTGTCAGTGTGCAGGCAACTCAACAAAGTCCTGTCAGTGTGCAGGTATGAGAATCAAATTCTGTCAATGTGCAGTCAATCATTAAGTCCTGTCAGTGTGCAGGCAACTGAACAAAGTCCTGTCAGTGTGCAGGCAACTGAACAAAGTCCTGTCAGTGTGCAGTCAATCACCAAGTCCTGTCAGTGTGCAGGAAACTGTGACAAGTACCTGTCAGTGATTATCCAGGCAACATGTTTGACCAGTATTTTTTTCAATATTCTTTGAGAACAAATATCAAGCTAAATTGATTACAAAAGTTAAACTCTTTTACTCAGATGATATATTTAAGGCCATCATGGGTATATAGGGAGGTTTGAGGGGAGTAGGTTGGGAGGTTTGAGGGAGTATGTGGGGAGGTTTGAGGGGAGTAGGTGGAGAGGTTTAAGGGAGTAGGTGGGGAGATTTGAGGGAGTAGTGGGGAGGTTTGAGGGAGTATATGAGAAGGTTTGAGAGAGTAGATGGGGAAGTTTGAGGTAGTAGATGAGGAGGTTTGAGAGAGTAGATGGGGAGGTTTGAGAGAGGAGGTGGGGAGATTTGAGAGAGAAGGTGGGGAAGTTTGAGAGAGTAGGTGGGGAGGTTTGAGGGAGTATATGGGGAGGTTTGAGGGAGTAGGTGGGGAGGTTTGAGAGAGTAGGTGGGGAGGTTTGAGGGAGTAGATGAGAAGGTTTGAGAGAGTAGTAGGCGAGGTTTGAGAGAGTAGGTGGGGAAGTTTGAGGGAGTAGATGAGGAGGTTTGAGTGAGTAGATGGGGAGGTTTGAGAGAGAAGGTGGGGAAGTTTGAGAGAGTAGGTGGGGAGGTTTGAGGAAGTATATGGGGAGGTTTGAGGGAGTAGATGGGGAGGTTTGAGGGAGTAGGTGGGGAGGTTTCATAGAGTAGGTGGGGGGTTTGAGAGAGTAGGTTGGGAGGTTTTTAGAGTGTAGGTGGGGAGGTTTGAGGGGAGTTGGTGTGGAGGTTTGAGGGAGTAGGTGGGGAAGTTTGAGAGAGTAGGTGGGGAGGTTTGAAGGAGTAGGTGGGGAGGTTTGAAGGAGAATGAAGGTGGGGAGGTCTGAGAGAGTAGGTGGGGAGGTTTAAGGGAGAATGAAGGTGGGGAGGTCTGAGAGAGTAGGTGGAGAGGTTTGAGAGAGTAGGTGGGGACATTTAAGAGAGTAGGTGGGGAGGTTTGAGGGAGTAGGTGGGGAGGTTTGAGGGAGTAGGTGGGGAGGTTAAAGGGAGTAGGTTGGGAGGTTTGAGGGAGTAGGTGTGGAAGTTTGAGGGAGTAGATGGCCAGGTTTGAGTGGAGTAGGTGGGGAGGTTTTAGAGAGTAGGTGGGGAGGTTTAAAATAGTAGGTGGGGAGGTTTGAGGGAGTAGGTGAGGAGGTTAAAGGGAGTAGGTTGGGAGGTTTGAGGGAGTAGGTGTGGAGGTTTGAGGGAGTAGATGGCCAGGTTTGAGTGGAGTAGGTGGGGAGGTTTTAGAGAGTAGGTGGGGAGGTTTAAGAGAGTAGGTGGGGAGGTTTGAGGGAGTAGGTGGGGAGGTTTGAGAGAGTAGGTGGGGAGATTTGAGGGAGTAAGTGGGGAGGTTTGCTGGAGTAGGTGGAGAAGTTTGAGAGAGTAGGTGGGTAGGTTTTAGGGAGTAGGTTCGGGAGGTTTGAGGGAGTAGGTTAGGAGGTTTGAGGGAGAATGAAGGTGGGGAGGTTTGAGAGAGTAGGTGGGGAGATTTGAGGGAGTAAGTGGGGAGGTTTGCTGGAGTAGGTGGAGAAGTTTGAGAGAGTAGGTTGGGAGGTTTTAGGCAGTAGGTTCGGGAGGTTTGAGGGAGTAGGTGGGGAGGTTTGAGGGAATAGGTGGGGAGGTTTGAGGGAGTTGGTGTTGAGGTTTGAGAGAGTAGGTTGGGGGGTTTGAGTGAGTAGTTGGGGAGGTTTGAGGGAGTATATTGGGAGGTTTGAGAGAGTAGATGGGGAGGTTTGAGGGAGAAGGTGTGGTGGTTTGAGGGAGTAGGTGGGGAGATTTGAGGGAGTAGGTGGGGAGGTTTGAGGGAGTAGGTGGGGAGGTTTGAGGGAGTAGGTGTGGAGGTTTGAGAGAGTTGGTTGGGAGGTTTGAGTGAGTAGTTGGGGAGGTTTGAGGGAGTATATGGGGAGATTTTAGAGTGTAGATGGGGAGGTTTGAGGGCCAAGGTGTGGTGGTTTGAGAGAGTAGGTGGGGAGATTTGAGGGAGTAGGTGGGGAGGTTTGAGAGAGTAGATGGGGAGGTTTGAGAGAGTAGATGGGGAGGTTTGAGGGAGTAGGTGTGGAGGTTTGAGAGAGTAGGTGGAGAGATTTGAGGGAGTAGGTTGGGAGGTTTGAGAGAGTAGGTTGGGAGGTTTGAGAGAGTAGATGTGGAGTTTTGAGGGGGGAGGTTTGAGAGAGTAGATGGGGAGGTTTTAGGGAGTAGGTGTGGAGGTTTGAGAGAGTAGGTGGAGAGATTTGAAGGAGTAGGTGGGGAGGTTTGAGAGAGTAGGTTGGGAGGTTTGAGGGAGTAGGTGTGGAGGTTTGAGAGAGTAGGTGGGGAGGTTTAAGAGAGTAGGTTTGGAGGTTTGAGGGAGTTGGCGTGGAGGTTTGCGGGAGTGGGTGGGGAGGTTTAAGAGAGTGGGTGGGAAGGTTTGAGAGAGTAGTTTGGGAGGTTTGAGAGAGTAGGTGGGGAGGTTTGAGGGAGTAGGTGGGGAGATTTGAGTGAGTAGGTGGGCAGGTTTGAGGGAGTAGGTGGGGAGGTTTGAGGGAGTATGTGGGATGGTTAAAGGAAGTAGGTGGGGAAGTTTGAGGGAGTAGGTGGGGAGGTTTGAGGGAGTAGATGGCCATGTTTGAGGGGAGTAGGTGGGGAGGTTTTAGAGATTAGGTGGGGGAGGTTTGAGTTAGTTGGGGAGGTTTGAGGGAGTAGGTTGGGAGGTTTGAGGGAGTAGGTGGGGAAGTTTGAGAGAGTATGTGGGGAGGTTTGAGGGAGTAGGTGGGGAGGTTTGAGGGAGAAGGAAGGTGGGAAGGTCTGAGAGAGTAGGTGTGGAGGTTTGAGGGAGTAGGTGGGAAGGTTTGAGATAGTATGTTGGTAGGTTTGAGAGAGTAGGTGTGCAGGTTTGAGGGAGTAGGTTTGGAGGTTTGAGAGAGCAGGTGGGGAGGTTTGAGAGTGTAGTTGGGTAGGTTTGAGAGAGTAGATGGGGAGGTTTGAGAGAGTAGATGGGGAGGTTTGATGGAGTAGGTGTGGAGGTTTGAGAGAGTAGGTGGGGAGATGTGAGGGAGTAGGTGTGGAGGTTTGAGAGAGTTGATGGGGAGGTTTGAGAGAGTATGTGGGGAGGTTTGAGAGAGTAGATGGGGAGGTTTGAGGGAGTAGGTGGAGAGGTTTGAGAGAGTAGGTGGAGAGATTTGAGGGAGTAGGTGGGGATGTTTGAGAGAGTAGGTGTGGAGGTTTGAGGAAGTAGGTGGGGAGGTTTGAGAGAGTAGGTGGGGAGATTTGAGGGAGTAGGTGTGGAGGTTTGAGGGAGTAGGTTGGTAGGTTTGAGAGATTAGGTGGGAAGGTTTGAGAGAGTAGGTGGGGAGGTTTGAGGGATTAGGTGTGGATGTTTGAGGGAGTAGGTGTGGAGGTTTAAGAGAGTAGGTGTGGATGTTTTAGGGAGTAGGTGTGGAGGTTTGAGTGAGAGGGTGGGGAGGTTTGAGAGAGTATATAGGGAGGTTTGAGAGAGTAGTTGGGGAGGTTTTAGGGAGGTTTTAGGAATTGATGGCCAGGTTTGAGGGAGTAGGTGGAGCGGTTTTAGGGAGTAGGTGGGGAGGTTTAAGGGAGTAGGTGGAGAGGTTTTAGAGAGTAGGTGGGGAGGTTTTAGGGAGTAGGTTGGGAGGTTTGAGAGAGTAGGTGGGGAGGTTTGAGAGAGTAGGTGGGGAGGTTTGAGGGAGTAGGTGGGGAGATTTGAGAGAGTAGGTGGGGAAGTTTGAGAGAGTAAGTGGGGCGGTTTTGGGAAATAGGTGGGGAAGTTTTGGGGAGTAGGTGGGGAACTTTGGGGGAGTAGGTGGGGAGGTTTGAGGTAGTAATTTCTAGATTTTAAAAATGCACATGTAGTTAATTATTGCTCAACAAACAATTTGTAAGTAGCTGTAATTGTTATTGAATTATAATTTTCTATTATTTCTTTCTTTTTTCAGCACAAATTAAAGAACCAGACAGCATTTCTCAAGAAGGTTTGAACAAAAATTGTTTTTTTATTCTAATGAAGATGTTGAAGATGTTAAGAAAGTAAAATGACAATACTAACATACCTATTTCATTACAAGAATAAATGTAGCTTGAGACAAATAAACAATCTATGGTCTTGAACTAAAGCCCATATACATCTTTCATTTGGGGACATTTGGGAAAATTTGACAAGGAGGGCAAATGCAGAACCCTGTGACAAGGCTTGCATACCATTAACTTTCAACATTCCTATTTTATAGGATACGCAGTTCTATACTCTTTAGACATGCAGCGTTGTTTACTGACATCATGCATGCAGTAATTTTAAATCACGATTGATTACAAATGGTTCCTATTAAACATCCTATTTTTGTAGGCCAGTTTTATAAATTGGGACATATTATGGATTAGCCTGTGGCAGAGGTGCGCAGCGTCAACTTTTTTGTTCTGGGCTTTTACTCAAGGATCTCTTGTCCAATCATAGCCAAACACTTCCACTATATGTGTATGGGCAGAATATTCCAACCAGTCATGTTGTCGCAGTTCTTATAGAGTTAGAGCCCTTGAATTGCTTCAATTACATAACCATAAAAAATGATTTCAGGGGCATATCTTGTGACAGTTTTCTTCTAATGTTACAGAGTTAAAATAGTTTATTTATATGATATGAAATTTGATCATTCTTTTTAATGTGTGTTAATTAAGATTGTTTAGATTTATACACTTAAATATTATCAACAGGTGTTTTTAACCAGCACTGTTCATATGCCCAGATGGCAAAGGCATCTCCCTTTAGCCTTAAAATAAAGTTTACCATTACTTAACTACCATTTAAACTAATTCATCAATAAAATCTGCTCATAGCTTAAGCTTGAAAATAGTATGCTCATTTTTTTCTCTTCAGAAAATGAAAAGACAAGGCTGACTCCCGTCTACGCATCTGTAGGCGTGTTGCTATGTGTTGTTACCATATTAAGCATTACTTGGTTCTTGGTACACCGTCGTCGTGGATACAAGCACCTTGAGCGTCGACTGCTGGAGGGGTTGGAGGAGATTGATGAAGACGGAGAACATTATTTCATCATGAGACCGGCTAACACACGGTAGGTCTTAGTTAGTTTACAGCAAAATTATTTTTATATTAGTAGGACACTACAGGAAAACAATTCTAGCCTGATTCTAACCTTTGATTCAAGTCCTAGCCTACGGTACTAGCTTTATTCTAACCTATGATTCTAACCGACTGTCCTAGCCTGATCCTAGCCATAGCCTAAAGTCATAGTCTTATGATAACCTATGGTTCCAGCCCTAGCATACGACCCTAGCCTTATTATAACCTATAATTCTAGCCCTAGCCTACAGTCATAGCCTTATTCTAACCTATAATTCTAGCCCTAGCCTACAGTCATAGCCTTATTCTAACCTATAATTCTAGCCCTAGCCTACAGTCATAGCCTTATTCCAACCTATAATTCTAACCGACTGTCCTAGCCTGATTCTAGCCCTAGCCTACAGTCATAGCCTTATTCTAACCTATGATCCTAGCCCTAGCCTACAGTCATAGCCTTATTCTAACCTATAATTCTAGCCCTAGCCTACAGTCATAGCCTTATTCTAACTGATAATTCTAGCCCTAGCCTACAGTCATAGCCTAATTCTAACCTATAATTCTAGCCCTAGCCTACAGTCATAGCCTTATTCTAACCTATAATTCTAGCCCTAGCCTACAGTCATAGCCTTATTCTAACCTATAATTCTAGCCCTAGCCTACAGTCATAGCCTAATTCTAACCTGTAATTCTAGCCCTAGCCTACAGTCATAGCCTTATTCTAACCTATAATTCTAGCCCTAGCCTACAGTCATAGCCTTATTCTAACCTATAATTCTAGCCCTAGCCTACAGTCATAGCCTTATTCTGACCTATAATTCTAGCCCTAGCCTACAGTCATAGCCTTATTCTGACCTATAATTCTAGCCCTAGCCTACAGTCATAGCCTTATTCTGACCTATAATCCTAGCTCTAGCCTACAGTCATAGCCTTATTCTAACCTATGATCCTAGCCCTAGCCTACAGTCATAGCCTTATTCTAACCTATAATTCTAGCCCTAGCCTACAGTCATAGCCTTATTCTAACCTATAATTCTAGCCCTAGCCTACAGTCATAGCCTTATTCTAACCTATAATTCTAGCCCTAGCCTACAGTCATAGCCTTATTCTAACCTATAATTCTAGCCCTAGCCTACAGTCATAGCCTTATTCTAACCTATGATCCTAGCCCTAGCCTACAGTCATAGCCTTATTCTAACCTATAATTCTAGCCCTAGCCTACAGTCATAGCCTTATTCTAACCTATAATTCTAGCCCTAGCCTACAGTCATAGCCTTTTTCTAACCTATAACTCTAGCCCTAGCCTACAGTCATAGCCTTATTCTAACCTATAACTCTAGCCCTAGCCTACAGTCATAGCCTTATTCTAACCTATGATCCTAGCCCTAGCCTACAGTCATAGCCTTATTCTAACCTATAATCCAAGCCCTAGCCTACAGTCATAGCCTTATTCTAACCTATAACTCTAGCCCTAGCCTACAGTCATAGCCTTATTCTAACCTATAACTCTAGCCCTAGCCTACAGTCATAGCCTTATTCTAACCTATAATTCTAGCCCTAGCCTACAGTCATAGCCTTATTCTAACCTATAATTCTAGCCCTAGCCTACAGTCATAGCCTTATTCTAACCTATAATTCTAGCCCTAGCCTACAGTCATAGCCTTATTCTAACCTATGATTCTAACTGACTGTCCTAGCCTGATTCTAGCCCTAGCCTACAGTCCTAGCCTGATTCTAACCTATAATTCTAGCCCTAGCCTACAGTCCTAGCCTGATTCTAACCTATAATTCTAGCCCTAGCCTACAGTCCTAGCCTTATTCTAACCTATAATTCTAGCCCTAGCCTACAGTCCTAGCCTAATTCTAACCTATAATTCTAGCCCTAGCCTACAGTCATAGCCTTATTCTAACCTATAATTCTAGCCCTAGCCTACAGTCATAGCCTTATTCTAACCTATAATTCTAGCCCTAGCCTACAGTCATAGCCTAATTCTAACCTATAATTCTAGCCCTAGCCTACAGTCATAGCATTATTCTAACCTATAATTCTAGCCCTAGCCTACAGTCATAGCCTTATTCTAACCTATAATTCTAGCCCTAGCCTACAGTCATAGCCTTATTCTAACCTATAATTCTAGCCCTAGCCTACAGTCATAGCCTTATTCTAACCTATAATTCTAGCCCTAGCCTACAGTCATAGCCTTATTCTAACCTATGATTCTAGCCCTAGCCTACAGTCATAGCCTTATTCTAACCTATGATCCTAGCCCTAGCCTACAGTCATAGCCTTATTCTAACCTATGATCCTAGCCCTAGCCTACAGTCATAGCCTTATTCTAACCTATAATTCTAGCCCTAGCCTACAGTCATAGCCTTATTCTAACCTATAATTCTAGCCCTTGCCTACAGTCATAGCCTTATTCTAACCTATTATTCTAGCCCTAGCCTACAGTCATAGCCTTATTCTAACCTATGATCCTAGCCCTAGCCTACAGTCATAGCCTTATTCTAACCTATAATTCTAGCCCTAGCATACAGTCATAGCCTTATTCTAACCTATAACTCTAGCCCTAGCCTACAGTCATAGCAGTCATAGCCTTATTCTAACCTATGATCCTAGCCCTAGCCTACAGTCATAGCCTTATTCTAACCTATAATTCTAGCCCTAGCCTACAGTCATGGCCTTATTCTAACCTATAATTCTAGCCCTAGCCTACAGTCATAGCCTTATTCTAACCTATAATTCTAGCCCTAGCCTACAGTCATAGCCTTATTCTAACCTATAATTCTAGCCCTAGCCTACAGTCATAGCCTTATTCTAACCTATGATCCTAGCCCTAGCCTACAGTCATAGCCTTATTCTAACCTATAATTCTAGCCCTAGCCTACAGTCATAGCCTTATTCTAACCTATAATTCTAGCCCTAGCCTACAGTCATAGCCTTATTCTAACCTATAACTCTAGCCCTAGCCTACAGTCATAGCCTTATTCTAACCTATTATTCTAGCCCTAGCCTACAGTCATAGCCTTATTCTAACCTATGATCCTAGCCCTAGCCTACAGTCATAGCCTTATTCTAACCTATAATCCTAGCCCTAGCCTACAGTCATAGCCTTATTCTAACCTATAACTCTAGCCCTAGCCTACAGTCATAGCCTTATTCTAACCTATAACTCTAGCCCTAGCCTACAGTCATAGCCTTATTCTAACCTATAACTCTAGCCCTAGCCTACAGTCATAGCCTTATTCTAACCTATAATTCTAGCCCTAGCCTACAGTCATAGCCTTATTCTAACCTATAATTCTAGCCCTAGCCTACAGTCATAGCCTTATTCTAACCTATAATTCTAGCCCTAGCCTACAGTCATAGCCTTATTCTAACCTATGATTCTAACCGACTGTCCTAGCCTGATTCTAGCCCTAGCCTACAGTCCTAGCCTGATTCTAACCTATAATTCTAGCCCTAGCCTACAGTCCTAGCCTGATTCTAACCTATAATTCTAGCCCTAGCCTACAGTCATAGCCTTATTCTAACCGATAATTCTAGCCCTAGCCTACAGTCATAGCCTTATTCTAACCGATAATTCTAGCCCTAGCCTACAGTCATAGCCTAATTCTAACCTATAATTCTAGCCCTAGCCTACAGTCATAGCCTTATTCTAACCTATAATTCTAGCCCTAGCCTACAGTCATAGCCTAATTCTAACCTATAATTCTAGCCCTAGCCTACAGTCATAGCCTTATTCTAACCTATAATTCTAGCCCTAGCCTACAGTCATAGCCTTATTCTAACCTATAATTCTAGCCCTAGCCTACAGTCATAGCCTTATTCTAACCTATAATTCTAGCCCTAGCCTACAGTCATAGCCTTATTCTAACCTATAATTCTAGCCCTAGCCTACAGTCATAGCCTTATTCTAACCTATGATCCTAGCCCTAGCCTACAGTCATAGCCTTATTCTAACCTATGATCCTAGCCCTAGCCTACAGTCATAGCCTTATTCTAACCTATAATTCTAGCCCTAGCCTACAGTCATAGCCTTATTCTAACCTATAATTCTAGCCCTAGCCTACAGTCATAGCCTTATTCTAACCTATAATTCTAGCCCTAGCCTACAGTCATAGCCTTATTCTAACCTATAATTCTAGCCCTAGCCTACAGTCATAGCCTTATTCTAACCTATGATCCTAGCCCTAGCCTACAGTCATAGCCTTATTCTAACCTATAATTCTAGCCCTAGCCTACAGTCATAGCCTTATTCTAACCTATAACTCTAGCCCTAGCCTACAGTCATAGCCTTATTCTAACCTATAACTCTAGCCCTAGCCTACAGTCATAGCCTTATTTTAACCTATAACTCTAGCCCTAGCCTACAGTCATAGCCTTATTCTGACCTATTATTCTAGCCCTAGCCTACAGTCATAGCCTTATTCTAACCTATGATCTTAGCCCTAGCCTACAGTCATAGCCTTATTCTAACCTATAATTCTAGCCCTAGCCTACAGTCATAGCCTTTTTCTAACCTATAATTCTAGCCCTAGCCTACAGTCATAGCCTTATTCTAACCTATAATTCTAGCCCTAGCCTACAGTCATAGCCTTATTCTAACCTATAATTCTAGCCCTAGCCTACAGTCATAGCCTTATTCTAACCTATAATTCTAGCCCTAGCCTACAGTCATAGCCTTATTCTAACCTATAATTCTAGCCCTAGCCTACAGTCATAGCCTTATTCTAACCTATAATTCTAGCCCTAGCCTACAGTCATAGCCTTATTCTAACCTATAATTCTAGCCCTAGCCTACAGTCATAGCCTTATTCTAACCTATAATTCTAGCCCTAGCCTACAGTCATAGCCTTATTCTAACCTATAATTCTAGCCCTAGCCTACAGTCATAGCCTTATTCTAACCTATAATTCTAGCCCTAGCCTACAGTCATAGCCTTATTCTAACCTATAACTCTAGCCCTAGCCTACAGTCATAGCCTTATTCTAACCTATAACTCTAGCCCTAGCCTACAGTCATAGCCTTATTCTAACCTATAATTCTAGCCCTAGCCTACAGTCATAGCCTTATTCTAACCTATAATTCTAGCCCTAGCCTACAGTCATAGCCTTTTTCTAACCTATAACTCTAGCCCTAGCCTACAGTCATAGCCTTATTCTAACCTATAACTCTAGCCCTAGCCTACAGTCATAGCCTTATTCTAACCTATAATTCTAGCCCTAGCCTACAGTCATAGCCTTATTCTAACCTATAATTCTAGCCCTAGCCTACAGTCATAGCCTTATTCTAACCTATTATTCTAGCCTTAGCCTTACTAAACTGGGCCTGGTCCTGACATTTGGGAGTGTGTTTTTTTCAAAGAACAACTCTGTTTTGATCGTCAAAATTTCCTTCCCCTAGAAATGAGGAAAGCCCTCCGCCAACAGTGGTAGCTGACCGCTGGGAGCTGCCCCATACCTGCCTAAAGGCTGGCAGACTCCTGGGCAGTGGAGCATTTGGACAGGTAAGGAATCTCTGCATGTTGAGTGCAAATTATTCATTTTAAAGTGATTGTGTACTCATGCTTATACATCATGATGATTCTTATAAAGATTGTGTGTTCTGACTGGTCAGCATTCTATGCATATTTACTTGCAACTTATTACATTGTTTCTAATGGAAAAAGTCATGGTAATAAAATATCCTTTTTGGTGTCAGACTGTTGTGCAAAAACTTGGCCATGACTCAAATACAATTCAAGATATTCACATAAAACTTGGTACACATTTCAAAGCCCATAACTCTAATTAAATAATTGTTAAAAAAGAAAAGAATTCTGGCAACCGCCTGCTTGCAACTTATATTCGATTCAGAACCATTATGAAGCATGTTAGTTTCTCATCTGCATGATATTTCATGAGAAATAGGTATTTCCAGAGAAACTACAACGCCCATGTATAAGAATTAGATTCTATGCTTTCAGAAAAATTTGAATGTGGCAAAAAATACTTTCATGTTTTATGTATGGCCTTATTAACATATAATAACAGTGTTGTTTCTTTGTATAAGGTTAGAGTCTGCTCTTGATTGTACTGTTTTCATTTGTAGGTTGTGAAAGGGCGAGTAAGCAAAAGCCTCCTTGCACATCGTGGGATTGACCTCACTGCTGGCTTACCGAATTCTGGCACTCACGTTACTGTCGCTATCAAGGTCATGCATGGTAAAACAGCTGACATTTTTATGCCCCCGAAGGTGGGCATATTAAAATCGCACCGTCCGTCCGTCCGTCCGGCTCTGTAACTTTACCTTGTATGGACAAATTTTAAAATAACTTGCCACATGTGTTCCACATACCAAGACGACGTGTCGCGTGCAAGACCCGTGTCCCTACCTCAAAAATCAAGGTCACACTTAGTGTTTATTCACAATGGAGTGCTGCATATAAGGACATAGAGTATAGGTTGTCGTGTCCGGGCTGTAACTTTCCCTTGTATGGACAGATTTTAAAATAACTTGCCACATGTGTTCCACATACCAAGATGACGTGTCGCCTGCAAGACCCATGTCCCTACCTCAAAGGTCAAGGTCACACTTAGTGTTTATTCACAATGGAGTGCTGCATATAAGGACATAGAGTATCGGTTGTTGTGTCAGGGCTGTTACTTTCCCTTGTATGGACAGATTTTAAAATCACTTGCTACATGTGTTCCACATACGAAGATGACGTGTCGTGTGCAAGACCCATGTCCCTACCTCTAAGGTGAAAGATACACACTAAGTGTTTATTCACAAGGGAATTCTGAATATAAGGACATAACAGTGTAGGTTGTCAAGTATGGGTGGTATTTTTTTATTTTCAGAGGCAATTTAAAATAACTTGCCATATGTATTTGACACGTAAAGGTAAGATCAACTTTTCATGTACTGACCTTGTTCGTAGGTCAATGTCACATTCGGGGGCATTCGTCACATACTGTGACAGCTCTTGTTTTTTTTATAGATTTGCTTTTGTGTGTCTGTCCATCTGTCACAAAGTATTGTTTAAGCGTATCTCAAAAGTATATGAGCTAGAGTCATAAAACCAGCATATGAAGTTGTGCACCTTGGTTTTTTAGCTCTACTGGCCAAAGGCCAGAAGAGCTTATGCAATGGTAATGTGTACATAGTATGTGCGTCCGTGTGTCTGTAAACAATTGCTTGTGAACACGAAACAGTCTTTAGTTTTCTTAGTATCTCGATGAAACTTGTACATTATTTAGATATCTATTAGAGCTCGGTTCCTTTTGAAAACCAGCCAGATCTGCCCATGCATGCCTAGATTATGGGCCTTGATTGTATAAAAAAATGCTTTTGTGTAAACAATTGCTTGTGAACACGATACAGTCTTTAGTTTTCATTGTATCTTGATGAAACTTGTACAGTATCTAGATATCCATTAGAGCTTGGTTCCTTTTGAAAACCAGCCAGATTGGCCTATGCATGCCTAGATTATGGGCCTTGAATGTATAAAAAAATATGTACGTCTGTAAACAATTGCTTGTGAACACAATACAGTCTTCAGTTTTTAGCTCACCTGTCACATAGTGACAAGGTGAGCTTTTGTGATCACAATTTGTCCGGCGTCCGTCCGTCCGTAAACTTTTACTTTAAACGACATCTCCTCATAAACCGCTTAGCCAATTTCATCCAAACTTCACTGGAATGTTCCTTGGGTGGTCCCGTTTGAAAATTGTTCAAAGAATTGAATTCCATGCAGAACTCTGGTTGCCATGGCAACGGAAAGGAAAAACTTTAAAAATCTTGTTCTCCAAAACCACAAGGCCTAGAGCCTTAATATTTGGTATATAGCATCATCTAGTGGTCCTCTACCAAAATTGTTAAAACTATTCCCCTGGGGTCAAAAATGGCCCCGCCCCCGGGGTCACTTGTTTTACATAGACTTATATAGGGAAAACTTTAAAAATCTTCTTCTCAAAAACCACAAGGCCTAGAACCTTGAAAATTGGTATGTGTCATCATGTAGTGGTCCTCTACAAAATTTGTTCAAATTATTCTCCTGGGGTCAAAAATGGCCCCGCCCCAGGGGTCACTAGTTTTATTACATAGTGTTATATAGTAAATCTTTTAAAATCTTCTTCTCCGAAACTGTAAGGCCCAGGGCTTAGATATTTGGTATACAGCATCATCTAGTGGACCTCTACCAGATTTGTTCAAATTATTGCCACAGGGTCAAAACTGACCCCACCTAGGGGGTCCTTGTTTTTACGTAGTGTTATATAGTAAATCTTTAAAAATATTCTTCTCCAGAACCGTAAGGCCAGGAGCTTAGATATTTGGTATACAATATCATCTTGTGAACCTCTATCAAAGTTGTTCAAATTATTGCCACAGGGTCAAAATTGGCCCCGCCCTAAAAGTTATTTGTTTTTATATAGTCTTATATAATAAAACTTTAAAAATCCTCTTCTCCAAAATATAAGACCTAGAGCTTTCATATTTGGTATATAGTGTTACCTAGTGGACCTACACCAAAGGTATTCAAATTATTGTCCCGGGGTCAAATTGGCCTTGCTCAGGGGTCATTTGTTTTTACATTGTCTTGTCACTTAAACATCTTTTCCTCTGAAAGTAGAGGTCAGAATGACTCCATACTTGATATGTAGCATCCTTACATGGTCCTCTCTCAACTTTGTTCAAATGGTTTTGTTTGGCCCCTTTTAGGGGTCACCAGAGCAAAAAATAGAAAAACCTTTAAACAACTTAATCTTATTAACTGCTTGATGGATCTTCAAGTCTGAAGCATCCTAGCATGGGCCTCTGTCAGGTCTTTTCAAATAATTTTGTTTGGCCCCTTTTAAGGGCCACCAGAGCTAAAATTAGTAAAAAAAACTTAACATTTTCTTCGCATGAACCCCTTGATAGATCTTCAGCAAATTTGGTTTGAAGTGTCCTTGCATGGACCTCTCTTAAATTTATTCACATAATTTTGTTTGGCCCCTTTTAGCTAAAAATAGAGTAAAAAACGATTATTCTTGTGAACCTCTTGATGGATATTTACCAAATTTGGTCTGAAGCACCCTTGCATAGACTTCTCTCAAATGTATTAAAATAATTTTGTTTGGTCTCTTTTATTTTCATATTTGCATATTGATGGAACCGTACAGAGATATTGAATGGCGTACTAATTAGTGCAACATCCATTTAACTTAATGAAAAGTGACCAGCCAATATATATATCACAAATATCAAGCAATATTGATTACAAAGGTTAAACTCTTTTACTCAGGTGAGCGATTTAGGGCCATCATGGCCCTCTTGTTATTGTATTTGGATGAAACTTGCACAGTATTTAGATATCCATTAGAGCTCAGTTCAGATATCCATTAGAGCTCAGTTCCTTTCGAAAACCAGCCAGATCCGACCGTACATGCCTAGATTATGAGCCTTGAAAGTATAAAAAATCAGTGTGTCTGTAAACAATTACTTGAGAACATGATACAGTCTTCAGTTTTTATTGTATCTCGATGAAACTTGTACAGTATCTAGATATCCATTAGAGCTTGGTTCCTTTCGAAAACCAGCCAGATCCGCCCATGCATGCCAAGATTATGGGTCTTGAAAGTATAAAAATATTCTATTTTTAGCTAAGTCTATTTTAAGCCAAGTCTGCATAAGCGAAGTCTATTTTTAGCCAAGTTTACATGTAATTAGTCACAATTGCTTGTGAATGTTTGTTCAAATTACTGGCCATGTCCCTGGGTTCACAGGTTTGGAAACTTAAATTGGGAAATGTTAAAAACCTTTTTGTCTGAAACAGCTATGCAGATCCTTGCTATTTTGAACAAGGCTTAATTTAGTGGTCCACTACCATGGTTGTTCAAATTATGCCCCTTGGGTCAAAACTGGCACTGCCCCAGGGGTCACAAGTTTCTTAGGGACTTATTTAAGAAATATTTTCAAAATCTTCTTGTTTCAAACCACAAGGCCCATACTTTTGATATTTGTTGTTGAGCATCATATGATGGCCGTCTAGCAAAACGTTTGAAATTATGCCCCGTGGGCAAAAGCTGGCCCAAGCCCTTTTGACTTACTTTTTAATTTTTAAAGCTACAGCAATAAAAAATTTAAAGCTACAGAAATGAAATTTTGACCATGAGTACAGTTTTAAAAGCAAAACTATTTTACCCTCAGATTACCTTTACTTGACAGTACATGCTCTGGATTGAAAATGACCACAATAGCCATGCCAGTAGAACATAGGCCCTCTTGAGCCTCTTGTTTGTTTACTCATTCAATAAATGCAGAGTTATGGCCCTTGACTTTGTGTAAATATGGCATTAAGAGCATGCAATATTGTACTGTGCATATCTCAAAAAAGAAATGAAAGGATTTTAACCAGCATGTGGAGTTGTGCACCTGGGAGTTTAGTGTGTGGCTTCCTCCAGTAAGAGTAGAGTTATGGCCCTTGGCATAGTTGACAAGTGCATATAAATCATGGAATTATGTGTGACCTCTATCTCCTTGTAAATAGGCCAGAGTCATGAAAATTAAAAGAAATGATAACCAATATGTGAAGTTGTGCATCTAGGGTTTTGTTAGTGGCTGTGCCTAGCACAGTTACCCTCGACATCAATAAAGCTAGGCATTTCAAGCATGGAATTTAGTGTTACATTTATCTTAAAAAAAGGATTTGAGTTTGAGTCATAAACCTTCAACATAATATTAGTTTGTATGTAAACTTATGGACCTGGGGTCAAGGTCACTGCTACAAGAAATATAAAATAGGTTTTTACTTATTATCTTTAGTTCAAATAAGGCTATATTACAGTGATAAAAAATCATAGGTATATTTTGAGGTGGAAAGATTGAGATTTTGTATGCCCCAACGTTCAGTTAACAAATAATTGTGATGCGTATTCATTGACAATGGGAAAAATGTTGGGCCTTGCTTCTCTGACAAAGAAGTGTCTAGTGGACATATTTCTAGCTTGTCTGGAATATTATCATAGACGTGATATTTGGCAGCTTGTATGATGTATGTATGTATGCCCAAGAAACTGCCATAGATGTATCAACACAACAATATACTATAACAAAATTTGTTTGTTACCAATGATCATGACTGTTTAGCTAGGCCAATTATTTTGGCTTTGATGGTATTGTAGTCAAAATGTGATAGTATTTCAGCTATGTGTACCACGGTCAAAATTATGTCTCCCCATGAATGGGGAGACATATTGTTTTTGCCCTGTCCGTCAGTCAGTCAGTCAGTCCGTCACTACGTCACACTTTGTTTCAGCTCAATAACTATAGAACACTTAGACCCAGGAACTTCATACTTATTATGCTAGTTGGTCATGACTAGTAGATGATTTCTATTGATTTTGAGATCAGTAGGTCAAACGTCAAGGTCACTGAGACCTTGAGGTGAAGAAACACTTTCCACTCAGTAACAAAAGAATGCTTGCACCCAGGAACTTCATACTTGGTATGCTAGTTGGTCATTACTAGAAGATGACCCCTTTTGATTTTAGGGTCACTAGGTCAAATGTCAAGGTCACTGTGACCTTGAGGTGAAGAAACGGTTTCCGCTCAATAACTAAAGATCCTTTGGGTCCAGGAACTTCATACTTGGTATGCTAGTTGGTCATGACTAGTTGATGGCCCCTATTAATTTTGGGATCAGAAGGTCAAAGATCAAGGTCGCAATACTGTGAGATAAAAAACGGTTTCCGCTCAATTACTAAAGAATGCTTGCACCCAGGAACATCATACCTGGTAAGCCAGTTGATCAAGACTAGTAGATGACCCTTATTGATTTGCAGGTCAGTAGGTCAAAGGTCAAGGTGACCTTGAGGTAAAATAACAGTTTCTGCTGATTTACTTAACACAACTTTGGCCCAGGAACTTCATACTTGGTTTGCTAGTTGGTCTTGATTATTAGATGACCCCTATTGAAAACAATTTGTTGGTCACCAGTCCCTACGTCACACATCTGTCACACATCTTTCGGCTCAATAACTAATGAAAGCTTGGACTCAGGAACTTCATACTTTGTATGCAGGTTGGTCATGACCAGTAGATGACCCCTATGTTTGTTTGTCTCCAGTCCAAAAGTACAAATTTCATGTCCATCATTGATTATATCTCACCTACAACCACACAATGGAGAGACAAGTGCTTTTTCAAAAATGCAATCTCTAGATTGATGTTATTTTAGCTATGTGTCCCTTGGTCAAAATGGACAAGCCTTGGCATTTACATGTAGTACTTTGTGAATCACAGTTCATGGGTTTGGTTGTTTTTTTTGAGAATGATATTGATTTTGATTTTACTTTGAAGACACTGCTATTTTTTGAACTACAATGAAAGGTTTGCAATTTTACTTATAAGCTTGGGAGTGAAAATGTATTTTCTGCTAATTGATGAGGTTAAACTTCACAGAGAACACAGAGGATCGTTATGTGGAAGACTTTCTGCGTGAGATCAACATGATGAAGGACCTTGGTTACCATAGCAACATTGTGTCCCTGCTTGGATGCTGCACACTTCGGGAACCTTTCTGTCTTGTTGTTGAACATTTGGCTCATGGGGACCTTCTCTCGTACTTGCAGAAATTACGCCAGGAGATCGTGCAGGTTAAAGTTACCTTCATTTATATCATAATTTGATGTCAATAACATTTTCAAGTAATGGACAAAATTGCCCCTTAAAATTAATGCTTTATTTTTGTAACCCACATTGTGGTTGTGCTATTTAATGTTACAATGCTTTAAGATCATTTTATAGGTTGATTGTGTGTCCTATTCAATTTTTCAATATAAAAAGTTGTGGTATTGTCACATCCTTGGTGTCATCTACAGCGGATTCACTGTTTAAGAGAATTTTTAATGTCGGCCTAAACTTGTTCACTGTGAAAAAGTGTTCATATGCTCCATAACTCAGGTTCAAATATTTGTCAGTTATGCCCATTGATGAATTGAAGGCTATGTACAAGGGTTGGCATCTACTAGCAAATCTTTTGTAAAATGAATGTTACAGTTTTAGAATTTAATGATGTATGGAAACGTTGGGCTAGTCTGTATTGTTTGTGAAGTAATCTGCTAAATAATTGATTTATGGGAACTAGATATTGTGAAATACATAATTGTAATTGGTTATATAATAATTTTTAAGTTACCAAACATTAATGTATAAAGTTTTCACTTTTTAAGCCCCCGAGGTGGGCATATTAAAATCGCATCGTCCGTCCGTCCGTGTGTCCGGCTCAATAGCTCGTGTCCGGACTGTAACTTTCCCTTGCATGGACAGATTTTAAAATAACTTGCCACATGTGTTCCACATACCAAGACGCATGTCGCGTGCAAGACCCGTGCCCCTACCTCAAAGGTCAAGGTCACACTTCGTGTTTATTCACAACAGAGTGCTGCATATAGGACATAGAGTATAGGTTGTCGTGTCCGGGCTGTTACTTTCCCATGTATAGACAGATTTTAAAATAACTTGCCACATGTGTTCCACATACCAAGACGACGTGTCACGTGCAAGACCCGTGCCCCTGCCTCTAAGGTCAAGGTCACACTTAGTGTTTATTCACAACAGAGTGCTGCATATAGGACATAGAGTATAAGTTGTCGTGTCTGGGCTGTTACTTTCCCATGTATAGACAGATTTTAAAATAACTTGCCACATGTGTTCCACATACCAAGACGACGTGTCGCTTGCAAGACCCGTGTCCCTACCTCAAAGGTCAAGGTCACACTTAGTGTTTATTCACAATGGAGTGCTGCATATAGGACATAGAGTATAGGTTGTCGTATCTGGGCTGTAAATTTCCCTTGTATAGACAGATTTTAAAATAACTTGCCACATGTGTTCCACATACCAAGACGACGTGTCGCGTGCAAGACCCGTGTCCCTACTTCAAAGGTCAAGGTCACACTTAGTGTTTATTCACAATGGAGTGCTGCATATAGGACATAGAGTATAGGTTGTCGTGTCCGGGCTGTAACTTTCCCATGTATGGACAGATTGTAAAATAACTTGTCACATGTGTTCCACATACCAAGACAACGTGTCGCGTGAACAACCCGTGTCCCTTCCTATAAGGTCAAGGTCACACATAGTGTTTATTCACAATGGAGTGCTGCAAATAAGGACATAGAGTATAGGTTGTCGTGTCCGGGCTGTAACTTTCCCTTGTATGGACAAATTTTAAAAAATAACTTGCCACATGTGTTCCACATACCAAGATGACGTGTCGGGTGCAAGACCCATGTCCCTACCTCTAAGGTCAAGGTCACACTTAGGTGTTTATTCACAACAGAGTGCTGCATATAAGGACATAGAGTATAAGTTGTCGTGTCCGGGCTGTAACTTTCCCTTGTATAGACAGATTTTAAAATAACTTGGGTGTTTATTCACAATGGAATGCTGCATATATAAGGACATAGCAGTGAAGGTTGTCAACTATGGGTGGTATTTTTTTATGTTTAAAGGCAATTTAAAATAACTTGCCATATGTATTTGACATGTAAAGGCAAGATCGACTTTTCATGTACTGACCTTGTTCATAGGTCAATGTCACAATCGGGGGAATTCGTCACATACTGTGACAGCGCTTGTTCCCTTAAAGCTTCGATTTAAATTATTATGCATCAAATCAAATTGTATTCTTGTTGCAACATTTTTTGTGGCTATTTCAGCGTGACGTGAGAATGGAAGGCTACATTAACGAGGATCTGGACCTGTTCACCCCGACTGACCTGCTCTCGGTCGCAAGACAGATTGCTCGTGGAATGGTACACTCACTTTTCATGGATAGAACAAAACATTGATTGTCTATTATAGTATAATATGGTTCAATATACTACTAAGTACTCCATCACACAGACCTGTTTTCTCAAAATTGACTAATATATGAGGCTAATGTCAAACGGTATCAAAACCATTTTAAGCTTTTCCGTTTTTCGACTTATTGTCAGTCTTTGTGTTGTTGTATGCTTCAGTGTGCAAAATATATCCTTGACCATAACTAATAACCTGTTGAAGGCATACAAATGAAACTTGTAGCCAGAGACAATACGCGTGTGTATGGAAGGCCCATAACTCTGGCTTTAATAATGGTGAAGTTATGCCACTTTTTTGACTGTTTGCTCCAAGGTGCTATTTATTTTTATGTTGCTTGATACCTTTTAGTGTTAACCCATCAATACCATGAGCATTTTATAAGTATTGGCAACAATGGCACATTAATGTTCTAGCATGTGTTCTGGCAGAAATGTCTATTCTAGTCCCTTATGGATCCCCCCTTGGCATCCACAAACTTTTTGACCTGTGAAATTCAGTGTAGCCTATTTTTTGGTATCACATCTGTTTATACACTGGTATTCAACACTACCTGTCTCAAAATGGTATCTGCTTATACACAACTTGATTTGGGAATTCAACCAAAATCAAAAGGTGAGAGGTCATGACTGTATCTACACCACACACCCCAGTACTTGGGCACTTTGTATTTAGTGGGAAATAACAGCAGAGAGAACAGGATCTCTATTAAATATGCCTATGACACTACTGTGCTCAGGAACTGGGACTCAAGCTACAATCTCGTTGCTGTGAAAAATAGAGCATACAGGACACACCTGACACTCATGCTGGGTCTAGATATCCCAGAACGCTCATTATTACCAACATTTTGTTATTTGCATTGCTTACCTTGGTTATGAATATAAAGCCATGTTTCATCACCAATGACAATCTTTCTTAACCTGAGGTTTTTTGTCTTTGAATTTAGAGAGCAATTCTGATGCTTCTGTTTTGCTGTTGACAAGTGCAGTATCAAATGTGAGCAAACCATGCACATTTTTTTAATTTTCCTTAAAAATCAAATTCATCAATAATGATTTTATCCCTGATATGTTCCTTATCTCTTCCGCTGAAAGATAAACTAGGGATATGACAGGGTCAATATCTTTGTCCGGGGCTCATCTGTTACACTCTTCCTCCCTTTAACAAGGATAACCTAGTTGCAACAGTATGGTACGGAAAACCATATCACCATACATATTGTGTAGATTAGTTTTAATTTCTAGTGCGCATTTACCAAGTTTGCTGTGAATCTTAAAATACACTTTTGGTCTTCTCAGATCATTTTGCCTTATTCAGTCATATGTCAGTATGAAATTTATAATGTCTCCCTGATTCATGGGGAGGCATAATGCTTTTGCCCTACCCCGTTAAGTCTGTCAGTCCATACGTCACTCTTTGTTTCCACTCAATAACTAAAGATGCTTGGACCAAGGAACCTAATACTAATACTTATGCAGGTTGGTCATGACAAGAAGATGACCCCTTTTGATTTTGTGATCAGTGGGTCAAAGGTCAAGGTCCCGGTAACCCTGAGCTAAAAAATGGTTTCTGATGAATAACACAATTCATTTCCGCTCAATAATTATAGAACACTAGAACCCTGGAATTTCATAAGTAGAATGCAGATTAGTCATATGACACCTATTGATTTTAAGATCAGAGTCAAAGGTCATGGTTGTGGTGAGTTTGACATGAAAAGGTATCCCATACTTAATGTAAGGTGTAATCAGGTGTAACACAGCTCTTAGCTTTTTAATTGGGTTACATGTGGTCAAAAACTAGGTCATTAGTTCAAATCTTAAAGAAAACTTGTGAGCAAACAGAGGCAATATATCAGCCCCAATCATCATGAAACTTATCAGAATTTGCCTGGGTGAAATCTTGGCTCAGTTTGAAACTAGGTCACAAAGGTAAAAAGCTATGTCACTAGGTCAAATCTTAGAAAAGCCCTTGGAACACTCTAGAAGCTATATTTTTGCAATATTTATGTCCAAT
Organism: Mya arenaria; assembly: GCF_026914265.1. NCBI lineage: Eukaryota > Metazoa > Mollusca > Bivalvia > Myida > Myidae > Mya > Mya arenaria. The sequence continues at coordinate 55,598,127 of NC_069132.1, read as the reverse complement.
CTTCATGAAACCTAATCAGAATGTTTGACTTGATGAACTATTTTATTAGTTTGAAACTGGGTAATGTGGGTTCAAAATCTCATATCTCATATCCGATTATCTTAAAAGTCTGTTTTGCATGTTTCCAGTTGGAATATCTCACCAACACATGACATACATGCCATATCCCCTGGCGGGGGGAAAAATCCCCCGGAATTTCGATCCATCCCCCGGTCTCCCTCTCTTTTTTAGAAATTTTACATCAGGCAATAATGACAAAGTAAGTGAAACCACAGTATGTGAGTGAAATTGAATGTAAAAAAAAACAACTCCACAAGGGTGAAATGCCAAAAGGAAACTTTTACAACAAGTGATCAATTAATTTGTAGTAATTATCAAAGGCAAAGAAATATTGCTATTTTGGAAGGAAGAAATTAATAATATTTATTCTATTCTCTTATTGTCTGAAAGTCATCAAGCTGATAGAATTAAGCACAATTTTTTTTAAAGACTTTGGAGGAAGGTAAATTTAATTTAATTGTCTCGAAAACATATTTTTCCAATGACATATTTTGTTCTGCAAGTGCATTACAGTATGACATGACAGTGTATCATAAGAATATGATAAATCATGACATAAAATAATTCTGTATAATGAAAAAGTTAGGAGGTTTTCAAAGCAAACTATATGTGAATACATTTTTTCGTACTTGCGTCTAAAAATACTTTAAAATTTCGCCAACTTAGACCTGCTAAAAAATCCCCCTGAATACAACCAAAATCCCCCTGAATTTTCAGCCTTTTGAACAAATCCCCCTGAATGGTCTCCAGAAAATATGGCATGTATGACATGATCTCCATGCCATCTACTGTGCCTAATCTAGCAGGGGATATCAATTCAAGGAATTTGTTTGTTATATATTAAGAGTTTTTTATATATAATTTTCTTTTTGGATTGTGAATTTTGAGTCCAATCTTGCTTTAAAAAGTAGTCTTTTGGGGATTGCAATTTGACATTTTATAAAAGTAACTTCTCTTGCTGATACTCCCACCTGTTTGCTGTATCTTCATCAAAGTACTGTAGCTTATGACTTATTTGTGAGTTATAACACTAAACTATTGGAGGGTAAAAGAACTGTGAAATCATTAATATTCGTGGGCTTGAAATTTCTAGGTTTTTCGAAAATGGGCAATTTTGTGAGCTCTTAAAATTTGTGGATTTTTTCTTTAAAAAAAGAACAAATGAAAAATATGTTCCTAACACACTAGGTTAATAATCAGCACGTTTTCCATGTGTCACACAGGCTAAAATAATATATGATATATTTAAACCATATTAACAGTAAAACAAACAATGATTTAGGAACTTACAAGTTGTATACCACCACCATGTATATTCTATGAATACATACATGTATACCCTTTTACATAGACTGTATGATTTCAGAATTAAATGTCAAATTTTCATTGGAATCTTGAAATTGTGGATAAGCCAACCCACAAAATCAATATAAAATGAATGTCCCACAAATATTTATTGATTTCACAGTATTATACATTGTAAGTGTCTGTTTGACCACTATGTAGAGACATGTTTATACAATGTGGCCAATATTTTAACTGCTGGTATGATTGTGTAGTTTATGGCAAATTAACAAAATTTTCATATTCCTGTAGAAAGTACCATTTATTTTTTAAGAAGGAAGCAAATATAATACAGGTTCATTTTGTCTGATCTGGTTAGTAACTAATAAAGATGACAAAATAATTAGGTTGTAAGAGCACAAGTTGTATCGGGATGGGGGGTTGGAAACCCTGTCTGTTGAAGGCAGTATCGGGATGGGGGGTTGGAAACCCTGTCTGTTGAAGGCAGTATCGGGATGGGGGGTTGGAAACCCTGTCTGTTGAAGGCAGTATCGGGATGGGGGGTTGGAAACCCTGTCTGTTGAAGGCAGTATCGGGATGGGGGGTTGGAAACCCTGTCTGTTGAAGGCAGTATCGGGATGGGGGGTTGGAAACCCTGTCTGTTGAAGGCAGTATCGGGATGGGGGGTTGGAAACCCTGTCTGTTGAAGGCAGTATCGGGATGGGGGGTTGGAAACCCTGTCTGTTGAAGGCAGTATCGGGATGGGGGGTTGGAAACCCTGTCTGTTGAAGGCAGTATCGGGATGGGGGGTTGGAAACCCTGTCTGTTGAAGGCAGTATCGGGATGGGGGGTTGGAAACCCTGTCTGTTGAAGGCAGTATCGGGATGGGGGGTTGGAAACCCTGTCTGTTGAAGGCAGTATTGGGCTAGGAGGTGAGGATTGTGTCTTTTGAATGAAGGATTGGGATGGGGGGTGGGGAACAAGCAGTATCAGGGTGGGGGGTTTTGAACCCTGTCTGTTGAAGGCAGTATCGGAGTGAGGAACTGTATCTGTTGAAGGAAGTATTGAGGTAGGGGTTGGGGAACCATGTCTGTTGAAGGCATGTGGGGATTGTTTCTTTTGAATAAAGGATTGGGGTGGGGGTTGGGGAACAGTGTCTGTTGAATGCAGTATCGGAGTGAGGAACAGTGTCTGTTGAAGGAAGAAGCGGGGTGGGGTAGTGTGTCTGTTTAAAGCAGTGATGGGGTTGGGGGTGGGGAACCAAGTCTGTTTAAGGCAGTGATGGGGTTGGGGGTGGGGAACCAAGTCTGTTGAAGGCAGTATCGGGGTGTGGGGTGGGGAACTGTGTCTGTTGAAGGCAGTATCTGGGTGTGGGATGGGGAAATGTGTCTGTTGAAGACTGTATCACAATCATTCTTACTTAATGGAATTATCTAAATCAGATTATTCTTTTTTTTAATAATTGATAAATTTACAAAAGTAAAATGGTGCACACTTCTCTGTCCATTTTTGTTCCCTCTGTGAAAATTGGAGAGGTTCTCTTTACTTGGCTTATTTTAAATTCAAACTGCAAGCAATTTTTAAGTAATAAAATAAATGGCAGGCAACAACAAATTGTTATGTAACAGGGGATGTTTGACATCTTAAGCACATCATATATGTTTCAGCTGCAATGGGTATCATTGACATAAACTTTTTTTAAAACCGCACTTCTGCTGGCACATGATAATTGGACATAAAATAGAACAAAACCTTCCTGTTTGTGAAAATCATTTTTTAAAACATGCCCATTTTTTATGATTGAGCTTTTAATAAACCAAAGCCTGCCCTTTTGTGGGACCCTGCAATTTTGTGAGTCTTATCTTATATATAATTATATTTATATTTACGAATTTTTGTAAAAATATATGCCTCCATAATATGGAAAATCAAACATGCAAACAATACTCTTGTATTTCTGAAGAGTTCACACAAATAGAATTATCTCCCTTAGATAATTTCTTAAATGTTTTCGCAGCAGCATGTTTGTTTTTTAACTTAAAGAAATATTTCACACTTGATTTAAATCCTCATACGCCTATGTTATATTTATCTATGTTAATACATCTGCACTATAGGCAAAATATCTGGCCTGGAATTTCAATTTAGTTAACAAGTACCCTTAAAATTGCAATATAATTTACTACCATAGGGTTATCAGGCCTTTTAAAAGTCGAACTAAAGTTAACTAGCCCTAAAATGTTCATTCTTTCAACATGGTGGACAGATTAGCCAGGTGTGAATGCAATACAGCGCTCATTGTTTTAGGATACAAGTGTAAACAAATAAGGATAAACCCTGGTATTAGTTTGTGTCATTCAGAAATCTATCTTTGATGCTTTGTTGACAGATGTTTATAGCAAATTGATGTATTCATGTAGCTAAGTACACATTATTCAAAACTAGTGTTCAAGGTCTGGGAATCGAATGGAATGTCTAACATTTACTGATAATAAGATTAATGGGATAACTCAAAATGCAGCTCCTCAAATATTGTGGAATTAGAATATATAATGTTCTGGCACCTTCTGACATCAACCCCACATATTCCTCATATAACTATGGAAAATAAATGACTAATCAGCACATGCAATCAAGTCTAATTCTAAGAATGTTAAAATGAAGAAATAGGTCAACTTTTCAAAATAGTGAATTTAGGTAGAAAGGAAATTTTCACTGGGACCAAATTTCACTTCCTTGTCAACTGCTCATATGAAAATGATTAAGATTCAAAAGCATTGCTGAAGAATAATCTTGGCAATTCTAATAAGTATTTAAGTTAAACAAAAAACATTTGATTTTTTTTCCGTATTGTCTAAATATGCAAGTATTGCATACCCTGTGTCTGGACTTGCAAGTATTGCATACCCTGTGTCTGGACATGCAAGTATTGCATACCCTTTGTCTGGACATGCAAGTATTGCATACCCTGTGTCTGGACATGCAAGTATTGCATACCCTGTGTCTGGACATGCAAGTATTGCATACCCTGTGTCTGGACATGCAAGTATTGCATACCCTGTGTCTGGACATGCAAGTATTGCATACCCTGTGTCTGGAAGTACTTGTCTAGTATCAAGGCTTCCAATTATATTGGGTCAGAATTATCACCTAAGGCTGGATGATATGACAGTCCGATTGTACATGGAATACCTTAAGTGGAGTATGGTGTTTACAGCTGGATGATAAGACAAGCTTATTGTACATTGAATACCTTAAGTGGAATATGACATTTAGAGAAATGAAATAGAAAAGAGTTATTAAATCTGACTTACCCAGTGTTGGTAATGAGTCATTGATTTTTCTAAAACTGCTTCTATTCTATTAACTTACAATTAGGTTTGCCTGAGGCCAATATAATTTAATTGCTAGATTTTCATCCATTTCTTTTAAATAGGGGCGGGGGTGGCATCCTATTTTTTTTTTCTTATATGACTGTTTCACCGTTGAATATTCTTCATGCTCTTTCACATTGCATAACAGACTATATACATGTCTTTCTTGATGAACCACTAACAATCGTAACAATTCTCTCCTTTTTTACATGTGAATATTATACATTGACACCATAGGTATGAATAAACGCTGTTCCCAGACAGTACAGGTTCGATAGGCAAAAACAGACCCAACATTTTTATTTGAGTTGATATAAACATTAAAAAGGGGACAGCAGAAAGGAGAAAGGGGCCGGCAGGGATGAAAATCTAGCAATTATTTGTATTGGCATAATGAAACCTACAAAGAAAAGATCCTACATATATACACATAATGTGACTCAAAATCATAATTTGCACTTTCTCGTATGTGGAAACATAACAGGTCATAAGCTGAAGCCTACCCCCCACTCCTCCCACCACCACCACTTGTCCCCCCTCCCCACCACAACCAGGCCCAGGGGCAGGTTCTCTGGACCTTTAAAAAGACTAAAGTATAATTCTATGAGCAGTATCAGCATTTATCACAATGAAGCTAAAATGAATAAGTTTAAACTATTTAACTATGCGAAGAAGTTGATAAGGTGCCGTAAAAAAGACCTGAACATTAAACTGTATACAAAGTACCAACACTTCTTGTTTCCTTTTGTGTGTATTGACTATAAATCTTTCTGTTAATTGCAGGATTTAAAAACAATTAAAGAAAATGTGCTTTCTGCTTTTTACAGATCGCCATTGTGTAAGAATCAAAATATCAGGTCAAAGAACAGGGAAATTTTGTTGCAATTTTATGTGAATACAAAACCAACCTACAAACAAATTTGTTAAACCCTCTTTTATACTTTATTATTCGTTTTCAAGTGTCATTTAGGATAAAAACATCAACTCTCAATTTATTAACAAGCCTTTTATAAAAATTGATGAATGTTTTTGCTATTTACAATTTAGATTCCAAATTTTTATGTGTTAATATATCTTCATTATTTTCGACAGAGTTTGTTTAACACATCTTTAACATAGTTCTATCACGACAATTTAAGACTTCAAGTTTTTGTACACAATGCTTCAAAGATTATCAAACAACGATTATTTTGTTATATATTACACAACAATGAGAACATTATCAAAAAGTGTATTAACTTTTAAACTAGGATCAAGTTATTTTTTCATTTAAACAGAATAATTGAAAGTTTTGCTCCTTTAAAAGAGGTGTCATTATATCAAACGGGATAATATGTAAACTTTGTACCACTTTATTTGGGAGATTAAAGTGCTGACTCTTCATGTTAGGATTCTCAAAATATTAACAAATTGACTAATGCCAAACCTTATCTCTGAATTGAACAAAATAAATGATGAACAAAATCTTTCAAACTGTAGTTTTTTCTTTAAGTTTAAATTCTGTATTTTAAGCTTGTCTTTAGAAGAAAAAAGTCTGTGTATTTTCACAATGGTGTTTTTGTCATAATTGGTGTGCAAAATCTTTATTTTGTCATGATAACTAAAAAAAACCTTTAAATATAGCATATCACAACATTGAAGCAAGAAAGTCTCTTTGCCCAGGATTCAATATTTCTCAGCATATCACAACACTGAAGCAAGTTTATCTAATCGCCAAAGATACCACCTTTCTGGGCATATCACAACACTAAAGCAAGTTAATCTCATTGCCCAAGATATCACCTTTCTGGGGATATCACAACACTACAGCAAGCCAATCGTATTGCCCCAGATACAACATTTCTTGGAATGTCACAACACTGTAGCAAGCCAATCTCATTGCCCAAGATACAGCATTTCTGGGAATGTCACAACACTACAGCAAGCCAATCGTATTGCCCCAGATACAACATTTCTTGGAATGTCACAACACTGTAGCAAGCCAATCTCATTGCCCAAGATACAGCATTTCTGGGAATGTCACAACACTGTAGCAAGCCAATCTCATTGCCCAAGATACAACATTTCTGGGAACATCACAACTCTGTAGCAAGCCAATCATATTGCCCGAGCTACAGCATTTCTTGGAATGTCACAACACTATAGCAAGCAATATCATTGCCTAAGAAACAACATTTCTGGGAATATCACAACACTGTAGCAAGCCAATCTCATTGCCCAAGATACAGCATTTTTGGGATTGTCACAAGAATGTAGCAAGCCAATCTCATTGCCCAAGATACAGCATTTTTGGGAATGTCACAACACTGAAGCAAGCCAATCTCATTGCCCAAGATACAGCATTTCTGGGAATGTAACAACACTGTAGCAAGCAATCTCATTGCCCAAGATATAACATTTCTGGGAATATCACAACTCTGTAACAAGCCAAATTCATTGCCCAAGATACAGTATTTCTTGGAATATCACCACACTGTAGCAAACCAGTCTCATTGCCCAAGATACAACATTTCTGGGAACATCAGAACCTTGTAGCAAGCCAATCTCATTGCCCAAGATACAGTATTTCTTGGAATATCACCACACTGTAGCAAACCAGTCTCATTGCCCAAGATACAACATTTCTGGGAATATCACAACACTATAGCAAATCTCATTGCCCAAGATACATAATTTCTGGGAATGTCACAACACTGTAGTAAGCCAATCTCATTGCCCAAGATACAACTTTTCTGGGAATGTCACAACACTGTAGCAAGCCAATATCATTGCCCAAGAAACAACATTTCTTGGAATATCACCACACTGTAGCAAACCAGTCTCATTGCCCAAGATACAACATTTCTGGGAATGTCACAACACTGTAGCAAGCCAATATCATTGCCCCAGAAACAACATTTCTTGGAATATCACCACACTGTAGCAAACCAGTCTCATTGACCAAGATATAACATTTCTGGGAATATCACAACACTGTAGCAAGCCAATCTCATTGCCCAAGATACAACATTTCTGAGAACATCACAACTCTGTAGCAAACCAGTCTCATTGCCCAAGATACAGCATTTCTGGGAATGTCACAACACTGTTGCAAGCCAATATTTACATCTCAACTTCCATTCCTTAAATGAACTGCCTTTCGGCAATTGTGTTCATCAATCGATGAATGCAACATCTTCGGATATGTTCGGATCGTAATTCATTGCGTAACAATATACATGAAAGCTATTGATCTTGTTATTGGTTGTATTGTGTCTGCAGGTCCCGTAAAATATAGATCAACATTTTTAAAAGTGTTAATTTATTATATTTTAAATATATTGGTACCAGAAGTGTTTCAATTTTACGTTTTAAAGTGATTTCAAGTGGTTGATTTTTTCCTGCGTCATTGTGACGTCATTAGAAAAAAATGTTTCCGGTTATAGTCGGGTTGTTCTATTTACAAAATGGGTAAGAACGGACTACTGAAAGGTTTTCTTAAATGAAATGAAGTATTTTTTTAACAATTCTTGATAGAAATAATGAACTATTGGTGTAAATATAAGGAATGAATTGCGGGGTTGATGTCATTATCGGGGATATGAACGTAATTGGGATGGTCAAAGTACACGTGGAGTCCTTCAGACTCCACACACATTGACCAACCCAATTGCGTTCATACCCCGATAATGACATCAACCCCGCAATTCATTCCTTAAATATCATTGCCCCAGAAACAACATTTCTTGGAATATCACACACATTGAAGCAAGCAAGTCTCATTTACCAGGACACTAGACCCTGTCCATTAGCCCCTTGCCCAAATGTTTTGCATTCAAAATAATTCATATTTATTTAAAATGGACGAAAATGTGGAAACGGCTTCAACATTTTAGTGTATAACAAGCTATTTTTATGCCCCCGGTGGGCATATTAAAATCACACCGTCCGTCCGTCCGTCCGTCCGGCTCTATAACTTTCCCTTGTATGGACAGATTTTAAAATCACTTGCTACATGTGTTCCACATACCAAGACGACGTGTCGCGTGCAAGACCCGTGTCCCTACCTCAAAGGTCATATGTATTTAAAATAACTTGCCATATGTATTTGACACGTAAAGGCAAGATCAACTTTTCATGTACTGACCTTGTTCGTAGGTCAATGTCACATTCGGGGGCATTCGTCACATACTGTGACAGCTCTTGTTTAATTTTAATACACAATGAAACCTTCACATTTACCCCATTTTTCAGAAACAGGAATGAGAAACTAACTGTTCTTCTGTTTCTGGCCATATAGTATATTTATGTTCTGTGTAAAGGTTACCAGAATTTAACATGGGTCACCACACTAAAGGTCCTCTAACAGGTTCACGACAATAACATCACTATCTAAATGTCTTTCTAAGATCAACACCTTATAATTTAAAATCTAAACATATTTAACAATTTTATTGTCCTGTGACATAATTTTGTATGAAGTTTCATATGAATAACATGAGCTTTTTTTTAATGGCCTGTGTTATAGATTTGCCCCACAATGTTGATGTTTACTATAGATGCTACTTCAAGGCAAGGACAATTCAGCAACAATTCCTCTTTAAATATTGTCTGAACATAATCTCAATATGCGTACTGTTGATCTGTTTTAAAATTTTAATTCTTTTATTTTATCAAAGCACTGCTAGCAAATGTTAATGATAGTTCTTTAATATATTTTTTTAATTCATCACGAGGGATAACTTTAATGTATCAAGGGACATTATAACATTATAAATGTTGTATCTCTTCTTATTTAAATGAGACTTACTTTCTTCAGTGTTATGATATTCTCAGAAATGTGTTATCCTTATCGTCTCCGTGGCCTAGAGGTTAAGTTGTCTGCCTCGGAGCAGGAGGTCATTGGTTCAATCCCTGGAGGCGTCATACTGAAAGACGTTAAAAGTTGGTACAAGTAGCTCCTTTGCCTGGCGTTCAGCATTTAAAGGGTAGTTCTTGGAAAAGTGTTGTACTCAGTACTGGGTTATCCCAGTAAAGCTGTACCCCGTGTATCGATGCTTTGCACCGAATACATAAACGAACCAAGGGGTCTGTTCGAAAATGAGCTAAGGTATTGCACCCGGACTTCCTTTTATCCCACCACAGTCGCTTCTGCGTGCTGTCCCATCAGCAAAAACAAAGGACCTCTTGGGAAATCAGTGCTTGAACTTTCATGGGTTATCCTTGACCGCAATGTCTAAAGAAATATATACATACAAAATACAGGGATAATAATCTAAACAACTGTTTTTGCTTGGCAATAAAAGAGAGATTTTAATCTTTTCTATAATTAATCTGACAACTTGATTAAAGATACCAGGATTTCAATACTGTAAACATCTAAAAGCCATTTACTTACATCATTCACTTAAAAATAATCCAATGTTGTTTTTTTGTTTTCTTCATATTTTTTAACATAAGGTTTGAGGTTGGGGCAACATCAAGGGCAACTTTTCTTGTCTTCCCAAAAAGCACAAGTGTGTTTTCTGCCCAGGAAATTAACTTAAAAATTATTTATTATCGAGCTAAAATGATGATTATTTTTGTATAAAGTGAAAAATTTATTAGTGTAAAGTAAGAAAATCTATAATTTTATCCAGGAGTACTTGTCCCAGAAAGGGTTTGTTCATCGTGATCTAGCTGCCAGGAACGTGCTGGTTGGAGAAAACAAGATGGTAAAGATCGGGGACTTTGGTCTGGCCCGCTACATCTACAATGACTCAAACAAGATCTATGTACATCGACGAGGGGGAAAACTGCCACTACGCTGGATGGCACCAGAGTCTATATTTGACAGAATCTTCTCCACAGCTAGCGATGTGTAGGTTCTTTGGGTTGTTTACGACCATCCTGTTGCCCTTTGATGATTTATTCTAATTTGAGTCACTTCACAGGATTTTTGACCCAAAGTGTGAAGGCTTGATTTAAGAAACAACAACTTAAATACTATTTTGGACTTTGAATAAAAAGAACTGTTATAATGTGTCAGCAAATTTCTCGGTAAATTGGCTTGTGGCCAAAACATCCTGTGAAGAGACACATTAATAGGTTTCATTTCAACTCTATCAATGTTTTTGTCTACTTATGTAAACTTATTTATTTACAACAATTATGACAAGTTAATACTAATGCCCTCATGCCCTGGGGTAAACCAGAAAAATAACCCAGGCCGTGAATTAAACCTGACCAAGACACTTCCTGACCAAGGAACGGTTGGTAACAAGCAAATGTGCTAACCACTGTAGTTACTTGACAACCTCATTAACTATCAATAGGAACAAATGAGTAAAATGCACAAGAATTTCATAATATAATGCTTTAAAACTTATTCCACTTTAAAGAAATTAACATTATGTCAGTATCATTCCAATGACTAGAACGTCAATGGAAAATTGATATTGTGACTATCATTTCCATCATGACGAGGTCAATAGCAAGTTCACATTGTGACTATCATTTCCATCATGACGAGGTCAATAGCAAGTTCACATTGTGACTATCATTCCCATCATGACGAGGTCAATAGCAAATTTCCATCATGACGAGGTCAATAGCAAATTTCCATCATGATGAGGTCAATAGCAAATTCCATCATGATGAGGTCAATAGCAAATTTCCATCATGATGAGGTCAATAGCAAGTTCCATCATGATGAGGTCAATAGCAAGTTCCATCATGACGAGGTCAATAGCAAATTCTATCATGACGAGGTCAATAGCAAATTCTATCATGACGAGGTCAATAGCAAATTCTATCATGACGAGGTCAATAGCAAATTCTATCATGACGTGTTTAATAGCAAATTCTATCATGACGTGTTTAATAGCAAAATTCTATCATGACGAGTTTAATAGCAAAATTCTATCATGACGAGTTTAATAGCAAATTCTATCATGACGTGTTTAATAGCAAATTCTATCATGACGTGTTTAATAGCAAAATTCTATCATGACGAGTTTAATAGCAAATTCTATCATGACGTGTTTAATAGCAAATTCTATCATGACGTGTTTAATAGCAAATTCTATCATGACGAGTTTAATAGCAAAATTCTATCATGACGTGTTTAATAGCAAAATTCCATCATGACGAGTTTAATAGCAAAATTCTATCATGACATGTTCAATGCAAATTACCATCATGACAACGTCAATAGCAAATTTCCATCATGATAGGTTTAATAATAACAATTTGACATTTTGACTATAATTTCCATCATGAAAAGTGCAAAAGAAAGTTTAACTTAACATTGTGATTGTCAATTTAACTACAACAAGCCAGTAACAAGTTAACATTGTGTCTATTATTCCCATCATGACAAGCTAGTTGACATTATATTGTGATTTTGATTGTCAACATGTTCAGAATAGATTGAAATGTGTTAAGAACTTAATTTCAGTACATATTTTGTTAAAAAATATTTAATAACAATTTTGCGATCGTAGCTTGTATTACATATTTTTGAAATGATATTTACATCATTTTCAATGAAAAACATTATCTCTTATTTATAAGTGCAGGATTTGAATCAATATGAAGTTTTAAAATGTTCCTAATTTTTACTATACAAAATTGTTGCATACTTCTTGATTTGTTTGTTTAATAAAAAGCACATGTTATTTGCAGAAAATGTTACTTGAGGATTTATGCAAACAAATTTAATACTTCAAAACCTATTATGGTTCTTTAAATTGATATATTGTAAAAGTGCTTGAATCAGACTTAAGATGATCAAAGTTAAGTTAAGAACGAAACAAATATTGCCTTTGTAGATGCCAAATTTTTAAGTGATTTAATAGAAGTGAGGCTTTATATCGGAGAATGAGTTTGTATGTGCCAGGATTGGTTTATGATTCTAACATCAACAAAGTGTTTTTCAAAATAAGATTTAAACTCGTTATCTATTAAGATTGAAAAAAATCCTTAAAATGAAACAAATCCTTTTTGATTTGTTGAGGAAATGGTTTTGTCGTGCATTAACTCAGACATGTTAATGAGTCATAAATGTTTTTATGCATGTACATGTATATAATTTTTTGGTGGCATTATAGTTGTTGGCTTACAATGCTGAGAAACTGTTTAATTAACTTAAATGAAAGAAAATACACTTATTTTAGACCGCACAAGATGTTTATATTTGCATTTTTCTAAAGTTTGTTCTGGTGATAAAAAAACCCTTTTAACACAGTATATAAGTAACACTGGTGTATCTTCATACTAGTATTGGCCATGTAGGTAGTTAGACTGTCATTTTTCACAGTCCCTCTGGCAATTTAGAACACCCTGCTATGATATATTATCGTAATCATTGAAATTATTACAATAATCGATGGAGATGTCATCGTCTAGTTTATTTGCTCCACCTGGATGTATTTACCACCCAGCACCTGTGCCTGTTTTGTTCTAAGTAATTTTACTCAAAACCACTCGTTATTAATATGGGGCTTATAGAGTTCTGACAGTCTTAGTTAAAGATGGCTAATAAACCTTGTTAAATAAGAACAAACATTACAGGATGGTTTAAAAGGTCAGCCAGGAAAATCTCCCTAATCTCTAGCATGTTTGGACGAACTGTGATGTTTGTTATACCATCATTTTGTCATAAACATTAGCCAAGCTCTAATCAGGTGTCTGATAAGTTATTTAGACATCATTGTCACGCTCATTCTCACTGCTTAAGTTCTATTTATCAAATATCATCAACAGAAAAAAAATGAAATAAAGTAATGAAGTAGGCATCTGAGCCATGCCAAGACCTGTATAACAAATAAAACCATGCAAGTGTCAGCTTATGCTTGGAATGAATAAAGGTTTTCGTGAGAGTGGCATGTACTGTAGGAAAATACAAACATCACTTTCCGAGTTACTCGTTGAGTTGTCCAAGTTTGATTCCAGAAGTGGACATTCTGTTGATTGCCTGTGGCCCTTGTCATTTTTCTGTCCGACACAATGGATTTTTTGTGGACAATAATTTTATGTGTTCATGTAAAGTTTATAAGGACACATAAGTTATCAAGTGATTATAATAAGTGATTTTATTATACAAGAAATGATCTCATGCCATGCCTGGTTCAACCCTTAAAGGTCGCACTTGTTGAAATTGTCAACAATTTCTTTTATACCTAAAAACAAGGGGAAAAGAAAAACACAAGGAATGTTTATAAATGTGGTGGATGCAAACATTTGGCCAACATGCCGGTGCTACAAGGGGGTTGGTAGGATATCCGGGTATCCAGGCGGCTTGTTTGAGTAAGGGATTTCCATTTGCCAATTTACCCATGACATCGCTTTGTAAACTTTGTTCAAGTATTGGTATCACCCGGCATGTTACATTTATTTGGATAGATTGCCTGATTTAACTCCGGGTTTGTTTTGGGCACAAACATCCATTTCTCATCATTGGCGAGAGATGGTGATAAAAATCCATGTTTCTTAAAATGCTGAAATGATTATGTCATCTCTTTACATATAGGGTCAGTGATCAAAAGTTAGCTCAAGCTTACCCTTGTTCAATATCTTTTGGGCTTCTTCAAAATGTTAGTTTTACAAAACAGAGCTTTTATTATACTTTTCTAAATCAAATAGAGAAGTAAGGATTTGGGCTTGGACATTCAAATTCTTATTTTGATGATCTTGGTTGAGCCTTGTTGTTCAGGAATGATCGTTTTGTTTGTTGTTCAGAACTTATTGTTTTGTTTGTTGTTCAGGAAAAATTCGGGTTTTTTTTGTTGTTGTTCAGCAATGATTGTTTTGTTTGTTGTTCAGGAATGATTGTTGTCTTTGTTGTTCAGGAATGATTGTTTTGTTTGTTGTTCAGTAATGATTATTTTGTTTGTTGTTCAGGAATGATTGTTTTGTTTGTTGTTCAGGAATGATTGTTTTGTTTGTTGTTCAGGAATGATTGTTTTGTTTGTTGTTCAGGAATGATTGTTGTCTTTGTTGTTCAGGAATGATTGTTTTGTTTGTTGTTCAGGAATGATTGTTTTGTTTGTTGTTCAGGAATGATTGTTGTCTTTGTTGTTCAGCAATGATTGTTGTCTTTGTTGTTCAGGAATGATTGTTTTGTTTGTTGTTCAGGAATGATTGTTTTGTTTGTTGTTCAGGAATGATTGTTTTGTTTGTTGTTTAGGAATGATTGTTTTGTTTGTTGTTTAGGAATGATTGTTTTGTTTGTTGTTCAGGAATGATTGTTTTGTTTGTTGTTCAGGAATGATTGTTTTGTTTGTTGTTCAGGAATGATTGTTTTGTTTGTTGTTTAGGAATGATTGTTTTGTTTGTTGTTCAGGAATGATTGTTGTCTTTGTTGTTTAGGAATGATTGTTTTGTTTGTTGTTCAGGAATGATTGTTTTGTTTGTTGTTCAGGAATGATTGTTTTGTTTGTTGTTCAGGAATTTTTATTTAGATATTGGTTTTGTCCACCGAGACTTAATGGTCATAAATAAATAACATGAAGATTCAATAATCAAAGAGTTTTTTTCTGTTAACATCAACTGTTGGCTTATATGTGATAAATTAGGGGAAATACATTAAACAACTTCTTATCATTTAACCAGTGAAAACATTTTGCGAATGTGTCGTGTTTGGGCAATATATTTAATATTTCTTCCTTGATTAAAAAAAGATTTACACCTTGTTATACTACCAGAATGTGACTTGTCATATTGTAAACTTGTTTGAAATTAGCCAATTACGGACTGATGTCTGTGTTAGCGTGTATTTCAAAATGTATGTGATCAACCAATCATAAAAGACCTTATATTTGTCACAGCCCAAATTTTACAAATATATCTTATTTGAATCTGGCCTAAAATATTTAAAACACTGTACAAATCCAATGACTACAATTTTAATTAAATACTGGACTGTTTAATATGAAGAATTATAAGAGAAAAATATATTAATAACCATTCCCATTTTTTTATGTATAACTTTGTTAATTTGCACAACTTGCAGTTATTTTTTAAAAAAAAACTTTGATTTCATGTAGATAGGTTTTAATAATGTAGGCAGCCATGTTGAATCTGTAGGCCGCCATGTTGAATCTGTAGGCCACCATGTTGAATCTGTAGGCCGCCATGTTGAATCTGTAGGCCGCCATGTTGAATCTGTAGGCTGCCATGTTGAATCTACTCTGGGCTGCCATGTTGAATCTGTAGGCCGCCATGTTGATTCTGCTCTGGGCCGCCATGTTGAATCTGTGGCCGCCATGTTGAATCTGTAGGCCGCCATGTTGAATCTGCTCTGGGCCACCATGTTGAATCTGCTCTTGGCCGGCCGCCATGTTGAATCTGCTCTGGGCCGCTATGATGAATCTGCTCTGGGGCAATCAAAGCTGTATTAAAAGCAAAGTCCAGGTTCCATATTCACTAATGTCTTGATTCTGAGTTTTAGAATCAGGCTCAGAAAACTGAGTTCTTATATGTTGCAAAATATCTATGATGCAACTTATTTTGACAAAAGATGTGAACCTGATTGTATAACAGATTATATGTCACACATACATCATTGTTTACCATCTTTGCTGCTACAATAGCATTATTAAAACATTCAAATTGAGCTTTTCTGAGTCTGAGTCGGGCCCAGTACTCACATTTGTAAATTATGGCAGTTCCACAGTCAAATAGAGAACCTGTTCTGACTTTTTGAAAAAGCCATGAGTTCAATGTTGCCTGTTAGTTATGTTCCTTTATTCTTTTTAATTTGGGCAGCTTGTATTTACTTTGTGAATGTGTCTACGTTGCATGTTTATACATTGTATGTGAATGTGTATACATTGTTTGCGTATATGTTTACATTGTTTGTGTATGTGTTAACACTGTGTGTGTATGTGTTTACATTGTGTGTGCATCATTGTATGTGTAGATGTTTATATTGTATGTGTATGTGTTTACATTGTAAATGAATACATTGTATGTTTATGTGTTATATTGGATGTACATACACTTAATGTGTATGTGTACATCATATATGCATACATTGTATGTGTATCTGTTTACATAGAATGTGCATACATTGTATGTGTATGTGTTTACATTGTATATGAATACATTGTATGTTGATGTGTTATATTGGATGTACATACACTTAATGTGTATGTGTACATCATATATGCATACATTGTATGTGTATGTGTTTACATAGAATGTGCATACATTGTATGTATACATTTTTTGCATTGTATTTGCATACAGTGTATGTGTTTATATTGGATGAGCATACAGTGTATGTGTATGAGTGTACATAGTTAATGTTTGTGTGTACATCATGGTGAATACAGGTGTGTGTGTGTGAGTGTGTGTTATTGGTGTGAATGTACCTTGTACCTTGATTGTGTATATGTGGTTTGTGCATATGTGTACATTGTTTGTGTATATGTGTAACTTGTTTGTGTATATGTGTACATTATTTGTGTATATGTGTATTTGGTTTTTGTATATGTGTACATTGTTTGTGTACCTTTTTGTGTATATGTGTTTGTGTATATGTGTACATTGTTTGCGAATACGTGTATATTTTTGGGGCAGGTCTGTCTTCCGTTATTGTTGTATCATGATTTGTTATATGTAATGTAATAAACCAGTACTCGGTAATTAATAACAACATTTTAAAAGCAGGTGCATTTCTTCAAAGGAATCTTTCATATAATTAATTCATTAACAAAATATTACAACAACACACCTGCAGACAGAACCCAACAAGAATGCATATTTGGATGACTTTTGCCTTTTTCACTCTTGTCATTTTGCAAGCAAATTCTTGTCAATCTTTTAATAAGTCTACGTTAATCAGATTTACTATAAAATTAACAATGTGGTTTGTGTGTAATTAACAAGGATCTTTAAGATGCTATTAATCATAGCATTTGTATTAAAGCTTGTAACCTTTACATGAAATAATTATTATTTTGTTTCTTAACCTTTTAATTTAGATATAAAAACCAGCTGACCTTTATATGCCTCTGAAATCTTTGTCAAAAATGACAAAACAATTTTAATAGTTTGCTATGACAAATTATGACATCTGCCTATCTGTCAAGAATAGCTGAGGCAAGTTTTCACTATGTGCCAATCTTTTTCCTTACCGTTTTTTCTCAATCAAATGTGAGTTGCTTTAATTACAAGTGATTTGTACGGAAACACGGTGTGCATTCATTGTAGCCACAACTTTTTGTTTTGCGTTGAATCTTCTGTTGTAGAGCAAATGAGTTGAAAATGTAAATAGTGAGTATATAGCTCTTATTTATTTTTTTAGAGGTTTATAGGTCCTGGAGTGAAATAAAGAAATCCAGGACTGAAGTTCCACATTGGATAGACTGTGTGCATTAGTATTAAATGTAAAAGTTCTAAACAGACTTGCTAGACAATGTTGACAATACAAATCTGGATTCTCATGAAAAATGTTATCGTCCTGGCTTTCACATTTGAAAGGCAACAGAGTAGCTGCGTCTGCATCTGTTTTTAATGTTACTTTTTTATCTTGACCCCTCTATGCATATTGTTCAATGCATACAATCTGCAGGTGATTAGTTAGAGGTGAAATATTCTAGGGTTACAATGTTGTTGCCTTAAGGCCTTCGTACATTAAAAGTAGGTTTTAGCAATTCGCCCACAAATGTGTAGCTTTTTATTGACGAAAGGTTGCCCCGCTACAAACTTTCTATACTTGACGCTTTTTAATTTTTGTGATGCTCATGCATTGTTTCTTAGTTCCTTATTTTAATTTTGTTTTGAATTGATAACCAGCTTTTTGTTTATTAAAGTTATTAAATTTGTGTGAATTCCCTAGAGAGCAATATTCCCAATTACCCCCAAGGGTGAAATGTCATGTATATAAATTAATTACAAAGCAAACCGTAAACTGATATCTAATTCATCGGAAAGAAATTAATAACACATTGCAGTGTAAAGTAGTTCACCCAGTTGAAATGTGGCTTGGACCCCCCCCCCCCCCCCCCCCCCCCCCCGGGAGCTGTAGGTCCTGCGTTAAACCACATCATATCAAATGAATTTGAAAATGGTTCTCTGTTGATTGGCGCCGGACAGCTGTCTTCTGTGGATATATGCCTGACACTGTCCATGTCGAAGAACCAAGAGTTCTTTACAAAAAGAGCTAGGATTTTGTTCGCTGAATCTGCTTGTATTTCATTCTGTTTCTTCAATAGCTGTTATCTATATGTGACTGGAAATCACAGTCAGTTTTAATTCTTGTCACTTACAGCATTTAAATTCACTTGAAGTAGTGATGGCACACTGGTCAAGTTTTTTCTTATTTAATCTTCTTCACTGGAATAGGCCTAGCCTCCTTTTTCCTTTGAAAATATTAACAATGATCATGATTATTTTTAGGTTATAATAGTAATTAGGATTGGCTTAAATTATATTAGAACAGTTTTGTGACAAAGGTCATCTGGAAACGTAAATAATGACAAATATAAGAACACATGAACAATCATACTTGAAACTTGCAAAATTTGTGTCTTAATATACCTGAAAATACAGAATTAGAATTACAAAGATCACTTGCAATAAAGTATTAATTCATTAAAGGGGCAACATTCGCTGCCTCGGCAGCGGCAGCGGGTAAATGGGGAGTGGCTTATTGTAAATTCCCTCAGCTATGTACCTGTCTGTTAAACTCAGTGTTCTATCTTTAGCACTCCCTGGAGAAATGTAAACAAACAGGGCTGATCAGAGCAGACATGTATTTCCCCACACTACTATCTACTATATGAACTAAAGATGACCAAGCAAAGTTTTCCAGATGTTTTCTTGTTCATGTTCACCAAGTGAGCCTTAAAATTCGCCAAGCGAAACTTTAAAAAAAAAAATCAATGATATTAAGATTAAGTTCATTGTTAATATTTGTTTTGCTTAATTACATCATTTTTTTCACAATTTTTTCCCACAAGATTACAATGCATTGGCACCAGTGGTTGATTGGCACCACAGTAGTAGATTGGCACCACAAACTTTTCATTGGCACTACAACAGTCACAAAATTGAGCCTACCGTGCACCAAGTATAGCAAATAAAGTTTTAAAATTTGTAGCAGACAACCTTTCTCAATAAAATATGTGAGGGAAGTGTTAAAACCTACAGAACAATAACACTTTTTATTGAAATCCAGATTTTTACACTACCAAAAATAAGCTCTAGCTAAGTAATACAAGTTTTAGACAATCAGATGTTTTTTGGTCAATCCTATGAGGAACTACATCCCCCGAATGTTTGATTGTTTAATTTGCTTGTAAGGATAAAGGATAAATAAGAGTCCATACACACTGTTTATGTCCATTTTCAACCTTTTTTGCGCTACAATGGAAGATGCGTTGGAGCATTTTCGACGCATAATAAAATGTTGTGGCTCCAATGATTGCCTGCTGTGGGAGAAGCGAGTAATGTTTTGGACAATGAACACCTTCATACAGTTTTTATAGTCAGAAAAAGCTGTTGAAAAGTCTTTTGAAAAATGTCTATAAACCATGCTTTAAAAATGCATGTAACACGTTTGAAATCTTATCATCTTTAGGCGTGTGGCGAAAGATCTCGCTACCTACTAATTATCCCTGATCACCATCAAAAACTTTGTTTTTTCAGTAGTTAAGATGATTATCATAAACGTTTTAGTAGTGTTTAAATGTTAATTCTGTGCATTTAAGTCTCTACTTAACAACATCCTAGTTAATCAAGTGATTTTGATTCTGTCACAGATAATGGGAACACATGTTTTCTGTAGGGTGAAATCAAAATATTACACAATTGCACCTTTGTTCAGGACAAGATGTAGCTGGGTTCATTTCGAAAACATCCCTGTTAAACAAAGAATGGGTGTCTTTTTAATGCTTTGTAAAACTTCAATAATAAAGCTAAAATTCAGAGGAGTGATCAAGAATTTGTTGCATCATTGTACACTTTGTTTTACCTCAAAATTAGTTTCAAACATTTTTTATATAAGTTTTAATTAGGGACATTCTTTAACACCTATTTTTGCAATGACATCCCCTGGTGGTTCCCTAGATTGCCTGGTCATCTGAGCAATGACATCCCCTGGTTGTTCCCTAGATTGCCTGGTCAAAAGCAATGACATCCCCTGGTTGTTCCCTAGATTGCCTGGTCATGAGTAATGACATCCCCTGGTGGTTCCCTAGATTGCCTGGTCATATGAGCAATGACATCCCCTGGTGGTTCCCTAGATTGCCTGGCCATATGAGTAATGACATCCCCTGGTGGTTTCCTAGATTGCCTGGTCATATGAGCAATGACGTCCCCTGGTTGTTCCCTAGATTGCCTGGTCATATGAGCAATGACATCCCCTGGTTGTTCCCTAGATTGCCTGGTCATATGAGCAATGACATCCCCTGGTGGTTCCCTAGATTGCCTGGTCATATGAGCAATGACATCCCCTGGTGGTTCTCTTGTTGCCTGGTCATATGAGCAATGACATCCCCTGGTGGTTCTCTTGTTGCATGGTCATATGAGCAATGACATCCCCTGGTGGTTCTCTAGATTGCCCGGTCATATGAGCAATGACGTCCCCTGGTGGTTCTCTTGTTGCCTGGTCATATGAGCAATGACATCCCCTGGTGGTTCCCTAGATTGCCTGATCATATGAGCAATGACGTCCCCTGGTGGTTCCCTAGATTGCCTGGTCATATGAGTAATGACATCCCCTGGTGGTTCCCTAGATTGCATGCTCATATGAGCAATGACGTCCCCTGGTGGTTTCCTAGATTGCCTGGTCATATGAGCAATGACATCCCCTGGTGGTTCCCTAGATTGCCTGGTCATATGAGCAATGACATCCCCTGGTGGTTCTCTTGTTGCATGGTCATATGAGCAATGACATCCCCTGGTGGTTCTCTAGATTGCCTGGTCATATGAGCAATGACATCCCCTGGTTGTTCCCTAGATTGCCTGGTCATATGAGCAATGACGTCCCCTGGTGGTTCTCTTGTTGCCTGGTCATTTGAGCAATGACATCCCCTGGTGGTTCTCTAGATTGCCCGGTCATATGAGCAATGCCATCCCCTGGTGGTTCTCTTGTTGCCTGGTCATATGAGCAATGACGTCCCCTGGTGGTTCTCTTGTTGCCTGGTCATATGAGCAATGACATCCCCTGGTGGTTCCCTAGATTGCCTGGTCATATGAGCAATGACATCCCCTGGTGGTTCTCTTGTTGCCTGGTCATATGAGCAATGACATCCCCTGGTGGTTCTCTAGATTGCCCGGTCATATGAGCAATGACGTCCCCTGGTGGTTCTCTTGTTGCCTGGTCATATAAGCAATGACATCCCCTGGTGGTTCCCTAGATTGCCTGGTCATATGAGCAATGACGTCCCCTGGTGGTTTCCTAGATTGCCTGGTCATATGAGCAATGACATCCCCTGGTGGTTCCCTAGATTGCCTGGTCATATGAGCAATGACATCCCCTGGTGGTTCCCTAGATTGCCTGGTCATATGAGCAATGACATCCCCTGGTGGTTCTCTTGTTGCCTGGTCATATGAGCAATGACATCCCCTGGTGGTTCTCTAGATTGCCCGGTCATATGAGCAATGACGTCCCCTGGTGGTTCTCTTGTTGCCTGGTCATATGAGCAATGACATCCCCTGGTGGTTCCCTAGATTGCCTGATCATATGAGCAATGACGTCCCCTGGTGGTTCCCTAGATTGCCTGGTCATATGAGTAATGACATCCCCTGGTGGTTCCCTAGATTGCCTGGTCATATGAGCAATGACGTCCCCTGGTGGTTTCCTAGATTGCCTGGTCATATGAGCAATGACATCCCCTGGTGGTTCCCTAGATTGCCTGGTCATATGAGCAATGACATCCCCTGGTGGTTCTCTTGTTGCATGGTCATATGAGCAATGACATCCCCTGGTGCTTCCCTTGATTGCCCAGTCATATGAGCAATGACATCCCCTGGTTGTTCCCTAGATTGCCTGGTCATATGAGCAATGACATCCCCTGGTGGTTCTCTTGTTGCTTGGTCATATGAGCAATGACATCCCCTGGTGGTTCCCTAGATTGCCCAGTCATATGAGCAATGACATCCCCTGGTGGTTCTCTTGTTGTCTGGTCATATGAGCAATGACATCCCCTGGTGGTTCTCTTGTTGCTTGGTCATATGAGCAATGCCATCCCCTGGTGGTTCTCTTGTTGTCTGGTCATATGAGCAATGACATCCCCTGGTGGTTCCCTAGATTGCCTGGTCATATGAGCAATGACATCCCCTGGTGCTTCCTTTGATTGCCCGGTCGTATGAGCAATGACATCCCCTGGTGGTTCTCTTGTTGCTTGGTCATATGAGCAATGACATCCCCTGGTGGTTCCCTAGATTGCCTGGTCATATGAGCAATGACGTCCCCTGGTTGTTCCCTAGATTGCCTGGTCATATGAGCAATGACATCCCCTGGTGGTTCCCTTGATTGCCCGGTCATATGAGCAATGACATCCCCTGGTTGTTCCCTAGATTGCCTGGTCATATGAGCAATGACGTCCCCTGGTGGTTCTCTTGTTGCTTGGTCACATGAGCAATGACATCCCCTGGTGGTTCCCTAGATTGCCTGGTCATATGAGCAATGACATCCCCTGGTGGTTTCCCTAGATTGCCTGGTCATATAAGCATTGACATCCCCTGGTCGTTCCCTAGATTGCCTGGTCATATGAGCAATGACATCCCCTGGTGGTTTCCTAGATTGCCTGGTCATATGAGCAATGACATCTCCTGGTTGTTTCCTAGATTGCCTGGTCATATGAGCAATGACATCCCCTGGTGGTTTCCTACATTGCCTGGTCATATGAGCAATGACATCCCCTGGTGGTTTCCTAGATTGCCTGGTCATATGAGCAATGACATCCCCTGGTTGTTTCCTAGATTTCCTGGTCATATGAGCAACGACATCCCCTGGTGGTTTCCTAGATTGCCTGGTCATATGAGCAACGACATCCCCTGGTGGTTTCCTAGATTGCCTTGTCATATGAGCAATGACATCCCCTGGTGGTTTCCTAGATTGCCTGGTCATATGAGCAATGACATCCCCTGGTGGTTTCCTACATTGCCTGGTCATATGAGCAACGACATCCCCTGGTGGTTTCCTAGATTGCCTGGTCATATGAGCAACGACATCCCCTGGTGGTTTCCTAGATTGCCTGGTCATATGAGCAACGACATCCCCTGGTGGTTTCCTAGATTTCCTGGTCATATGAGCAACGACATCCCCTGGTGGTTCTCTTGTATTCATCTGAGCAGCAAACCAAGTTGCGAGCTGTTTAGACCTGAAGTTTTAGTTTTGACAGAAGAAAGTACTGGTTGCAGTCAATGAGTGTTCTGCGGTAGGTTGTACTTCATTATAAACTGTAACATGTGTTTTGGCTGTTTGGCAACTACATTCACTTATTGTCTGGTCAATTTAGTTAAATATATAACATTTAATATCAGCATATTGTTGAACAAAGTACTTGACACTAAGCCTTTCATATTTGTTTCAGGTGGTCGTTCGGTATTGTGACTCACGCTCCCAGGGCGGAGTGCCCTAACTGGGCTTAACCACCTATGTGTTGTATAATTGTTTTAGATGTTAATTGTGACTCAGGGCGCCATGCTTTACCAGCTTTTTGTTAATTTTGTTTAATTTAGTAATTCATGATTGTGTTGTACCAGATTGTGACTGGGAGGCGTGCTATACTCAGACTCAACCACCTATGTCTTTATTTTGTTTTAGGTGGTCATTCGGGATTGTGTTGTACGAGATTGTGACTCTTGGGTGTGTTCCTTACCCGGGGCTCAACCACACACAACTTCAGAACGCCCTCAAGCTTGGGACCAGGATGGAACGCCCGGACAATTGCAGTCAGGAAATGTAAGGCTTATAAATTTTATCATTACTATCATGATAGTCATGCTACTCTGATATCATTATGTTTCACCTCATGAACACCAAAAGAAAATATTTCCCTTATATGGCTTAGTGGCTCATGAGCATTCAGTGGTAAGATACATTTGTGATCTAGGAGCATTCATTGGTAAGATACAGTTGTGATCTAGGAGCGTTCAGTGGTAAGATACAGTTGTGATCTAGGAGCGTTCAGGGGTAAGATACAGTTGTGATCTAGGAGCGTTCAGTGGTAAGATACAGTTGTGATCTAGGAGCGTTCAGTGGTAAGATACAGTTGTGATCTAGGAGCGTTCAGTGGTAAGATACAGTTGTGATCTATAGGAGCATTCAGTGGTAAAATATAGTTGTGATATAGGAGCGTTCATTGGTAAAATATAGTTGTGATCTGGAAGCATTCAATGGTAAGATACAGTTGTGATCTAGGAGCATTCAGTGGTAAAATGCAGTGGTGATCTAGGAGCGTTCAGTGGTAAGATACAGTTGTGATCTAGGAGCATTCAGTGGTAAGATACAGTTGTGATCTAGGAGCGTTCAGTGGTAAGATACAGTTGTGATCTAGGAGCGTTCAGTGGTAAGATACAGTTGTGATCTATAGGAGCATTCAGTGGTAAGATACAGTTGTGATATAGGAGCGTTCATTGGTAAAATATAGTTGTGATCTGGAAGCATTCAATGGTAAGATACAGTTGTGATCTAGGAGCATTCAGTGGTAAAATGCAGTGGTGATCTAGGAGCATTCAGTGGTAAAATACAGTGGTGATCTAGGAGCATTCAGTGGTAAAATACAGTGGTGATCTAGGAGTGTTCATTAATAAAATACAGTTGTGATCTAGGAGCGTTCAGTGGTAGAAAACAGTTGTGATCTAGGAGCGTTGAATGGTAAAATACAGTTGTGATCTTGGAGCGTTGAATGGTAAAATACAGTGGTGATCTAGGAGTGTTCATGTGTAAAATACAGTGGTGATCTAGGAGTGTTCAGTGGTAAAATACAGTAACTGTTGTTATCTTGGAGCGTTCAGTGGTTAAACACAGTTGTGATCCAGATGCGTTCAGCGGTAAAATGCAGTTGTGATCTAGCACTAAAGGTCAGACACCTAAGTAAATTTCTTAATATCCTATAGTCAATTGACCAATTTGCATGCAATGATAACCCTGAATTCTAGTACTTCACGGCCCCAAACACCATACATGGGGGGAAAGCAACACTTATGTGCTAAACATTAAACAATGTGAGCTTTTCTCATAAGAAAAATAAGACTGGTTGAACATAACTACTGTGTATTTGGTAAAATGACAAAATCCAGTGTAGGAGTATAAAAAATGTAGTGAAAATGTAGAAAAAAAGATCAAGTACATCCAGCATGTTCAGTCTGTTTTGATATAACAGACCATTCAGTTTCAAATATAAGTTATAAATAGAAAACCTATAAAAGAACGAATAACTTGTATTGGCCATAAAGGCATTGTCACATCTTGAAATCTTCACCCCTTCCCTTGTTTTGGCCATAAAGGCATTGTCACATCTTGAAATCTTCACTCCTTCCCTTGTTTTGGCCATAAAGGCATTGACACATCTTGAAATCTTCACTCCTTCCCTTGTTTTGGCCATAAAGGCATTGACACATCTTGAAATCTTCACCCCTTCCCTTGTTTTGGCCATAAAGGCATTGTCACATCTTGAAATCTTCACCCCTTCCCTTGTTTTGGCCATAAAGACATTGACACATCTTGAAATCTTCACTCCTTCTCTTGTTTTGGCCATAAAGGCATTGTCACATCTTGAAATCTTCACTCCTTCTCTTGTTTTGGCCATAAAGGCATTGTCACATCTTGAAATCTTCACTCTTTCCCTTGTTTTGGCCATAAAGGCATTGTCACATCTTGAAATCTTCACTCCTTCTCTTGTTTTGGCCATAAAGGCATTGACACATCTTGAAATCTTCACTCCTTCCCTTGTTTTGGCCATAAAGGCATTGACACATCTTGAAATCTTCACTCCTTCCCTTGTTTTGGCCATAAAGGCATTGACACATCTTGAAATCTTCACCCCTTCCCTTGTTTTGGCAATAAAGACATTGTCACATCTTGAAATCTTCACTCCTTCTCTTGTTTTGGCCATAAAGGCATTGACACATCTTGATATATCTAAACTCCTTCCCTTGTTTTGGCAATAACGACATTGTCACATCTTGAAATCTTCACTCCTTCTCTTGTTTTGGCCATAAAGACATTGTCACATCTTGAAATCTTCACTCCTTCTCTTGTTTTTGCCATAAAGACATTGTCACATCTTGAAATCTTCACTCCTTCTCTTGTTTTGGCCATAAAGGCATTGACACATCTTGAAATCTTCACTCCTTCCCTTGTTTTGGCCATAAAGGCATTGTCAAATCTTGATATCTAAACTCCTTCCCTTGTTTTGGCCATAAAGAAATTGTCACATCTTGAAATCTTCACTCCTTCCCTTGTTTTGGCCACAAAGGCATTGTCACATCTTGAAATCTTCACTCCTTCCCTTGTTTTGGCCACAAAGACATTGACACATCTTGATATCTTCACTCCTTCCCTTGTTTTGGCCATGAAGGCATTGACTTCACCCCTTCCCTTGTTTTGGCCATAAAGGCATTGTCACATCTTGAAATCTTCACCCCTTCCCTTGTTTTGGCCATAAAGGCATTGTCACATCTTGAAATCTTCACTCCTTCTCTTGTTTTGGCCATAAAGGCATTGTCACATCTTGAAATCTTCACTCCTTCTCTTGTTTTGGCCATAAAGGCATTGTCACATCTTGAAATCTTCACCCCTTCCCTTGTTTTGGCCATAAAGGCATTGTCACATCTTGAAATCTTCACCCCTTCCCTTGTTTTGGCCATAAAGGCATTGTCACATCTTGAAATCTTCACCCCTTCCCTTGTTTTGGCCATAAAGCCATTGACACATCTTGAAATCTTCACTCCTTCCCTTGTTTTGGCCATAAAGGCATTGTCAAATCTTGATATCTAAACTCCTTCCCTTGTTTTGGCCATAAAGAAATTGTCACATCTTGAAATCTTCACTCCTTCCCTTGTTTTGGCCACAAAGGCATTGTCACATCTTGAAATCTTCACTCCTTCCCTTGTTTTGGCCACAAAGACATTGACACATCTTGATATCTTCACTCCTTCCCTTGTTTTGGCCATGAAGGCATTGACACATCTTGATATCTTCACCCCTTCCCTTGTTTTGGCCATAAAGGCATTGTCACATCTTGAAATCTTCACTCCTTCCCTTGTTTTGGCTATAAAGGCATTGTCACATCTTGATATCTTCACCCCTTCCCTTGTTTTGGCCATAAAGACATTGTCACATCTTGAAATCTTCACTCCTTCCCTTGTTTTGGCCATAAAGGCATTGTCACATCTTGAAATCTTCACTCCTTCCCTTGTTTTGGCCATAAAGGCATTGTCACATCTTGAAATCTTCACTCCTTCCCTTGTTTTGGCCATAAAGGCATTGTCACATCTTGAAATCTTCACTCCTTCCCTTGTTTTGGCCACAAAGGCATTGTCACATCTTGAAATCTTCACCCCTTCCCTTGTTTTGGCCATAAAGACATTGACACATCTTGAAATCTTTACCCCTTCCCTTGTTTTGGCCATAAAGGCATTGTCACATCTTGAAATCTTCACCCCTTCTCTTGTTTTGGCCATAAAGGCATTGTCACATCTTGAAATCTTCACTCCTTCTCTTGTTTTGGCCATAAAGGCATTGTCACATCTTGAAATCTTCACCCCTTCCCTTGTTTTGGCCATAAAGGCATTGACACATCTTGAAATCTTCACCCCTTCCCTTGTTTTTGCCATAAAGGCATTGACACATCTTGAAATCTTCACCCCTTCCCTTGTTTTGGCAATAAAGGCATTGTCACATCTTGAAATCTTCACTCCTTCTCTTGTTTTGGCCATAAAGGCATTGTCACATCTTGAAATCTTCACTCCTTCTCTTGTTTTGGCCATAAAGGCATTGTCACATCTTGAAATCTTCACCCCTTCACTTGTTTTGGCCATAAAGGCATTGTCACATCTTGAAATCTTCACCCCTTCCCTTGTTTTGGCCATAAAGGCATTGTCACATCTTGAAATCTTCACCCCTTCCCTTGTTTTGGCCATAAAGGCATTGTCACATCTTGAAATCTTCACCCCTTCCCTTGTTTTGGCCATAAAGGCATTGTCACATCTTGAAATCTTCACTCCTTCTCTTGTTTTGGCCATAAAGGCATTGTCACATCTTGAAATCTTCACTCCTTCCCTTGTTTTGGCCATAAAGGCATTGTCACATCTTGAAATCTTCACTCCTTCCCTTGTTTTGGCCATAAAGGCATTGTCACATCTTGAAATCTTCACTCCTTCCCTTGTTTTGGCCATAAAGACATTGTCACATCTTGAAATCTTCACTCCTTCCCTTGTTTTGGCCATAAAGGCATTGTCACATTTTGATATTTAAACTCCTTCCCTTGTTTTGGCCATAAAGACATTGTCACATCTTGATATTTAAACTCCTTCCCATGTTTTGGCCTTAAAGACATTGTTACATCTTGATATTTAAACTCCTTCCCTTGTTTTGGCCATAAAGGCATTGTCACATCTTGATATTTAAACTCCTTCCCTTGTTTTGGCCATAAAGACATTGTCACATCTTGATATTTAAACTTCTTCCCTTGTTTTGGCCATAAAGACATTGTCACATCTTGATTTTTAAACTCCTTCCCTTGTTTTGGCCATAAAGGCATTGTCACATCTTGATTTTTAAACTCCTTCCCTTGTTTTGGCCATAAAGGCATTGTCACATCTTGAAATCTTCACTCCTTCCCTTGTATTGGCCATAAAGACATTGTCACATCTTAATATTTAAACTTTTTTCCCTTGTTTTGGCCATAAAGACATTGTCACATCTTGGTTTTTAAACTCCTTCCCTTGTTTTGGCCATAAAGACATTGTCACATCTTGATATTTAAACTTCTTCCCTTGTTTTGGCCATAAAGACATTGTCACATCTTGATATTTAAACTTCTTCCCTTGTTTTGGCCATAAAGACATTGTCACATCTTGATATTTAAACTTCTTCCCTTGTTTTGGCCATAAAGACATTGTCACATCTTGATATTTAAACTTCTTCCCTTGTTTTGGCCATAAAGACATTGTCACATCTTGATATTTAAACTCCTTCCCTTGTTTTGGCCATAAAGGCATTGTCACATCTTGAAATCTTCACTCCTTCCCTTGTTTTGGCCATAAAGACATTGTCACATCTTGATATTTAAACTTCTTCCCTTGTTTTGGCCATAAAGGCATTGTCACATCTTGGTTTTTAAACTCCTTCCCTTGTTTTGGCCATAAAGACATTGTCACATCTTGATATTTAAACTTCTTCCCTTGTTTTGGCCATAAAGGCATTGTCACATCTTGATATTTAAACTTTTTCCCTTGTTTTGGCCATAAAGGCATTGTCACATCTTGATATTTAAACTTCTTCCCTTGTTTTGGCCATAAAGACATTGTCACATCTTGATATTTAAACTTCTTCCCTTGTTTTGGCCATAAAGACATTGTCACATCTTGATTTTTAAACTCCTTCCCTTGTTTTGGCCATAAAGGCATTGTCACATCTTGAAATCTTCACTCCTTCCCTTGTATTGGCCATAAAGACATTGTCACATCTTAATATTTAAACTTTTTTCCCTTGTTTTGGCCATAAAGACATTGTCACATCTTGGTTTTTAAACTCCTTCCCTTGTTTTTGCCATAAAGACATTGTCACATCTTGATATTTAAACTTCTTCCCTTGTTTTGGCCATAAAGACATTGTCACATCTTGATATTTAAACTTCTTCCCTTGTTTTGGCCATAAAGACATTGTCACATCTTGATATTTAAACTTCTTCCCTTGTTTTGGCCATAAATACATTGTCACATCTTGATATTTAAACTTCTTCCCTTGTTTTGGCCATAAAGACATTGTCACATCTTGATTTTTAAACTCCTTCCCTTGTTTTGGCCATAAAGACATTGTCACATCTTGATATTTAAACTTCTTCCCTTGTTTTGGCCATAAAGGCATTGTCACATCTTGATATTTAAACTCCTTCCCTTGTTTTGGCCATAAAGACATTGTCACATCTTGATTTTTAAACTCCTTCCCTTGTTTTGGCCATAAAGGCATTGTCACATCTTGAAATCTTCACTCCTTCCCTTGTTTTGGCCATAAAGGCATTGTCACATCTTGAAATCTTCACTCCTTCCCTTGTTTTGGCCATAAAGGCATTGCCACATCTTGAAATCTTTACTCCTTCTCTTGTTTTGGCCATAAAGGCATTGTCACATCTTGAAATCTTCACTCCTTCTCTTGTTTTGGCCATAAAGGCATTGTCACATCTTGAAATCTTCACCCCTTCCCTTGTTTTGGCCATAAAGGCATTGTCACATCTTGAAATCTTCACTCCTTCCCTTGTTTTGGCCATAAAGACATTGTCACATCTTGATTTTTAAACTCCTTCCCTTGTTTTGGCCATAAAGGCATTGTCACATCTTGAAATCTTCACTCCTTCTCTTGTTTTGGCCATAAAGGCATTGTCACATCTTGAAATCTTCACTCCTTCTCTTGTTTTGGCCATAAAGGCATTGTCACATCTTGAAATCTTCACCCCTTCCCTTGTTTTGGCCATAAAGGCATTGACACATCTTGAAATCTTCACCCCTTCCCTTGTTTTGGCCATAAAGGCATTGACACATCTTGAAATCTTCACCCCTTCCCTTGTTTTGGCAATAAAGGCATTGTCACATCTTGAAATCTTCACTCCTTCTCTTGTTTTGGCCATAAAGGCATTGTCACATCTTGAAATCTTCACTCCTTCTCTTGTTTTGGCCATAAAGGCATTGTCACATCTTGAAATCTTCACCCCTTCACTTGTTTTGGCCATAAAGGCATTGTCACATCTTGAAATCTTCACCCCTTCCCTTGTTTTGGCCATAAAGGCATTGTCACATCTTGAAATCTTCACCCCTTCCCTTGTTTTGGCCATAAAGGCATTGTCACATCTTGAAATCTTCACCCCTTCCCTTGTTTTGGCCATAAAGGCATTGTCACATCTTGAAATCTTCACTCCTTCTCTTGTTTTGGCCATAAAGGCATTGTCACATCTTGAAATCTTCACTCCTTCTCTTGTTTTGGCCATAAAGGCATTGTCACATCTTGAAATCTTCACTCCTTCCCTTGTTTTGGCCATAAAGGCATTGTCACATCTTGAAATCTTCACTCCTTCCCTTGTTTTGGCCATAAAGACATTGACACATCTTGATATCTTCACCCCTTCCCTTGTTTTGGCCATAAAGGCATTGTCACATTTTGATATTTAAACTCCTTCCCTTGTTTTGGCCATAAAGCCATTGTCACATCTTGATATTTAAACTCCTTCCCATGTTTTGGCCTTAAAGACATTGTTACATCTTGATATTTAAACTCCTTCCCTTGTTTTGGCCATAAAGGCATTGTCACATCTTGATATTTAAACTTCTTCCCTTGTTTTGGCCATAAAGGCATTGTCACATCTTGATATTTAAACTTCTTCCCTTGTTTTGGCCATAAAGACATTGTCACATCTTGATTTTTAAACTCCTTCCCTTGTTTTGGCCATAAAGGCATTGTCACATCTTGAAATCTTCACTCCTTCCCTTGTATTGGCCATTAAGACATTGTCACATCTTAATATTTAAACTTTTTTCCCTTGTTTTGGCCATAAAGACATTGTCACATCTTGGTTTTTAAACTCCTTCCCTTGTTTTGGCCATAAAGACATTGTCACATCTTGATATTTAAACTTCTTCCCTTGTTTTGGCCATAAAGACATTGTCACATCTTGATATTTAAACTTCTTCCCTTGTTTTGGCCATAAAGACATTGTCACATCTTGATATTTAAACTTCTTCCCTTGTTTTGGCCATAAAGACATTGTCACATCTTGATATTTAAACTCCTTCCCTTGTTTTGGCCATAAAGACATTGTCACATCTTGATATTTAAACTCCTTCCCTTGTTTTGGCCATAAAGGCATTGTCACATCTTGAAATCTTCACTCCTTCCCTTGTATTGGCCATAAAGACATTGTCACATCTTGATATTTAAACTTCTTCCCTTGTTTTGGCCATAAAGACATTGTCACATCTTGGTTTTTAAACTCCTTCCCTTGTTTTGGCCATAAAGACATTGTCACATCTTGATATTTAAACTTCTTCCCTTGTTTTGGCCATAAAGGCATTGTCACATCTTGATATTTAAACTTTTTCCCTTGTTTTGGCCATAAAGGCATTGTCACATCTTGATATTTAAACTTCTTCCCTTGTTTTGGCCATAAAGACATTGTCACATCTTGATATTTAAACTTCTTCCCTTGTTTTGGCCATAAAGACATTGTCACATCTTGATTTTTAAACTCCTTCCCTTGTTTTGGCCATAAAGGCATTGTCACATCTTGAAATCTTCACTCCTTCCCTTGTATTGGCCATAAAGACATTGTCACATCTTAATATTTAAACTTTTTTCCCTTGTTTTGGCCATAAAGACATTGGCACATCTTGGTTTTTAAACTCCTTCCCTTGTTTTGGCCATAAAGACATTGTCACATCTTGATATTTAAACTTCTTCCCTTGTTTTGGCCATAAAGACATTGTCACATCTTGATATTTAAACTTCTTCCCTTGTTTTGGCCATAAAGACATTGTCACATCTTGATATTTAAACTTCTTCCCTTGTTTTGGCCATAAATACATTGTCACATCTTGATATTTAAACTTCTTCCCTTGTTTTGGCCATAAAGACATTGTCACATCTTGATTTTTAAACTCCTTCCCTTGTTTTGGCCATAAAGACATTGTCACATCTTGATATTTAAACTTCTTCCCTTGTTTTGGCCATAAAGGCATTGTCACATCTTGATTTTTAAACTCCTTCCCTTGTTTTGGCCATAAAGACATTGTCACATCTTGATTTTTAAACTCCTTCCCTTGTTTTGGCCATAAAGGCATTGTCACATCTTGAAATCTTCACTCCTTCCCTTGTTTTGGCCATAAAGGCATTGTCACATCTTGAAATCTTCACTCCTTCCCTTGTTTTGGCCATAAAGGCATTGTCACATCTTGAAATCTTCACTCCTTCTCTTGTTTTGGCCATAAAGGCATTGTCACATCTTGAAATCTTCACTCCTTCTCTTGTTTTGGCCATAAAGGCATTGTCACATCTTGAAATCTTCACCCCTTCCCTTGTTTTGGCCATAAAGGCATTGTCACATCTTGAAATCTTCACTCCTTCCCTTGTTTTGGCCATAAAGACATTGTCACATCTTGATATTTAAACTCCTTCCCTTGTTTTGGCCATAAAGGCATTGTCACATCTTGAAATCTTCACTCCTTCCCTTGTTTTGGCTATGAAGGCATTGTCACATCTTGAAATCTTCACTCCTTCCCTTGTTTTGGCCATAAAGGCATTGTCACATCTTGATATCTTCACTCCTTCCCTTGTTTTGGCCATAAAGGCATTGTCACATCTTGAAATCTTTACTCCTTCCCTTGTTTTGGCAATAAAGGCATTGTTACATCTTGAAATCTTCACTCCTTCCCTTGTTTTGGCCATAAAGGCATTGTCACATCTTGAAATCTTCACTCCTTCCCTTGTTTTGGCCATGAAGGCATTGTCACATCTTGAAATCTTCACTCCTTCCCTTGTTTTGGCCATAAAGGCATTGTCACATCTTGAAATCTTTACTCCTTCCCTTGTTTTGGCAATAAAGACATTGTCACATCTTGAAATCTTCACTCCTTCCCTTGTTTTGGCCATAAAGGCATTGTCACATCTTGAAATCTTCACTCCTTCCCTTGTTTTGGCTATAAAGACATTGACACATCTTGAAATCGTCACTCCTTCCCTTGTTTTGGCCATGAAGGCATTGTCACATCTTGAAATCTTCACTCCTTCCCTTGTTTTGGCCATAAAGACATTGACACATCTTGAAATCGTCACTCCTTCCCTTGTTTTGGCCATAAAGAAATTGTCACATCTTGACCAGTCATTTTCATGAAGAGTGCAAAAAATCAAAAGGTTTTGAGCATATGATTATGGTCAAGATTTTTTTGTTCTGAAATAGAGATGTTGCATGCTGGAGCCTCCTGTACTGTAAAACTCTGCCATCACACGACAACCATTTTAAGACATTTTGCTGCTTTTTGCATTTCTAGTGTGTTAGTTGAATCAAAATTCCTTGACACTGCAGTTAAAAGTTTGATCCTTTTTTGATAGCGTTTGGTACTAGAAATAAGACCTGGATTAGCCATATGTCTTATAGAGCAACCAGCTGTTGCCAGGGTTTGCATATATCATTAAAATGTTTGTATATTATGTGCAAATGACTAAAACATCGAATATTTCGGAATATATCGTAAACACATTTGTGTTTTAAATGTAAATGGCTTAAAACAGGGTTGGAGGGGTGAAATCAGGTGGTTGTGGGATACATTATAGATTGATCAGTTATGATTGCTGTGTATTTCTGATCTTGTACTAGAAAATTTTAAATAACAACAATGCTAGGGAATGCTTCAGATTTCTTTGAACTGTTATTTAAGTTTTGTTTTTTTTTCAAAGTGATATACAGATGTGACCTAAGTCTTAGTGCATAAAATAAAAAAGTGAAGAGTATTTGTAGAAAATGTTGAGTTTATTTTATAAACTTTTTTGTTTAGGCTGGATTTTGATGAGGCTAGTAGCCTATAAAACCACTCTGGTACTGGTGTTTATTTGAAAAGCTATGAAAAAGTGCCCATGGGTAAATCTTTAAGCTGTGACCTCTTGGATATAAAATGATCACTACACCACATGATTATCATACTCCCTAAAGTACTTGAAGTTATGACAATAAACTTAATAAGGGTGAGGTGGTTTGGTGATATAGGTGTTGGCCTGTCACTGAATGGGTTGTGGGTTGGAGTAACATCTTATGGCCTGTGACTGAATGGGTTGTGGGTTGGAGTTACATCTTATGGCCTGTCACTGAATGGGTTGTGGGTTGGAGTTACATCTTATGGCCTGTCACTGAATGGGTTGTGGGTTGGAGTTACATCTTATGGCCTGTCACTGAATGGGTTGTGGGTTGGAGTTACATCTTATGGCCTGTCACTGAATGGGTTGTGGGTTGGAGTTACATCTTATGGCCTGTCACTGAATGGGTTGTGGGTTGGAGTTACAACTTATGGCCTCTCACTGAATGGGTTGTGGGTTGGAGTTACAACTTATGGCCTCTCACTGAATGGGTTGTGGGTTGGAGTGACAACGTATGGCCTCTCACTTAAGGGGCTGTAGGTTGGAGTTACAACTTATGTCCACTCACTGAAGGGGCTGTGGGTTGGAGTGACAACTTATGGCCTCTGACTTAAGGGGCTGTGGGTTGGAGTTACAACTTATGGCCTCTCACTGAATGTGTTGTGGGTTGGAGTGACAACTTATGGCCTCTCACTGAAGGGGCTGTGGGTTGGAGTTACAACTTATAGCCACTCACTGAAGGGGCTGTGGGTTGGAGTGACAACTTATGGCCTCTCACTTAAGGGGCGGTGGGTTGGAGTTACAACTTATGACCACTCACTGAAGGGGCTGTGGGTTGGAGTTACAACTTATGGCCTCTCACTGAAGGGGCTGTGGGTTGGAGTTACAACTTATGGCCTCTCACTGAAGGGGCTGTGGGTTGGAGTGACAACTTATGGCCTCTCACTGAAGGGGCTGTGGGTTGTAGTTACAACTTATGGCCTCTCACTTAAGGGGCTGTGGGTTGGAGTTACAACTTATGGCCACTCACTGAAGGGGCTGTGGGTTGGAGTGACAACTTATGGCCTCTCACTTAAGGGGCTGTGGGTTGCAGTGACAACTTATAGCCTCTCACTGAATGGGTTGTGTGTTGGAGTTACAACTTATGGCCTCTCACTGAAAAGGCTGTGGGTTGGAGTTACATATTATGGCCTTTTCACTTAAGGGGCTGTAGGTTGGAGTTACAACTTATGGCCTCTCACTGAAGGGGCTGTGGGTTGGAGTTACAACTTATGGCCTCTCACTGAAGGGGCTGTGGGTTGGAGTTACAAGTTATGGCCTCTCACTTAAGGTACAGTGGGTTGGAGTTACAACCTATGGCCTGTCACTGAAGGGGTTGTGGGTTGGAGTTACAACTAATGGCCTCTCACTTAATGGGCTGTGGGTTGGAGTTACAAATTATGGCCTCTCACTGAATGGGTTGTGGGTTGGAGTTACAACTTATGGCCTCTCACTAAAAGGGCTGTGGGTTGAAGTTACAACTTATGGCCTCTCACTGAAAGGGCTGTGGGTTGGAGTTACAACTTATGGCCTCTCACTGAAAGAGCTGTTGGTTGGAGTGACAACTTACGGCCTCTCACTGAATGGGTTGTGGGTTGGAGTGACAACTTACGGCCTCTCACTGAATGGGTTGTGGGTTGGAGTGACATTTACTTACAGACTCTCACTGAATTAATTGTGTGTTTGAGTAACAACTGATGGCCTCTCACAAGGGGCTATGGGTTGGAGTTACAACTTATGGCCTCTCACTAAAGGGGCTGTGGGCTGGAGTGACAACTTAGGGCCTCTCACTGAAGGGGCTGTGGGTTGCAGTGACAACTTATGGCCTGTCACTGAATTTATTGTGGGTTGGAGTGACAACTTACTGCCTCTCACTGAAGGGGCTGTGGGTTGGAGTTACAACTTATGGTCTCTCACTTAAGTGGCTGTGGGTTGGAGTGACAACCTATGGCCTGTCACTTAAGGGGCTGTTGGCTGGAGTTACAACTTATGGCCTCTCACTTAAGGGGCTGTGGGTTGGAGTGACAACCTATGGCCTGTCACTAAAGGGGCTGTGGGTTGGAGTTACAACTTATGGCCTCTCACAGAAGGGGCTGTGGGTTGGAGTTACAACTTATGGCCTCTCACTTAAGGGGCTGTGGGCTGGAGTGACAACCTATGGCCTGTCACTGAAGGGGTTGTGGGTTGCAGTGACAACTTACGGCCTCTCACTGAAGGGGCTGTGAGTTGGAGTTACAACCTATGGCCTCTCACTGAAAGGGCTGTGGGTTGGAGTTACAACCTATGGCCTCTCACTGAATGGGTTGTGAGTTGGAGTTACAACTTATGGCCTCTCACTAAAGGGGCAGTGGGTTGGAGTTACAACTTATGGCCTCTCACTGAATGGGTTGTGTGTTGGAGTTACAACTTATGGCCTGTCACTTAAGGGGCTGTGGGCTTGAGTGACAACTTATGGCCTCTCACTGAAGGGGCTGTGGGTTGCAGTGACAACTTGTGGCCTGTCACTGAATGGGCTGTGGGTTGGAGTTACAACTTATGGCCACTCACTTAAGGGGCTGTGGGTTGGAGTTACATCTTATGGCCTGTCGCTGAAGGGGTTGTCTGTTGCAGTTAGGTTTTTGGCCTATCACCGAAAGGCCCTGTCACCTAAGAAGTTGTCAGTTCTTACTTATGGCCTCTCTGAAAAGGTTGTTTGTACCACTTCCAATCTGTGGCCTCTCCCTAAAGTGGCCACTCACTAAAGAACTCTTTGGTTCCAGTTTCAACTTATGCCCTCTAACTAGAAGGACCATTCACAAAAGAAGCTGTTGGTTCCAGTTTCAACTTATGGCCTCTAACTAAAGGGGTCTTTCACAAAAGAAGCTGTTGGTTCTCGTTCCAACTTATGGCCTCTCACCAAAGAGGCTGTTGGTGACATTTCCAACCTTGGCCTCTTTAGGTTTATTAAGCATGTAGTTGTTCTTATGAAAAGATTTTTGGGGCTACTTTTTTCTACTAAAGAGTTCTGGATGAACTCAAGATATTCCACTGGGTGGTAAAGGCTATTGTAAGATAAACATACAAAAAAGCAGATGTTAAAGATAATGTAAAAATAAGCAGTGTACCAACTGGCCTTAATATAAACACTTTGATAGAACACCTTTTTTCTCACTTTTATTGATTCTCTAGCATTGTTGTTTGCTTAATTCCTGTGGATGGGATGTTTTTGAGGGTAAAGTTCTGTTTTTGTTAACATTATGTCTGACAGGTGGCAACGTAATTCTAGGTAGATCAATATCAAAAGCCAATAAATGTTATTTACAGATGTCCATCCTTATATACACGCTTTTTTCTGTGAGGTAAAACACTCACTGTAGCTATTTTATTGTTGTACAATCAAAAAGGACTATTTACATCAACTTTGATGTTATTGAAATGGAAGCAATTGGCCAATAAATATAACTATATGTATATCATCGATAACTTTTAATAGTCTGCATGTGTGTAACTTGTTCTTACTTCGATGAACAAAAAAGTCTGTCCTTCGCAGCCTTCCAACGGGTTGAGAGAAATTTTCGCTCTTTAAACATTAAAGTTTGTCTTTAAATAGCAGAGGGGATCCAACATAATGAAGCTCTTAAGAGACTAGAGTAAACTCCTACAGCAGCAGCAGTTTCATAAGTCTGCAATAACCAGGTTAACAAGGTCTCACAGCATTGTGGTAATGAGTTCATTAAAGGCAAATAAAAGACAAAAAACAAATATTAAAAGTTCAAGAAATTGTATTATCTTATAAAGAGAAAAATGAAACAAAACCTTTCAATAACAAATGCTAGTAGAGTTTGAATTATAAAGACTTTAAATTGATGAGAGAAAAGGGAATATGAGTGTTATAACTAAACTTGCTGAGACAAACTATGGCCGAAAACCTCTGTAATTTCTGTGTAGACTAAGGTATTCTTCTCTGTTGTGTGCAACCTAACAACTTTGAAAGGTAGCCTTTTGTTCAGTCTTTTAACCTGAACAATTTCACAAACAATTTACATACAATTCCTCCTCCCAAAAGCAATAAGAGTTGCCCTGTACCAGGTGTAGATGAATTACTGGCTGGGATATGGTTTTCATTGCTTTGACATTTCGTTTTTTCCCCTACCTGTGAACTGGTGAATGAAATTCTTCCGCCAGGTGATGTAGCTAATTGTTTGACTGTAATGTTTATAAAGGCTTTTATTGTATACATTTGGGCATTATTTGGACCACAGATGGGATTTCTGCTCACGGCTGTAATTTACCTGTCATGCTAATAATGATTTGTAATTTGGTCCAGAAATGTGAACATATTTTGATGGGAGTATTGTATAGGGAAAGAAAGGCGTGTAAGAATAATATTTATAAAATTGCCATAAGTACAAGGCATGGCTTAAATTCTTTGCCTTTCTATTACAATATATAGGTATGGACCATGTCTTGCAAAAACAAATGGTACCTTTTTTATGGCTCTCAAGGCATAGTTTAAGCATAAGTTAAAAATAAACATACAATATAGTGGTTCAACATCTGGTTCTTCGTGCTTCCTTACGTAATCTACACTATTTCTTTACAGATTTAACATAAAAGATCCCACTGTTAATGCATGAACAACTAATGGTCATTTGACATAACAGATCCCCATGTGAGTGCATGAAGAACTCTTTGTCAGATTCCCCTGTTAGAGCATGAAAACGTCTGTCTGATTCCCCTGTTAGAGCATGAAGAACTCTTGGTCAGATTCCCCTGTTAAAGCATGAAGAACTCTTGGTCAGATCCCTCTGTTAGAGCATGAAGAACTCTTGGTCAGATTCCCCTGTTAGAGCATGAAGAACTCTTGGTCAGATTCCCCTGTTAGAGCATGAAGAACTCTTGGTCAGATTCCCCTGTTAGAGCATGAAGAACTCTTGGTCAGATTCCCCTGTTAGAGCATGAAGAACTCTTGGTCAGATTCCCCTGTTAGAGCATGAAGAACTCTTGGTCAGATTCCCCTGTTAGAGCATGAAGAACTCTTGGTCAGATCCCCCTGTTAGAGCATGAAGAACTCTTGGTCAGATTCCCCTGTTAGAGCATGAAGAACTCTTGGTCAGATTCGCCTGTTAGAGCATGAAGAATTCTTGGTCAGATTTGCCTGTTAGAGCATGAAGGACTCTTGGTCAGGTTCCGCTGTTAGAGCATGAAGAACTCTTGGTCAGGTTCCCCTGTTAGAGCATGAAGAACTCTTGGTCAGATTCACCTGTTAGAGCATGAAGAACTCTTGGTCAGATCCCCCTGTTAGAGCATGAAGAACTCTTGGTCAGATACCCCTGTTAGAGCATGAAGAACTCTTGGTCGGATCCCCCTGTTAGAGCATGAGGAACTCTTGGTCAGATCCCCCTGTTATAGCATGAAGAACTCTTGGTCAGATTCACCTGTTAGAGCATGAAGAACTCTTGGTCAGATCCCCCTGTTATAGAGCATGAAGAACTCTTGGTCAGATCCCCCTGTTAGAGCATGAAGAACTCTTGGTCAGATCCCCCTGTTAGAGCATGAAGAACTCTTGGTCAGATCCCCCTGTTAGAGCATGAATAACTCTTGGTCAGATCCCCCTGTTAGAGCATAAAGAACTCTTGGTCAGATTCGTCTGTTAGAGCATGATGAACTCTTGGTCAGATTCCCCTGTTAGAGCATGAAGAATACTTGGTCAGATTCCCCTGTTAGAGCATGAAGAATACTTGGTCAGATCTCCCTGTTAGAGCATGAAGAACTCTAGGTCATTAGTATTAATATCTTCTTTTCCAGTACTATTTAGCATTTTTCTTTGAAACTTCCAAAAACTGTATTTTTAATCAGAGAATTTTAAATAATTTCCATGGAAACAAATTTCAAAACTTTAAGAATGTTTTGTTTACAAACCCTTTAAAAAAAACATCTCCTCTAAAACTACCGGTCCACATACCTGCCATATCTCCCGGCGAGGGGGAAAAATCCCCCGGAATTTCGACCCATCCCCTGGTCCCCCGCCGGGGGATCCATTTTCCCTGGAATCCAAAAAAAAAAAAAAAAAAAACAAACTTTTCAAAACTTGCTTAAGGTTGGCAGTGGAAAGCATCAATAATAGTATGAGTGTGAAATTCCATGAAGGACCATGATGACTAATTCCAAAAATTATTGTAATTTGAGTGTATTTCTGTATTAATTCTTATATTATAAATGCAGATATTGCGCAAATATTTCGTCGCGTGAAAATCTCCTGGTGTCATATCAAAATCCCCTGGAATTCAGACCAAAATCCCCTGGGAAGCCTCTCAGAAATATGGCATGTATGGGTCCAAATTCAATTAAACTTTACATGAAGCTTCCTTGGGTGACCCTCTACAAAAATACAAAAAGGGGTCAAGATTGATCAACAACAACAACAACAAAATGGCCGACTTCCTGTTTTGCTTTAAAAAATATCTCCTCTGAAACTACTACTCCAAATTTAATGAAACTTTACAGGAAGCTTCCTTGGGTGACCCTCTACAAAAATACAACAAGGCATTGAGATTGATCAACAACAACAACAAAATGGCCGACGTACTGTTTTGCTTTAAAAAATAATTCTGAAACTACCAGGCCAAATTCAATGAAGCTTTACAAGTAGCTTCATTGCATTACCCTTTACAAATGTAAAACAAGGCATTGTCATCAGTAAAGATATGTTTAAATTGCAACATTTTCATTAGTGCTTTATCACAGAGTTGTGGCCCTTTGCTTTGGTGAGCCTTTTAGGGCCATCATGGCCCCACTTGTTTTGTGTATTTTTCGACATATATTAATATCTGAAGGGGAAACCCCAAGACCATACTCACTGTTTACCTCCGTTTAAACTTATTTGCACCACAGCCAAAGGTGCATTGGAGCATTTACAGTGCTTAAAAAAATGTTGTGTCTCCAATGATTCCCTGTCGTATTTATCATATAGCTATTTGGTATATTAAAAAGGGAGCAGGAATTGGCTTCTTTAATGATTTGAATGATTATCCTTTGGAGGTTGTTTAGTGGCTGCATAAGTTTATAAGAACATTTTAGGCAGTGTATTTATATAGGTACAGCGTACATTAACTACAGAATTGCTTGAGCAGCATTTGAAATCATTTTTGGTATGTAAGAAGATTTAAGGCAGTTGATTTTAGTATGAAATGCCTGAATGTTCACAAAAGGAAGTGTTCTGTAATAATTCAAACTGTCAGTGATCAGTATCAGGGTGACCCCACTTTGTCCGCTTGATTAACAAGTTCTGAAACATGCCTTTTCCATGTGCCATTTCGGAAATAATGACACGATTCACGCGAAAACATGGCATAGGAACAGGACAATCACATTAAACTGCATGTCAAAAGTGGCATTTGGCATGTTACTTTGCTCCAATAAGAAATACACTTTGGGAGTTTGACCCATCCATCTAAAATTAGCATTGACATCTTGCTTAATGATCAGAAGAACATTCTTCAACAATGAAAAGAGTTTTTTTAAGTCTTAACATTATGTTCGTCCTCACATTATTTTGTCAATGTATTGATGATAGATTATTGCTGAGAATCTGTTATGTTTTTGTGTTTCCACTGATATTCTAAAATGTTATCTTTAATTCATAGCTGAAGGAAATCCATGTGTCTGCATTCCTCACAAAAAAAAATCTATTTAAATTGAAGGGCAATTTTGTTTTTAGCAGTTGTTTCTTGGTCAGGTGAAGGTGTGAAATTTCAACCGCAGAATTAGTGTGTTCATCAATGTTCATGGTTTGGTGGTGGTGGGAAACTTTCACTGGAGAATAGTGTGTTCATCAATGTTCATGATCTGGTGGTGGTGGGAAACTTTCACTGGAGAATAGTGTGTTCATCAATGTTCATGATCTGGTGGTGGTGGGAAACTTTCACTGGAGTGTGTTCATCAATGTTCATGGTCTGGTGGTGGTGGGAAACTTTCACTGGAGAATAGTGTGTTCATCAATGTTTTCATTATTTGGGCATTTTGTGAAGTATTTAATGCATTGGATCAGAAAAAAATGATGCCCAATATTGTCTCAGTGTGTGATGCTATTTTCTTCAACATCAAATACCACTCCCAGGTGTTACTCCAAAGTGAGGCATCTGTTTCCAAAAATGACTTGAAGGTAAAGCTTTTTATAAATTCAGCCGACGGTTTTAGCCATTTGTGTATGTTTCAGTGAAGCTCTTTATTAGAGCCCAGTGTGTTTAGACAGAATCCATGTGTTCATGACGTAGAGGGTGCGGTAAACATAACTTTACAAGTTTTGGAGGAACAATGACGTACAAAACTATTAAAACAATTTGAGCTGCTATGGAAAGAAAGTGCTGATATGGCATGAATATGTATAAAGTACTTTGGCCATATAAAGATTGTGTTGGGCTGTAATTTTGATATGTAAGGGTTTGATGGGATGTACCCTGGAAAAAATTATAGGCTTTGTTAGGTTAAGTTCAAAAATTTGTGTAGCCAATTTTTTTTTTAACTTTTGTAAGTAGTGCATACTGTTATACCATAATTCATAAAAAGTAAACTAGCTGTGTGTGGTTTTGTGATGGATACATCTATCATATCATATTATTAAAGCTGGCCAATGTTTACCTGATTTTCAATCAAATACTAGGAGTTACACCAGCGAGCCTACATTTGTGTATGTCCAGTCATTTGGAAAACAGGACATATAGGGATATACGCTAGCACATGTGTGTGGCTAGATG
This sequence comes from Mya arenaria, assembly GCF_026914265.1. Lineage (NCBI taxonomy): Eukaryota > Metazoa > Mollusca > Bivalvia > Myida > Myidae > Mya > Mya arenaria. Next base: position 55,553,878 of record NC_069132.1, on the reverse strand, counting down.
GTGGTTTGGACTTTAATTTCTTAAGGGCTATAAAAATGATGTAATTTACAAAACATTTACTGTTAGCCATTATTGAGTGGTTTTCTGTGGTCAGAATTGGAGACAAGCACTCTTTAAAGATTATTCAGCGAAATGTGATACTTGCTGTACAACAAAGAACATGTCTCCATTGTATTGTATCCAAAAATGTATTGGATTATATAACCTACATTTACAGCCAATAAGATCCCTTATTGGCCTTCAAAATGTACCATCCTGAATCGTTAAGCACTTAACAGGCATGTCATCATAAATTGGTTCCCTGCCTGCTAACAGGCATGTCATCATAATTTGGTTCTTTCCCTGCTAACAGACATGTCATCATAATTTGGTTCCCTGCCTGCTAACAGACAAGTCATCATAATTTGGTTCCTTCCCTGCTAACAGGCATGTCATCATAATTTGGTTCCCTGCCTGCTAACAGGCATGTCATCATAATTTGGTTCCCTGCCTGCTAACAGACATGTCATCATAATTTGGTTCCTTCCCTGCTAACAGACATGTCATCATAATTTGGTTCCCTGCCTGCTAACAAACATGTCATCATAATTTGGTTCCCTGCCTGCTAACAGGCATGTCATCATAATTTGGTTCCCTGCCTGCTAACAGACATGTCATCATAATTTGGTTCCCTGCCTGCTAACAGGCATGTCATCATAATTTGGTTCCTTCACTGCTTACAGACATGTAATCATAATTTGGTTCCCTGCCTGCTAACAGGCATGTCATCATAATTTGGTTCCCTGCCTGCTAACAGACATGTCATCATAATTTGGTTCCCTGCCTGCTAAACAGACATTTCATCATAATTTGGTTCCCTGCCTGCTAACAGGCATGTCATCATAATTTGGTTCCTTCCCTGCTTACAGACATTTCATCATAATTTGGTTCCCTGCTTGCTGAAAAATGTTTTAACCATCACAGTAGGCATGGCTTTATTTTCATAAATTTCATATATAAAGAAATCCACTAAAGTGAATGTTATAACGCTTTACTCCGGTGAGAAATCAAGGGAAAGATGTCACTCTTGTTTATGAAAAAGCACCACATGAACAAGTTTTTATTTTAAATATGCTGCTTCGTTATAAGTTATGTTGAACATCTGTTAATATTGTGATATTAGCACATATAATTAATGGATTTTTAATGGCCAAAAAATACAAGAGACTTTTTTGAAATGAGAATCTGTAGATTTAAAAAAAAAAATTGACAAAATGCGTCTTTTTCAAATTAAGAAATTTACCACTATACTGTAATATAACACTTAATAAAATGATAAATGGATTTAGGAATAAATGGAAATTATGAAAGATGAATTTTATAAATGAGTATAACAATTTTGAGGTGATATTCATCATTAATTTTACATAGTTATGAACTTATCTTTAAACACAATAACCATAGAATATTACATTCTATTATGTTACATTACATGTTATTAACAAACAACAAAGTTCACTTTTAATGACACTATAAAATATTGCCAGAAAATGCTAATTCATCATTCATGTTGTAAGTTCAGGTAAATGTAATTATTCATTTCATGAAGATAAGTCAATACTTGATCACAAATAGCATTAATATCCCATATGTTTTGGTATACTTAAAAATACATTTATTCTGAACTGGTCATGAATAGTCTACTTGACATCAAAGGTAAAGATGTAGGGAAATAAAACATTTACCTACATGCATGCCTAGGATGTGGCAATTTCCATTTAAAACCTAAAAAAATACTAACCGCTGTAGGTAAAGTAAAACGATATAAGGCCAGTGTGTACTCAGCTATACATAGTAAAAGGCGAAGCTCAAACCCACATTTTTTTTGGTTTCACATTGGCAGGCTTTCAAGAGGGCCCTTCTTTTCCTACTTTTCCCGACTTTTTTGTTAGGCTCCTACTTTTCCCTACTTTCTCTTGAAAAAGCCGTACTACCCCTACTATTTTGTAAAAAATAGTTCGAGAAATAATAGAAAAGGTTAAACTAAATGCATTGTTTGAAATTATCTAAATCTTGATTTTAATAAGAAACAATTTCTTGTAATTTTGTAGGATTAGTTTGATGCAGTAGGTCTCCAGTGCTGCAAGAGGGGTTCTATGATGAGAATGAGTGGCGCATGTTGACAAATCTGAGACACCATTTCCAGGTTCATTTCCTCATCTTGTGGCTGAATCCCTCTTGAAGCACTGGTTTCTAAGCAAAGATACTACATGTACATCACAATTGCTGAATAGGTTTAGTAGTCATTTATTTGCATCCAAAAAGGTAAGTAAAGAGCCCTACTATCCCTACTTTTTGCTCTAAAAATCCCTATTTTCCCCTACTTTTTCAAAAAATCCTCCTACTTTCATTCCTACTGTTTTGTTACCTCCCACTTGAAAGCCTGCATAGGACACAAAGTTAGGAAAAAAAAGTTTCACATTATCAATAAGGTAATCAGTCCCCCTTTTGATTCACCAGATTCTAGCCTCTTTGTTTCATCCCAGGGGCTTCATCTCAGGGGTACCATTGTTTTCACTCTTGTCTTTTTTCACAGTGTCTCTTGTCACATCTCAATGTTTCATCTCAGTAGTACCTCTGTTTTCTCTCTTGTCTCAACTCAGGAGCTACTCTTCTCTCATATTAGAGTAACCCTTGTATCATCTCAGGAGTAAAACTGTTTTCTCATATCATAGTCACTCTTCTTGTCTCAGGAGATGCTCTTCTGTTAGAGTGACTCTTGTCTCATCTCAGGAGTCATTCTTATTTCATCTCAGAGGTGTCTCTTGTCTCATCTCAGGAGTCATTCTTATTTCATCTCAGGGGTGGCTCTTTTCTCATCTCAGGAATCATTCTTATTTCATCTCAGGGGTGACTCTTGTCTCATCACATAAGTTATTATCCCCCCCCCCCCCTGAACTGAAGTTTTTGGGAGGGGGATATTGTTTTGGCGCTGTCTGTCCGGTACCATATCTTGGTAAGTATTGATCAGAAAATGTTCAAACTTGGTCAGAATGTTCCCCTTGATCAAATCTCAACAATTTGTAAAAGTGGGTCACATGGGGTCAAAAACAAGGTCACTAGGTCAAATCTTAGAAAAATCTTTGGACCATACTAGAGGCATTAAACATGGTCAAATATTCATGAAACTTAATCAGAATGTTTTTCTTGATGAACTCTTCAATGTAAATAAAACTGGGTCACATATGATCGAAAATTAGGTCACTAGGTAAAATCTTAGAAAAATCTTGTCCGGAACCATATCATGGTAATTATTGGTCAAGTTATGTTCAAAATTGGTCATGATTTACCCCTTGATGAAATATGGACCATTTAAAAAAGTGTGTCACATGGGATCAAAAACTAGGTCATTAGGTCAAATCTGAGAAAAATCTTATCTGGAATCATATCATGGTAATGATTGGTAAAGTTATGTTCAAAATTGGTCATGATGTACCCCTTGATGAAATATGGACCACCTAAAAAAGTGGGTCACATGGGGTAAAACCTAGGTCACTAGGTCAAATCTTAGAAAAATCTTTGGAACATACTAGTGGCATTATGCATGGTGAAATATTCATGAAACTTAATCAAATGTTTTCCTTGATGAACTCTTGGTCATAAATAAAACTGGGTCACATAAGATCAAAAATCAGGTCACTTGGTCAAATCTTAGAAAAATCTTGTCTGCAACCATTATCATGGTAATGATTGTTGAAGTTATGTTCAAAATTGGTAATGATGTACCCCTTAATGAAATATGGACCATTTAAAAAAGTGGGTCACATGGGGTAAAAACTAGGTCAGTAGGTCAAATCTTAGAAAAATCTTTGTAACATACTAGAGGCATTATACATGGTCAAATATTCATAAAACTTAATCAGAATGTTTTCCTTGATGAAATCTTGGACTTATTTAAAACTGGGTCACATATGATCAAAAATTAGGTCACTCTGGAATGGAAATGATTGATCGGATCATGTTCAAACTTGGTCATTATGTACCCCTTGATGAATAATGGAACGTTTGTAAAAGTGGGGCACATGGGGTCAAAAACTAGGTCAAATCTTAGAAAAATCTTTGAAACACATTAAAGGCAATATGTATGGTCTAATATTCATGAAACTTAATCATAATGTTTTCCTTGATGAACTCTTTGACATGTTTAAAACTGGGTCACATGTGATAAAAGAATAGAAAACTGGGTCACATATGATAAAAAATTAGGTCACTAGGTCAAATCTTACAAAAATCTTGTCCGAAACCATTTCATGGTAGTGATTTGTCGGATTATGATCATGTATGACTGAACACATGATAATATATATATATGTATTTTATGATGATTTATTTCCATCAACTTCCATTATAATTGATTATGATAGGTTATAATCAATAATCACCAACATGAAGCTCCTATGAGTATGAAAAAAACACACAGTGAACATGATCAACAGGTACCTTAAAATGTCATTTTCCACTATTTACTGTTATCAATTCAGACATATCTGAACATTCACTTTGAAATCATTCAAATTTATAGAAACTGTTACAAATGTTACTCTATATACAAAACTTTTATTTCAAATACTAAACTAGTAATTCCAAACAAACTCAAACATATATCCAACGTTCATAACGGTCCATTTCTCTACAGCATGTTAATATAGGAATATTCCACCTACTTTTCATTTCCAATCCAAGAACTTAGCCTAATAAGGTTGGGGATATCAATGCAACAAATTTGCTTGTTCTTATTTTATCTCAGGGGCCATTCTTATAATATCTCAGAGGTGACTATAGTCTCATCTCAGGAATAATTCTTATTTCATCTCAGGGGTGACTCTTGTCTCATCTCAGGAATCATTCTTATTTCATCTCCGGGGTGGCTCTTGTCTCATCTCAGGAATCATTCTTATTTCATCTCCGGGGTGGCTCTTGTATCATCTCAGGAGTCATTCTTATTTCATCTCAGGGACCATTCTTATAATATCTCAGAGGTGACTCTAGTCTCATCTCAGGAATCATTCTTATTTCATCTCAGGGGTGACTCTTGTCTCATCTCAGGAATCATTCTTATTTTATCTCAGGGATGGCTCTTGTCTCATCTCAGGAGTCATTCTTATTTCATCTCAGGGGCCATTCTTATTACATCTCAGAGGGGACACTTGTCTCATCTCAGGACTCATTCTTATTTCATCTCAGTGGTGGCTCTTGTCTTATCTCAGGAGTAATTCTTAATTCATCCCAGGGGTGGCTCTTGCATCATCTCAGAAGTCATTCTTATTTTATCTCATGGGTGGCTCTTTTCTCATCTCAGGAGTCATCCTTATTTTATCTCAGGGGTCATTCCTATTACATCCAAGGGTTGGCTCTTGCCTCATCTCAGAAGTCATTCTTATTTTATCTCGGGGGTGACTCTTGTCTCATCTCAGGAGTCATTCTTATCGCATCTCTGTAGTGAAGCATTTCTCATTTCAGGAGTCACAGTTCTCTCCTCTCAGAAGTGACTCTTGTCTTATCTCTAGATTTCACTAGTTTCCTTATGAATACATGATTTAAACCTGGAATAGAATGAAATAAAGATTTGAATTTAAAGGTACAATCCTATTCAGAATAAAAAGAAACCATAGGTATAAGGAGAAACAATATGATTTTACTAAACCTGTTTATCCAAGTACATACTGGCAGAATGTTGACAATTCAGGATTGTATAAATTACAAAAAGAGCAAAAAGTGCAACTCAGTTGTTTTACAGCTTAATGTGCAACTATCAGTCCAAACAATGCCGTTCATGTGAGGAAGCATTGTTATCTTTCAACTGATCTCCATAAATTATTTAAGTCTTTTATGTCTGCCCCTTAAAAAAGGTTTATGCTATTTGCGGACCTACATTTTGTGTACATGAAGCTTTAGGCCCAAATAGGGTTAAGTTAATATCAAGTTAATACTAACTTAACACTGATAGAATACTTTTTTTACATATTAAACTTAATTCCAAACCAAATTCTCAATTAAAGGACTGTTACCGAAAGAACTGTTATACAATCAAACACAATTTATTTTATAAAAATTATTGAATAGCCCTTTCTGCAGGGTAAGCTAAACTTACATTTAGTATCAAACAATTTCTTAAGTGTCTGTACCACATAAAATGGCGCAATTGCTCATTTTAAAGCGAAACCCAATCCCAATTTAATAATTATGAGTTACGAATAAAATAAAGTCAACATTATATGAATATATTATTATAGGATGCTTTGTTTCTGAACTTCAATAAATATGTCGGATATTATTTTTATTTTTTTGTTGAGAATGATAATGACTGAACTTTTTATGAAAATGAATACTTGTCAAATTGACAATCGTGTTTGTAAGTAGCTTAAAACATGGCCACATAAAAATAAATCATCAGTTTTATGCTCCCTATAATAAATACTGTCATACAGTGATTGTCTTAAAAAATGACATATTAAAAATATGGATTGCTTTTAATTGATAAGATAAATGTCAATTTGGGATTTTATGCTGTAGATTTGAATATTATTAGTTGCTATAAGGCTTCAAATAAAAATACCTTACCTTTATTAGAAAACTTTCTTTTATATGCAAACATACATAAATAATATGTTATATTTCATAAAAATTAGTCTTAGGTTTTGAATATATAGTTTCTTGGGCATGTTTGGGGCCCAAAAGAAGTCCCATTTATATCCCTCTCAAAAAAGGTTTTATTTTTCACATTCAAATTTCCAAAAATTCCCTCCACATAAGCATTTATTTCAAGGAAGAAATGGTCATAATTCATTCAGTTGTGCTGCTAACATCTAAGAATGTGTAACACATGAGTGTTTTCAAGTGAGGATTATATCCCTCAAATTACCAATGCTGTAAAACCAAATTCAGAATGACCATATAAGGATCAGGTATGTGTACGCAAAGGGCCTCCATGAATCAGTAGCTCAAGCAAGAAAAACAGACAAGTAAAAAGTAAAATTAATATATTGTCACACATTCATGCTTCAAATATTGGATAGTTTTTGGTTAAAAAGTGCCTACATGCACCTAATATCTATGCTGCCATCTTACACATCTTACTGTGGTTAGAATGTGCCTACATGCACCTAATATCTATGCTGCCATCTTACACATCTTACTGTGGTTAGAATGTGCCTACATGCACCTAATATCTATGCTGCCATCTTACACATCTTACTGTGGTTAGAATGTGCCTACATACACCTAATATCTATGCTGTCATCTTACACATCTTACTGTTGTTAGAATGTGCCTACATACATCTTATATCTATGCTGTCATCTGACACATCTTACTGTGGTCACATTGCTTAGCTTTTCCGAGATCAAATTAATGCAAACTTATATTGTATAGCTAAAAAATGTTTAAAAATTGACACAAGAGACAAGAGATCATGGAGCATATGCTATGTACACTGTGATCATGAAGCATGTGCTATTTACACTGTGATCATGAAGCATATGCTATGTACACTGTGATCATGAAGCATATGCTATGTACACTGTGATCATGAAGCATATGCTATGCACACTGTGATCATGAAGCATATGCTATGTACACAAGGATCATGAAGCATGTGCTATGTACACTGTGATTATGAAGCATGTGCTATGTACACTATGATCATGAAGCATGTGCTATGTACACAAGGATCATGAAGCATGTGCTATGTACACTGTGATCATAAAGCATATGTTATGTACACTGTGTTCATGAAACATACGCTATGTACACTGTGATCATGAAGCATATGCTATGTACACTGTGATCATGAAGCATATGCTATGCACACTGTGATCATGAAGCATATGCTATGCACACTGTGATCATGAAGCATATGCTATGTACACAAGGATCATGAAGCATGTGCTATGTACACTGTGATCATGAAGCATGTGCTATGTACACAAGGATCATGAAGCATATGCTATGTACACTGTGATCATGAAGCATATCCTATGTACACTGTGATCATGAAGCATATACTATGTACACTGTGATCATGAAGCATGTGCTATGTACACTGTGATCATGAAGCATATGCTATGTACACTGTGATCATGAAGCATATGCTATGTACACTGTGATCATGAAGCATGTGCTATGTACACTGTGATCATGAAGCATGTGCTTTGTACACTGTGATCATGAAACATGTGCTTTGTTCACAAGGATCATGAAGCGTGTGCTATGTACACCAGAATCATGAAGCATGTGCTATGAACACAAGAATCATGAAGCATGTGTTCTGTACACTGTGAACATGAAGCATGTGCTATGTACACAAGGATCATGAAGCATGTGCTATGTACACAAGGATCATGAAGCATGTGTTATGTACACAAGGATCATGAAGCTTGTTCTATGTACACCATGATCATGAAGCATGAATTATGTACACAAGGATCATGAAGCATGTGCTATGTACACTGTGATCATGAAGCATGTGCAATGTACACAAGGATCATGAAGCATGTGTTATGTACACAAGGATCATGAAGCATGTGCTATGTACACTGTGATCATGAAGCATGTGCTATGTACACTGTGATCATGAAGCATGTGTTATGTACACAAGGATCATGAAGCTTGTGTTATGAACACTGTAATCATGAAGCATGTGCTATGTACACAAGGATCATGAAACATGTGTTATGTACACTGTGATCATTAAGCATGTGTTATGTACACAAGGATCATGAAGCATATGCTATGTACACTATGATCATGAAGCATGTGTTATGTTCACAAGGATCATGAAGCATGTGCTATGTACACTGTGATTATGAAGCATGTGCTATGTACACTGTGATCATTAAGCATGTGTTATGCACCCAAGGATCATGAAGCATATGCTATGTACACTATGATCATGAAGCATGTGTTATGTTCACAAGGATCATGAAGCATGTGTTATGTACACAAGGATCATGAAGCTTGTGCTATGTACACTGTGATCATGAAGCATGTGCTATGTACACAAGGATCATGAAGCATGTGCTGTGTACACCAGGATACTGCATGTGTAGCAAGGCCCACAACACAGTGACAGTATGCATGTGTAGCAAGGCCCACAACACAGTGACAGTATGCATGTGTAGCAAGGCCCACAACACAGTGACAGTATGCATGTGTAGCAAGGCCCACAACACAGTGACAGTATGCATGTGTAGCAAGGCCCACAACACAGTGACAGTATGCATGTGTAGCAAGGCCCACAACACAGTGACAGTATGCATGTGTAGCAAGGCCCACAACACAGTGACAGTATGCATGTGTAGCAAGGCCCACAACACAGTGACAGTATGCATGTGTAGCAAGGCCCACAACACAGTGACAATATGCATGTGTAGCAAGGCCCACAACACAGTGACAGTATGCATGTGTAGCAAGGCCCACAACACAGTGACAGTATGCATGTGTAGCAAGGCCCACAACACAGTGACAGTATGCATGTGTAGCAAAGCCCACAACACAGTGACAGTATGCATGTGTAGCAAGGCCCACAACACAGTGACAGTATGCATGTGAAGCAAGGCCCACAATACAATGACAGTATGCATGTGTAGCAAGGCCCACAACACAGTGACAATATGCATGTGTAGCAAGGCCCACAAGACAGTGACAGTATGCATGTGTAGCAAGGCCCACAAGACAGTGACAATATGCATGTGTAGCAAGGCCCACAACACAGTGACAGTATGCATGTGTAGCAAGGCCCACAAGACAGTGACAGTATGCATGTGTAGCAAGGCCCACAACACAGTGACAGTATGCATGTGTAGCAAGGCCCACAACACAGTGACAGTATGCATGTGTAGCAAGGCCCACAACACAGTGACAGTATGCATGTGTAGCAAGGCCCACAAAACAGTGACAATATGCATGTGTAGCAAGGCCCACAACACAGTGACAGTATGCATGTGTAGCAAGGCCCACAACACAGTGACAGTATGCATGTGTAGCAAGGCCCACAACACAGTGACAATATGCATGTGTAGCAAGGCGCACAAGACAGTGACAATATGCATGTGTAGCAAGGCCCAGAACACAGTGACAGTATGCATGTGTAGCAAGGCCCACAACACAGTGACAATATGCATGTGTAGCAAGGCCCACAACACAGTGACAGTATGCATGTGTAGCAAGGCCCACAACACAGTGACAATATGCATGTGTAGCAAGGCCCACAACACAGTGACAATATGCATGTGTAGCAAGGCCCACAACACAGTGACAATATGCATGTGTAGCAAGGCCCACAACACAGTGACAGTATGCATGTGTAGCAAGGCCCACAACACAGTGACAGTATGCATGTGTAGCAAGGCCCACAACACAGTGACAGTATGCATGTGTAGCAAGGCCCACAACACAGTGACAGTATGCATGTGTAGCAAGGCCCACAACACAGTGACAGTATGCATGTGTAGCAAGGCCCACAACACAGTGACAGTATGCATGTGTAGCAAGGCCCACAAGACAGTGACAGTATGCATGTGTAGCAAGGCCCACAAGACAGTGACAATATGCATGTGTAGCAAGGCCCACAACACAGTGACAGTATGCATGTGTAGCACGGCCCACAACACAGTGACAGTATGCATGTGTAGCACGGCCCACAACACAGTGACAGTATGCATGTGTAGCACGGCCCACAACACAGTGACAGTATGCATGTGTAGCAAGGCCCACAACACAGTGACAATATGCATGTGTATCAAGGCGCACAAGACAGTGACAATATGCATGTGTAGCAAGGCCCATAACACAGTGACAGTATGCATGTGTAGCACGGCCCATAACATAACTACGTAGCACATGCTTCACTATGAAGAAAGGCTCATGTGAAGCTAGTCCTGTAACTGTTGCTGAAATATCTGTTGAGCTAATGCCCCTTGATTAATAGGGAAAAACAAGGGCATTGGCATTCTCCATTAGTGCTATTTCTTGTTAAGTCATTACCGGATTTAAACAGTACAGTTTGTTGAAAGGTTTTAATATCAAGATTGATATCTTCAAAAATGGTCTTAATGATTTTTTCAGACTTATAGCAATTGTTTATTTGAGATAAAGCTGATAAAAGACTTAAAAGGATTCAAAAAAGTGTAGTCATGAAGTTGCACAAGATTGTTGTTAAGTCAGCTTAAGATCTCTATCTTACGTCTTATCTTTTAAGTCAGTATCAATGTCATTAATATTAATTGCATTTCGTTGAAATTGTTTCGTAATCCAGTGACATCTTGGCCTGCGGATCTTATGACAGATTTATACTAAAAAACAAATTTCAAGACCTACTAATTGAGTTGCTCTTAGTTATGAAAGCGTATACAAATGTTGCAAGTTTTTATTTTTCAGAAGGGAGCCACACAATTATCGTACTTTTCATTAGCTGATCCCTCTGTCTGTCAACATTGTGTCTCAGATATAACTTCATGGTTGTTAATAGTAATTGTTAATAGTAATAATCCTATAAAATGAAATGAGGTTGCAACCTTAGTTTTAATCTAAAATGGAGAAGGACAGACAAACCGAGTTCATTAATACAAGCAATTATTGATATAGAACAGTTTTTGAAATTTAGATATTTCTTTCAGTATCCTTGAATATTTGTTGTGTTATACTACTTTATTAGCTTACTAAAACATGAGAGCATTTCTATCTGCATGTTGTGTTATACTACTTTATTAGCTTACTAAAACATGAGAGCATTTCTATCTGCATGTTGTGTTATACTACTTTATTAGCTTACTAAAACATGAGAGCATTTCTATCTGCATGTTGTGTTATACTACTTTATTATCTTACTAAAACATGAGAGCATTTCTATCTGCATGTTGTGTTATACTACTTTATTAGCTTACTAAAACATGAGAGCATTTCTGTCTGCATGTTGTGTTATACTACTTTATTAGCTTACTAAAACATGAGAGCATTTATATCTGCATGTTGTGTTATACTACTTTATTAGCTTACTAAAACATGACAACATTTCTATCTGCATGTTGTGTTATACTACTTTATTAGCTTACTAAAACATGAGAGCATTTCTATCTGCATGTTGTGTTATACTACTTTATTAGCTTAATAAAGCATGAGAGCATTTCTATCTGCATGTTGTGTTATACTACTTTATTAGCTTACTAAAACATGAGAGCATTTCTATCTCCATGTTGTGTTATACTACTTTATTAGCTTACTAAAACATGAGAGCATTTCTATCTGCATGTTGTGTTATACTACTTTATTAGCTTACTAAAACATGAGAGCATTTCTATCTGCATGTTGTGTTATACTACTTTATTAGCTTACTAAAACATGAAAGCATTTCTGTCTGCATGTTGTGTTATACTACTTTATTAGCTTACTATAACATGAGAGCATTTCTATCTGCATGTTGTGTTATACTACTTTATTAGCTTACTAGAACATGAGAGCATTTTTATCTGCATGTTGTGTTATACTACTTTATTAGCTTACTAAAACATGAAAGCATTTCTGTCTGCATGTTGTGTACAGTGCCACTTGATTGGCTTACTAAAACATGAGAGCATTTCTATCTGCATGTTGTGTTATACTACTTTATTAGCTTACTATAACATGAAAGCATTTCTATCTGCATGTTGTGTTATACTACTTTATTAGCTTACTAAAACATGAAAGCATTTCTGTCTGCATGTTGTGTACAGTGCCACTTGATTGGCTTACTAAAACATGAGAGCATTTCTATCTGCATGTTTTGTACTGCAACTTGATTGGCTTTCTAAACCATGACATAACTGATACAAAATAAGATTAGTGGTTCAAATATACATTATTTGAATTTTAAATAATGTCAGTATTAAACTGTTCTGTAAAACAAGTTGGATTGTCAGTACACCTGTAAACTGTATGGTGTCATCTTTTCATAGACCCATGAGCAAATATCATAACACAGTGACAATATACATGTATAGCAAGGCCCACAACACAGTGACAATATACATGTGTAGCAAGGCCCACAACACAGTGACAATATACATGTGTAGCAAGGCCCACAACACAGTGACAATATACATGTGTAGCAAGGCCCACAACACAGTGACAATATACATGTGTAGCAAGGCCCACAACACAGTGACAATATACATGTGTAGCAAGGCCCACAACACAGTGACAATATGCATGTGTAGCAAGGCCCACAACACAGTGACAGTATGCATGTGTAGCAAGGCCCACAACACAGTGACAGTATGCATGTGTAGCAAGGCCCACAACACAGTGACAGTATGCATGTGTAGCAAGCCCACAACACAGTGACAGTATGCATGTGTAGCAAGGCCCACAACACAGTGACAGTATGCATGTGTAGCAAGCCCACAACACAATGACAATATGCATGTGTAGCAAGGCCCACAAGACAGTGACAGTATGCATGTGTAGCAAGGCCCACAACACAGTGACAGTATACATGTGTAGCAAGGCCCACAACACAGTGACAGTATGCATGTGTAGCAAGCCCACAACACAATGACAATATGCATGTGTAGCAAGGCCCACAAGACAGTGACAGTATGCATGTGTAGCAAGGCCCACAAGACAGTGACAATATACATGTGTAGCAAGGCCCACAACACAGTGACAATATGCATGTGTAGCAAGCCCACAAGACAGTGACAGTATGCATGTGTAGCAAGGCCCACAAGACAGTGACAGTATGCATGTGTAGCAAGGCCCACAACACAGTGACAGTATGCATGTGTAGCAAGGCCCACAACACAGTGACAATATGCATGTGTAGCAAGGCCCACAACACAGTGACAGTATGCATGTGTAGCAAGGCCCACAACACAATGACAATATGCATGTGTAGCAAGGCCCACAACACAGTGACAGTATGCATGTGTAGCAAGGCCCACAAGACAGTGACAGTATGCATGTGTAGCAAGGCCCACAACACAATGACAATATGCATGTGTAGCAAGGCCCACAACACAATGACAATATGCATGTGTAGCAAGGCCCACAACACAGTGACAATATGCATGTGTAGCAAGCCCACAACACAATGACAATATGCATGTGTAGCAAGGCCCACAAGACAGTGACAATATGCATGTGTAGCAAGGCCCACAAGACAGTGACAGTATGCATGTGTAGCAAGGCCCACAACACAATGACAATATGCATGTGTAGCAAGGCCCACAACACAATGACAATATGCATGTGTAGCAAGGCCCACAACACAATGACAATATGCATGTGTAGCAAGGCCCACAACACAGTGACAGTATGCATGTGTAGCAAGGCCCACAACACAGTGACAGTATGCATGTGTAGCAAGGCCCACAAGACAGTGACAATATGCATGTGTAGCAAGGCCCACAACACAGTGACAGTATGCATGTGTAGCAAGGCCCACAAGACAGTGACAATATGCATGTGTAGCAAGGCCCACAAGACAGTGACAGTATGCATGTGTAGAAAGGCCCACAAGACAGTGACAGTATGCATGTGTAGCAAGGCCCACAAGACAGTGACAGTATGCATGTGTAGCAAGGCCCACAAGACAGTGACAATATGCATGTGTAGCAAGGCCCACAAGACAATGACAATATGCATGTGTAGCAAGGCCCACAACACAGTGACAATATGCATGTGTAGCAAGGCCCACAACACAGTGACAATATACATGTGTAGCAAGGCCCACAACACAATGACAGTATGCATGTGTAGCAAGGCTCACAACACAGTGACAATATGCATGTGTAGCAAGGCCCACAACACAATGACAGTATGCATGTGTAGCAAGGCCCACAAGACAGTGACAGTATGCATGTGTAGCAAGGCCCACAACACAGTGACAGTATGCATGTGTAGCAAGGCCCACAAGACAGTGACAGTATGCATGTGTAGCAAGGCCCACAAGACAGTGACAGTATGCATGTGTAGCAAGGCCCACAACACAGTGACAATATGCATGTGTAGCAAGGCCCACAACACAGTGACAGTATGCATGTGTAGCAAGGCCCACAACACAGTGACAATATGCATGTGTAGCAAGGCCCACAACACAGTGACGATATGCATGTGTAGAAAGGCCCACAACACAATGACAATATGCATGTGTAGCAAGGCCCACAACACAATGACAATATGCATGTGTAGCAAGGCCCACAACACAGTGACGATATGCATGTGTAGCAAGGCCCACAACACAGTGACAGTATGCATGTGTAGCAAGGCCCACAACACAGTGACAGTATGCATGTGTAGCAAGGCCCACAACACAGTGACAGTATGCATGTGTAGCAAGGCCCACAACACAGTGACAGTATGCATGTGTAGCAAGGCCCACAACACAGTGACGATATGCATGTGTAGCAAGGCCCACAACACAATGACAATATGCATGTGTAGCAAGGCCCACAACACAGTGACAGTATGCATGTGTAGCAAGGCCCACAACACAATGACAATATGCATGTGTAGCAAGGCCCACAACACAATGACAGTATGCATGTGTAGCAAGGCCCACAACACAGTGACAATATACATGTGTAGCAAGGCCCACAACACAGTGACAATATACATGTGTAGCAAGGCCCACAACACAGTGACAATATACATGTGTAGCAAGGCCCACAACACAGTGACAATATACATGTGTAGCAAGGCCCACAACACAGTGACAATATACATGTGTAGCAAGGCCCACAACACAGTGACAATATGCATGTGTAGAAAGGCCCACAAGACAGTGACAGTATGCATGTGTAGCAAGGCCCACAAGACAGTGACAATATGCATGTGTAGCAAGGCCCACAACACAATGACAATATGCATGTGTAGCAAGGCCCACAACACAGTGACAGTATGCATGTGTAGAAAGGCCCACAAGACAGTGACAGTATGCATGTGTAGCAAGGCCCACAAGACAGTGACAATATGCATGTGTAGCAAGGCCCACAACACAGTGACAATATGCATGTGTAGCAAGGCCCACAACACAGTGACAGTATGCATGTGTAGCAAGGCCCACAACACAGTGACAGTATGCATGTGTAGCAAGGCCCACAACACAGTGACAGTATGCATGTGTAGCAAGGCCCACAACACAGTGACAATATGCATGTGTAGCAAGGCCCACAACACAGTGACAATATGCATGTGTAGCAAGGCCCACAACACAGTGACGATATGCATGTGTAGCAAGGCCCACAACACAGTGACAGTATGCATGTGTAGCAAGGCCCACAAGACAGTGACAGTATGCATGTGTAGCAAGGCCCACAAGACAGTGACAGTATGCATGTGTAGCAAGGCCCACAACACAGTGACAGTATGCATGTGTAGCAAGGCCCACAACACAGTGACAGTATGCATGTGTAGCAAGGCCCACAACACAGTGACAGTATGCATGTGTAGCAAGGCCCACAACACAATGACAATATGCATGTGTAGCAAGGCCCACAACACAGTGACAGTATGCATGTGTAGCAAGGCCCACAACACAGTGACAGTATGCATGTGTAGCAAGGCCCACAACACAGTGACAGTATGCATGTGTAGCAAGGCCCACAACACAGTGACAGTATGCATGTGTAGCAAGGCCCACAACACAGTGACAGTATGCATGTGTAGCAAGGCCCACAACACAGTGACAGTATGCATGTGTAGCAAGGCCCACAACACAGTGACAGTATGCATGTGTAGCAAGGCCCACAACACAGTGACAGTATGCATGTGTAGCAAGGCCCACAACACAGTGACAATATGCATGTGTAGCAAGGCCCACAAGACAGTGACAATATATATGTGTAGCAAGGCCCACAACACAGTGACAATATGCATGTGTAGCAAGGCCCACAACACAGTGACGATATGCATGTGTAGCAAGGCCCACAACACAGTGACAATATGCATGTGTAGCAAGGCCCACAAGACAGTGACAGTATACATGTGTAGCAAGGCCCATAACACAGTGGTTAGTAAATTGATCAAGTTGATCTGGAAATATTGAATGGGTCCGTCCTGTTGTTGCCTAAATCCTGAATCTTTTTCCCAATTTATTGCGAAACAAATACACATTTTAAATATACCTTATACAAATTGTAGTGCATAAGAATCTTTAGTAATATGGATAATTAAAAATCATGACTGTGTATATGTACTAGAAATCTTAAGATATATCTAAAATCCTACTGTTCAGATATCTTTAAGTTTCCCCATTCTAGAGGTATCAAGATATTTTCAGGATGTTTCCTATTTTGGAAGCATTAATGTTTCCCGATCTGGAAGAAAAACGAACCTTGCAATGAAAACAGATATTCGCTATTTCCTGTTTGAGAAACAGCGCTTCAAAATCAGGAATCAGTCAAAAAAATAAGATATTACACAAAAATAGCACATGTTTGACCCCTGATATCTCAATTATGGGGAAATTAAAACAAATATCTCAACAGTTATATTTTAGATGTTATATCTTTCTAGAACACAACAAATTACACAGGGTTTTAAATCCTTTTGTTTCCTGCTCAGGCAATTTCCTCCACTGTAACTCTGGTTTTAGAAACAATTAACTGATTGAAACAGATGAGCTCTTTTTCCAATATGTTATGGATAATGTCCCACGGCCACAATATTATATATCGATGGGAGAAAACATTAAGAGAATGCATCTAAAATTTAATCTGAATGTTATTAATGCTAATTGTTTAAAAAATCTAAGCTCATTAATAACTGTGTGTACTTTCTAACCAGACTGCCAAGTTTAATAACATGCTTTGTCAACATATTCAAATATAATCTTGTATAGTTTGGAAGTGTGTCAATACATTTATACAAGTGATGGGTTTAGGTTGGTTATATTGTATCTTAGAGGCATATGAGTGTTTATGGGTCTCAATATTTAGAGATCAATGTAATGACTATGACGTAGAAAATTTGACATTAGAAAAATCTAACTGATCATTCATGAAAGGCAATTTTCTGCCATATTTGGTTATATTGTGTGATACAGATAATTCTGTTAATCAATGTCAATTGAAGGTTTTAGATCAAAGACTTTTAATAATGTTTATCTTTTGAGGGAATTTAAAGATCCAAATAGTCATCAAAATGATCCCATCAAGTTAAAGTGAAGCATTATCATTTACCATGTTTGGCTATTGCTTGACAGATTTTTCTTTATCAACGTAATTGCAGTTTCCGTAAATGGCCAATCATTATATGAAAATTATATACTTACATTGTACTCGGGGTATAAGGAAAAATGGCAAAATTACACTTATGATTACAGCAATTTGTACTGTTTATACCAAGACGAAATAGAATAGCAGGGTAATAAAGCTTCCTTTGGTACTGAGAGATATCTGTGTCACTCAAAAATGCTTATTAAGCAGATAATGTTCCAAAGCAAGGTGTGTCCAAACATTTGAATTGGAAACATTTTCAGCAAAATTAAGTGTTAGATTTTAATGTAAGGTTTCCTAGGTATCCTAGTACAGTTTTCAAGATTTCTTGGGTGTCAAATAGGAAAACAAAGAACAATATATATATTTTCTTTAAGTCCTAATTGTCTTTTCTGTAAATACCGTAAATCTGAATTCATAGCATGGCATAAATCTTAAAGCAACTGTGCACCAGATGATCAATTTGCAAGAAAAAAAGAAAATTGTCGAAAACTGTCATAAACTTGGTATTAATGTGCACATTGCATTGAAACTTACTAACTGAAGTACCACATGGTTTACAATTTATTTAAGTTTAGCAGTTTCGTATTTTTCCATTAAAAAAGATTACTGGGTATGTCTACCTAGTAGAATTCATTCCTTATGCATGATTGGCTAGTCGGTGTTATCACATGATATTACCAAGTTACGTGTATAGCTTAATTATGTCACCGTATTAGAGTAAGCCATCATAGCTCAGTTGATACGACGCTGGACTGCAATTTTGGCGACACAGGTTCGAACCCGGTCCGACACAATTTTTATGCCCCCGAAGGTGGGCATATTAAAATCGCACCGTCCGTCCGTCCGTGTGTCCAGCTCAATAACATGTGTCCGGGCTGTAACTTTCCCTTGTAGGACAGATTTTAAAATAACTTGCCACATTTGTTCCACATACAAAGACGACGTGTTGCGTCCAAGACCCGTGTCCCTACCTTTAAGGTCAAGGTCACATTTAGGTGTTTATTCAAAATGGATTGCTGCCTATAAGGACATAGAGTATAGGTTGTCGTGTCCAGGCTGTAACTTTCCCTTGTATCGACAGATATTAAAATAACTTGCCACATGTGTTCCACATACCAAGACCACGTGTCGCGTGCAAGACCTATGTGCCTACCTTTAAGGTCAAGGTCACACTTAGGTGTTTATTCACAATGGAGTGCTGCATACAAGGACATAGAGTATAGGTTGTCGTGTCCGGGCTGTAACTTTCCCTTGTATGGACAGATTTTAAAATAACTTGCCACATGTGTTCCACATACCAAGATGACGTGTTGCGTGCAAGACCCATGTCCCTACCTCTAAGGTGAAAGATACACTTAGTGTTTATTCACAATGGAATGCTGAATATAAGGACATAAGAGTGTAGGTTGTCAAATATGGGTGTTTTTTTATGTTCAGAGGCAATTTAAAATAACTTGCCATATGTATTTGACACGTTAAGGCAAGATCAACTTTTCATGTTCTGACCTTGTTCATAGGTCAATGTCACATTCGGGGGCATTCGTCACATACTGTGACAGCTCTTGTTTTTTTACATTTTGGTACTTTTTTTTACAATTATGATATCAAAGCGTAACACATTCTATTACATAATTGTCCTGAGATTCATTACAGAAAAAAATCATTTTTGGTGCCAATCTGGTGAACAGTCCCTTTAAGGATTATATTATGTATTTTTGCCTCTCAGTTTTATTTATATTTTTAGCTAGGATTATGGAAAAGTTTTTTAGTTGATCACCCAAGCCTAACTGAACTGTGTCATCTTCACCTAATTCTATGCTAGAAGAGGCCACACAATTGCCTGTTTAGCTTCATTTAATGCCATATGACATCATTATATATTTAGCTAGGCTATCCAGGTTTTCTGCTTGGAGCAGGTTCCGGTTGATCACCCAAAATTCACTGACCTGTGTGAACATCACCTCTATGCTAGAAGAGGCCACAATGATTTCCTTTAGCTTTATTTAATGACATGTGATATCATTATATTTTTAGCTATGACATCATGCTGCTCTGCTGGGAGCAGGTTCTGCTTGAGCGGCCGAGCTTCACTGACCTCTGTGTGACCTTCACTTCCATGCTTGAAGAGGCTACAGAACTGGAGTATTTTAACTTCAAGGTAAAACATCAGCACCTTCACATTATCATGTAAGATGTGTAAGATTACAGGAAGTTAGAGAAAGTCAGTATGAATACAGGAGCAGCTGCTTTTATTTCATGTGGTCAGTGGCTGAGCTTTGAGAGCAGGAAAGAAATGCTGTACTCTTGCATAGCTTAAATATCAGTATCAACAGCATTTATTAAATGGCTTTGTACATACTTCAATGGCCAAAGGTTTGTCATGATTTAAAATGTCTATACCAATAAATAAAGCCCATGGGGAGAATTGAATGTAGGTTTTGTGAGTGTTCTAGTGGGGAAGATGTTCACCTCTTAGGTTTTTGGTTTCAGTCTCACCAGAGGAAAGATTCTCTTGGCCTCTCAAAATGAACACTAGTCTTGTACAGACTCAAGAATGTTTCACATCAAAATAAAACCTGTCTATACAATCAATTTTAAACACTTTATGTACGTTGTATGTTAGCTGTACTTCAGGTCATACATAATTTAAGTATAACATAACCAAACACAAAAGTATTTTCAGGTTTCTGATATAAAGGACTACTATAGTATTGACTCTGATGAGATGGATGAATCCGATCTGGATATGCCCTCTGCTGGATGCCTTTACAATCATATTGCTTCACTTCAAAATGCAGGTACATGCCTATTGTCTATCGCAGCAGTTAGTGCATTCACTTCTCATCGAGGCATCTCAGGATGATATCTGGCCTTTTCTTAACTATGAGTTAATTTGCTTGGACAAATTGATAACTATTGGTTACCTTATTGTGTATGGTAATCGAAAAAGTTTCATAATCGAATCGAAATGGACATCCATAAGCAATCATCAAATTGGAAATAATCAAATATAGCATTTATGTTTAATTTCAACTTTTTAGTGAATAAAAAAAAAATGCACATCCATAGCAGTGTAAAAAATAGCTTGTTGGGTGCCCAATGAGAAATATTTGATTATATTTGATCGTCCCCGCCATTGCTACCTCTGCATGCTCTTGTCTCCTCCACTAACACAAGACCTTACTCGTGAAACTGTGCCAATGAATATTAGGATGCCTCTCGGACATTATTTAGGATTGCATATTACAAATAATAAGAAGTGTGAAATCTTTTAAATAATAATTCATGCAGATTTTTGCCGTTTGATGAGTTTCTTTTTAGCTCATCAGATTTTTGAAAAAAAATGACGAGCTATTGTCGTCACTTGATTGTCGTTGTCGTAGGTGTTGGTTAAGTTTTGCATTTAGGTCAATTACATGGAAACTATCAAAGCTATCACTTTGAAGCTTGGGAAACTTGTTTATCTAATATCCTTCTTCACATTCTACCCTAAAGATGCTGAGTCTCACCTGTTTTTTTGGATAAAAATATGAATTTTGATGGATTTTGGTCAATTTTGAGAATGGGACATAGCTCCTCAATTTTTGTTGGATTGATTTCTAATTTCTTCACAGACAATAAATGGATAATGCATTCGATTTATCAAACGGGTTTTTAAGTCACACATTACGAGGGTAAGGGGGATATTTTAGTATTTTAGGACTTTGTAATTTTTAGCTAGTCTGATTTTTTAAGTTAAGTTTTGCATTGAGGTCACTTACATGGAAATTATCAAAGCTATCACTTTGAAACTTTGGGAACTTGTTCATCTTATACCTTTCTTCACATCGTACCCTAAAGATGCTGAGTATCACCTGTTTTTTTATAAAAAAACATGAATTTTGATTGTTTTGGTTGATTTTGAGATTTGGACATAGATTTGAGATTTGGACATAGATTTTTCAATTTTTGTTGGATTGATTTCAAATTTTTCACAAACAATATATGGATAATGCCTTCAATATATGAAATGGGTTTTTGAGTCAAACATTTGGAAGGGGAGGGGGAGGGTGGAGGATATTTAAGTATTTTAGGACTTAGTCATTTTTAGCTAGTTTGATTATTTAAGTTTTGTGCTTGGGTCACTTACAAGCAAACTATCAAAGCTATCACTTACAAACTTTGGAATACCTGTTCACTATCAAATGTACAATATGAAATAAATAAACTGTAAAGGGATAAAATCAGACGAGCGTTCAGCACCAGCAGGCGGTGCTCTTATTCAAATTCCTTTCAAATTCATTTTTTTTTTTTGATAAAATCTCAAATATTGGTGCAAGTACTTGTTCCTATGATGCCTGGAAAAAGACCTGCTTAAACTTAATTACTCATTCAGCTGATGTTAAATATAAAGAAGTTTATATAAATGAGTATATATTTAACATAATTATGTTGGTAACCTTATGTGATTTATTGTTAAATGTGCTGGGCACATAAACAATCTAAATATTGCCTCTACCATTTTAGGTACTTTTGTTACCACAGAGGCAGAGGTAGTTACCAGAATACCAGACGAGAACATCGAGATCACTGACATTCAAAAGTTGGAAATTCTCACCTGCCCCTCTGACTACAGTGAAAGCATGTTTGCAAGAAATCTCCCATCCACTTCATCCTTCCATAATGAGCTCTATGCTGTGAAGAAAGATGACGTCATTGAAGGTATCCCTGATTCGACTAATAGAGAAAAGCTTACTGAAATGACATGGCAAACCCTTGATACGACAAGTAAAGGATTGACAAATATTGAAAATGAATTTGACAATTGCCAATCTTCCATGGCGAATGGACATTCATCAGTAAATCTTAAGAAAGAATTTCAAGAAAAAGTTTCGTACACAGAACTCGCCTCCTCTGTCAGTCTTGTTGTCTCAAGGTCAAGGTCTTGCTCAGGTTCAGGGTCAATTTCTGACAATAATGGTGGCGATGATGACAACTCAGTGTTTCATGGTCATCTTGCACCTGAGTACAGAGTTAGTTCATCATCAGATGAAGTTTTTTCTGAATGCACCAGCTGTAGCATATCAGATGATCTTATTGACAAGACAGTGCAGGAAAAATGCAAGAAATGCTGCAAATTGATGGTGTCAAGGCGCTGCCAGCCCGAAATCCATGTCACAGAGAGGAATGACAGTGCCTTCAGTAGCACAGCATCTGATGACTCGGACCAGTCCCATAGCAACCACTCCGAGTCCTCTGTAGCAACCAGTGATGAGTATCTAATGCCAGATAGTCCTTGTGAAGCTACGGACATTAGAAGAAAAGAGGTTTCCTTTGATACTCTGTGTGACATACCAACTAACATGAGTAGTCACAAGCCTAAGCATTTTGTTTTTGAGCCCCATCCATTGAAGAAGACTAAACTGCATAAGATTAAGTCAGTAGAGAACCCTTGCTATACTTGGTTCCATCAGATGGAAGCGTATGAAATTGCGACAAATTTGGCAGACAGGAGAATTGACGAAATGTTAAGTGAGTTTGTGTCAATGTCAGAAAACATGACAATTGCCACCACTTACTTTTAATAGCAAAATAAAAAAAGTGTGAAAAACAATCTAACAATGAATTCATATTTTTGGCCTGAAATAAATATAAAAAATAATGCTTTGAAATGTTTAAATCCAAATCTGATAATAAAAAATGGAGAACGGAAACAATGTTGGTTATTTTTTAGTTGTATTTGACAGCATAGGCTTGCCAAATTGAGTTGTGATTTATGTCAATGGTAAACTGATTTATTAAATACTTGGTCCTATTTTGTTGGTTATTTATCATCATTTCAAGTTTTATCTACTAAATAATACAATAAAATGTTCTTCAAGTTTTGGTATAAAAAATAACCCCACTTTGTATGAAATTTCTTAACAAACAAAATAAGAGTTTAAAATTGATGATACTTAAAATCTGATTTTTATACCATTTATAATCTCGAATTAGTGATAGGGAAAACTTACCTATATCTGATAGTGTTAGCCCCCTTAAAAATGCAGTGGTCAATCAGTCACCAAAAATGATACAAATCCATTTTAATTGTTTTAGCCCTGAAGTTAGCAAACCATACTGATAGTAGCATGTTGGCCTCTTGCTTCAAGTCCTCATCCTGCCACATGACAGTCCACTCAGATTCATTTTAATGATAGCCTTGTTTAATGTGATAAATTCTAAGTTCATTTTAAATTAGCTTAACATCTAGAGAATGTTATTAAAAAAAAACCTTAGTTAATTAACATTATTTAACATTGATTTAAATTGACAAAAATAATAACTATTAGAGTAATTGAAGTGGCCTTTTTAAAATCTGTTGATAAAGAGTGGGTTAATAACCTGATGTAGGAATGATTGCATTCTCTGGTGTATGTGTAAACTGAACATGGGCGTGACAAAGGTCACTGATTGAACATGGCAAGAATTTGACTCCATTTGTACCAGCAATTACTGAAATATGGCAATAATGTAAATGTTTTGCTTTGTACGTAAGCGCTTTGTTCACCTTTGAAATATGACAAGATATTGAAGTTGACAAATTGCTTCTTTGCAAAAAGGGTGGGTCTAAAAAGTGTAGGCAGGCAATGTGCTTATTGACTATAGTTGATTTATTTTTTATTGGAAAGAAACTATTTATTCGATAAATTTGTTTGATATATTAAGGTTATGATTTATAACTGATATTAAATAATCGGAAACAGCGCCAAATTTGTGCTTCAAAGACACAGGCAGTTTTGATATGTCCAAGTTCATGGGTCACATTTCTGTAAAGGCTGTGATGCATTGCAAACACGGTAAGTATCACTTTGTTCACTTTTGTTTCCGATGAATATGAAACACAATTCCCAGTAGATGAATCACAATGCCCAGTAATGAATCACAATTCCTAGTAGATGAATCACAATGCCCAGTAAATGAATCATTAGTCCCTGTAGATTAATCACAATTCCTAGTAGATGAATCACAATTCCTAGTAGATGAATAACAATGCCCAGTAAATGAATCATTAGTCCCTGTAGATGAATCACAATTTCTAGTAGATGAATCACAATTCCCAGTAGGTGAATCACAATTCCTAGTAGATGAATCACAATTCCGAGTAGATCAATCACAATGCCCAGTAGATGAATCACAATTTCTAGTAGATGAATCACAATTCCCAGTAGTGAATCACAATTCCCAGTAGATGAATCACAATGCCCAGTAGATAAATCACAATCCCTAGTAGATGAATCACAATTCCCAGCAGTGAATCACAATGCCCAGTAAATGAATAATTAGTCCCAGCAGGTGAATCATTAGTCCCTGTAGATGAATCACACTTCCTAGTAGGTGAATCACAATTCCGAGTAGGTGAATCACAATTCCGAGTAGGTGAATCACAATTCCCAGTAGATAGATCACAATGCCCAGTAGATGAATCACAATACCCAGTACATGAATCACAATTCCCAGTAGATAAATCACAATGTCCAGTAGATGAATCACAATTCCCAGTAGTAGAATCACAATTCCCAGTAGGGGAATCACAATGCCCAGTAGATGAATCACAATTCCCAGTAGATGAATCACAATTCCCTGTGGATAAATCACAATTCCCAGAAGGTGAATCATAATTCCCAGAAGGTGAATCACAATTCCCAGCAGATGAATCACGATTCAGTATAGATGAATCACAATTCCCAGTAGGGGAATCACAATGCCCAGTAGATGAATCACAATGCCCAGTAGATGAATCATAATGCCCAGTAGATGCATCACAATTCCCAGTAGGTAAATCACAATTCCCAGTAGGTAAATCATAGTGCCCAGTAGATGTATCATAATGCCCAGTACATGAATCACAATACCCAGTACATGAATCATAATTCCCAGATGAATCACAATGCCAAGTAGATGAATCACAATGCCAAGTAGATGACTCACAATTCCCAGAAGATGAATCACAATGCCCAGTAGATGAATCACAATGTCAATTAGATGAATCACAATTCCCAGAAGATGAATCACAATGCCCAGTAGATGAATCACAATGCCCAGTAGATGAATCACAATGCCCAGTAGATGAATCACAATGCCCAGTAGATGAATCACAATGCCCAGTAGATGAATCACAATGCCCAGAAGATGAATCATAATGCCCAGTAGGTGAATCACAATGCCCAGTAGATTAATCATAATGCCCAGTAGGTGAATCACAATTCCAAGAAGATGAATCACAATTCCCAGTAGGTGAATCACAATGATCAGTAGATGATTCATAATTCCCAGTACAAGAATCATAATTCCCAGTAGATGAATCACAATGCCCAGTAGATGAATCATTGTGCCCATTAGATAATTATAATGCCCAGTAGATAAATCAAAATGCCCAGTAGATGAATCACAATGCCCAGTAAATAAAATTACAATGCCCAGTAGATAAACCAAAATGCCAAGTAGATGAATAACAATTCCCAGTAGATAAATCATAATGGAGTTAAATCATAATGCCCAGTAGATGAATTACAATTCCCAGTAGATAAATCATAATACCAAGTAGATGAATCAAAATGCCCAGTAGATGAATCACAATTCCCTGAAGATGAATTACAATGTCAAGTAGATCAATCACAATGCCCAATAGATGAACCACAATGCCCAGTAGATGAATCACAATGCCCAGAAGATTAATCACAATTCCCAGAAGATTAATTAAAATGCCAAGTAGATGACTCACAATGCCCAGTAGATGAATCACAATGCCCAGTAGATGAATCACAACTCCCAGAAGATGAATCACAATGCCAAGTAGATGAATCACAATGTCCAGTAGATGAATTATAATGCCCAGTAGATGAATCACAATTCCCAGTAGATGAATCATAATGCCCAGTAGATGAATCACAGTGCCCAGTAGATGAATCACAATTCCCAGTACATGAATCTCAATGCCCAGTAGATGAATCACAATTCCCAGTTCATGAATCACAATGCCCAGTAGATGAATCACAATGCCTGGTATATGAATCATTATGTCCGGTAGATGAATCACAATGCCCAGTAGATGAATCACAATGCCCAGTAGGAGAATCACAATGCCAAGTAGATGAATCACAATGCCTAGTAGATGAATCACAATTTCCAGTAGATGAATCACAATTTCCAGTAGATGAATCACAATTCCCAGTAGATGAATCACAATTCCCAGTAGATGAATCAAAATGCCCAGTACATGAATCATAATGCACAGTAGATGAATCACAGTTCCCAGTAGATAAATCACAATTCCCAGTAGATGAATCACAATGCCCAGTAGATTAATCATAATTCCCAGTAGGTGAATCACAATTCCAAGAAGATGAATCACAATTCCCAGTAGGTGAATCACAATGATCAGTAGATGATTCATAATTCCCAGTACATGAATCATAATTCCCAGTAGATGAATCACAATGCCCAGTAGATGAATCATTGTGCCCATTAGATAATTCTAATGCCCAGTAGATAAATCAAAATGCCCAGTAGATGAATCACATTGTCCAGTAAATAAAATTACAATGCCCAGTAGATAAACCAAAATGCCAAGTAGATGAATTACAATTCCCAGTAGATAAATCATAATGGAGTCAAATCATAATGCCCAGTAGATGAATTACAATTCCCAGTAGATAAATCATAATACCAAGTAGATGAATCAAAATGCCCAGTAGATGAATCACAATTCCCAGAAGATGAACTACAATGTCAAGTAGATCAATCACAATGCCCAATAGATGAACCACAATGCCCAGTAGATGAATCACAATGCCCAGAAGATTAATCACAATTCCCAGAAGATTAATTAAAATGCCAAGTAGATGACTCACAATGCCAGTAGATGAATCACAATGCCCAGTATATGAATCACAACTCCCAGAAGATGAATCACAATGCCAAGTAGATGAATCACAATGTCCAGTAGATGAATTATAATGCCCAGTAGATGAATCACAATTCCCAGTAGATGAATCATAATGCCCAGTAGATTAATCACAGTGCCCAGTAGATAAATCACAATTCCCAGTACATGAATCACAATTCCCAGTTCATGAATCACAATGCCCAGTAGATGAATCACAATGCCTGGTATATGAATCATTATGTCCGGTAGATGAATCACAATGCCCAGTAGATGAATCACAATGCCCAGTAGGAGAATCACAATGCCCAGTAGATGAATCACAATGCCTAGTAGGTGAATCACAGCCCAGTAGATGAATCACAATTTCCAGTAGATGAATCACAATTCCCAGTAGATGAATCACAATTCCCAGTAGATGAATCAAAATGCCCAGTACATGAATCATAATGCACAGTAGATGAATCACAGTTCCCAGTAGATAAATCACAATTCCCAGTAGATGAATCACAATGCCCAGTAGATAAATTATAATGATTCTGAGGTAAGTAAGTTCAAGGTTTTAGTAACATTCTCTTGAAATAATCTGATTCCAGTCAATAAACTCAGAACAGTTAATCATATGGAAGGTCTTTAAAGCTTAAAAGAATGCAAGGTGAAGGACAAGGCTGTGTAGTAGTCACCAATGTTTGGAGAAGGACAAAGCTCTGTCGTAGGCACCAAAACATGGTGAAAGACAAGTAGACATCAATGTTTGGTGAATAACTAGGCCCTGTAGTAAGCACTTATGTTTTGTGAAGGACAAGGCCCTCAAGCAGGCACCGATGTTTTTTTTCTTACGGGCAAGTGTCTGAAATAGGCACAAATGTTTGGTAAATGACAAGGCCCTGAACAAAGGCACCAATGTTTGGTGAATAACTAGGCCCGGTAGTAAGCACCAATGTTTGGTGAAGGCCAAGGCCCTCAAGCAGACACCGATGTTTGGTGAATGAAAAGGCCCAGTAGTAGGCACCAATGTTTGGTGAAATGACAAGGCCCTGAAGTAGGCACCAATGCTTGGTGAATGACAAGGCCCAGTAGTAAGCACCAATGTATTGTGAAAGATTAGGCTGTGTTGTAGCTACCAATATTTGGTGAAAGACAATACTCTTTAGTAGGCACCGATGTTTGGTGAAGGACAAGGCTGTGCTGTAGGCACAAATCTTTTTTGAAGGACACGGCCCTGAAGTAAGCACTAATGTTTGGTGGAGGACAAAACTCTGAAGTAGGCACCGGGATTCGGTGAAGGACAAGGTCCTATAGTAGCCACCAATGTAAGATGATGGGCAAGATCCTGACGCAGGCATCCATGTTTGGTGAAGGACAAGGTCCTGAAGTAGGCATCAATGTTTGGTGAAGGAAAAGGCCCAGTAGTAGACACCGATGTTTGGTGAAGGACAAGGCCCAGGAGTAGGCACCAATGTTTGGTGAAGGACAAGGCCCAGTAGTAGGCACCGATGTTTGGTGAAGGAAAAGATCCTGACGTAGGCATCAATGTTAGGTGATGGACAGAGCCCAGTAGTAGGCAGCGATGTTTGGTGAAGGACAAGGCCCAGTAGTAAGCACCGATGTTTGGAGAAGGACAAGATCCTGACGTAGGCATCAATGTTTGGAAATGACAAGGCCCTGAAATAGGCAAGAATGTTTGATGAAGGACAAGATCCTGACGTAGGCATCAATGTTTGGTGAAGGACAAGGCTCTGAAATAGGCAAGAATGTTTGGTGAAGGACAAGATTCTGACGTAGGCATCAATGTTTTGTGAAGGGCATGGCCCTGAAATAGGCACGAATGTTTGGTGGAGGACAAGATTCTGGCGTAGGCATCAATGTTTGGTGAAGGACTGAGGCTGTGTTGTAGGCACCTATGTTTGGTGAAGGATATGACTCTGAAGTAGGCACCGATGTTTTGTGAAGGACAAGACCCTGGCGTAGGCACCAATGTTTGGTGAAAGACAAGGCCCTGTAGTAGGCATCAATGTGAAAGGACATTGTTATTCAATGTGTGTAGCTTCAGCAGATAAGATGCTCATTTGAAACAAGATCATGAAATCAATTGGTTATCGATGTAATCGACTTGAATCTTATATTGTAGGAAATGCTATAATGCATTGTGTAGATTGTTCGTTGACTGTACTAACAGGGCAATTTCGGCTGCTAATTTGGGACTGGGGAGTTTCGGTTGTTCGCAATAATAGGTGTAGCACTGATTGGGGACGTTTCGGGGATGGCTCCTTTGACAGCAATGCTAGGTGCAACACTAAAAGTGAAGTTTCGGTTGCATGTTCTTATTTATTGCAGGTTCAGAACCGACGGGGAAGTTTCCGTTGCTCGTTGGCAGCAACGGTAGGTGCAGCACTTACGGGGAAGTTTCGGATGGTTGTTGGCAAAACGGTAGTTGCAGCACTGGCGGGGAAATCTCAACTGCTCATTGGCAGGAATGACATTTGCAACACTGGCGGGGAAGTCTTGACTGCTCGTTTGCAGCAATGGCATATGCAACACTGGCGGCAGAGAAGTCTCGACATCTCGTTGCCACTAATGACAGGTGCAACTCTGGCTGCGAAATCTCGACCGCTCGTTGGTAGCAATGACAGGTGCAGCACTGGCGGGGATGTCTCGACTGCTCGTTGGCAGCAATGACAGGTGCAACACTGGTAGCGGGGAAGTCTCGACTGCTCGTTGGCAGAAATGGCAGGTGCAACACTGGCGGGGAAGTCTCGACTGCTCGTTGGCAGAAATGGCAGTTGCAACACTGGCCTGGAAGTTTCGACTGCTCGTTGGCAGAAATGGCAGGTGCAACACTGGCGGGGAAGTCTCGACTGCCCGTTGGCAGAAATGGCAGGTGTAACACTGGTGGCGGGGAAGTCTCGACTGCTCGTTGGCAGAAATGACAGGTGCAACACTGGCGTGGAAGTCTCGACTGCTTGTTGGCAGAAAAGGCAGGTTCAACACTAGCGTGGAAGTTTCGGATGCTCATTGGCAGAAATGGCAAAAGCAATACTGGCGGGGAAGTCTCGACTGCTCGTTGGCAGCAATGACAGGTGCAACACTCTTGGAGGGGAAGTCTCGACTGCTCGTTGGCAGAAATGGCAGGTGCAACACTGGCGGGGATGTATCGACTGAAAGTTGGTAGAAATGGCAGGGAAGTTTCGGATGCTCGTTTAACAGCAATGTTAGATGCAGCATTGTCATCGCCCCTGTCACCTGCTTTTGCTGTATCATATTATCAAGAATTTAATCATACAGTATTTTCAGTAAATAGATTTGTAATTAATGCAAAATATACACTTTGAACGAAGAATGATGCGTTATTTACGGCCGCTAACACTACTTTGTCAAACATAGAGTCTAAAAAAACAGACAATGTGTGCATATTAACAAGTACGAATACACCAAGTAGGAAACATGACCATGACTTGCATGCATTCTGAAACGGTACATTCATTTGGTCTTTTGTTTTGATATTGCCATAATTTTGATCTGCGGTTAACTCAGCAAGAGGGAGCTTTTAGTTGGGTGAATGTTACAACCCGCAAATATGGTATGCCAAGTTGCCAACTACAGTCTTCCACCTACAGTCTTGCATTGTGTAGTCACCGAGGTCTGGTATGTATCATTGGCGTAATTAGATATATACCCAGTAAAATCAGCGAGGAGCCACACTATTACCAGATACAATAACTTGGGAACCACTCAATATACCTTTATATGAAATATGTATACCGAAATTAACTTGACATGGAAATATTTACCAACACGCGTTTGCTTGTGCATTTGGGGTGCTTCGGTTAGATACGTAGCACACTTGTTTATATCTCAAAGAGTTACATCCAGGTGTTAAGTGCCCTGTTTGGGGCAGGAGTTCGGCCATAGGCACTAGTGTCACATGTATACACACTATGTTTCTTTACATCTTATCTCAATTATAAGTTGGTGTCAAGATTTGGACAAATTTTAGTTTTGGTGGATTTCGAAGTTGAAAGGCAGCTTAAACACTTTCACTATTATTAAATTTTCGGCTTTTTTCCAATTTTAACGACCAAGATCGCTATCTACTAATCCAAAGTGTTCATACAGTGCTAAGATATTGTCATGGATAGTTGACTGCCCGGACTAGATTGTTATCTTGGTCGTTTGTTAGTCCAACTAATGGTTTTGCCCAGTTGTGCATTTCGTGTTTGCCCAAAACCTTCAATTGAAGCGCAAAGCGAAATTCTTTCTTTGTGGCTGAACAAAGGAGTCGCTACAGACATTATTTTAACGTGTTTAATTAGGAACTTTATTTTTGTGTACTCTGATTTGCCGTGCAGATGTTATAGTCCCTTCGATGACTCATTTTACATGTAGACACATGAAAGCTAAAATGGATGGTTGAACCCCACGACTATTGTTTCTATTGTTTCTATGTAAGCTAGGTCACCATGCCTTTTCATTCTAGAGTTATTTAAACACCGCCTGAATAAAGTTTTGCAGGTCATTTGCCACGAGATTTGAAATCTAGAATCTCAAAATTTATTTGAACAAAAAAATGTAAAGGTAGATGGGTTACAAAACAACAAAAAAGTCGTTTAACTTGACTTCGCATGCAAATGTTTTAAGTTCTAGAGTAAAATAAAGGAAAAATACAATCCTCTGAAACAATTACGAAATACACGTTCAGTTTCATAATATATGACTTACTTGACGCTCGTTAGTTAACTCATACGTTTAAATTGCTTCGAAACTTTCATCACCATTGTATGAATATGCATGCTTTTGTTTGTGTATGCTATATAGCCCATAGGTACGTACCGGACCGCATTGCTGTAATAAATGGTAAAAAATGCGCTAAATTCAGTGGTTTAGAAGAAATTGCATTAAAATTCCATGTTCTCTTCAAGTAAACTAGTGTCATGGCACGGCGGACATTATCTTACTAACCTTGATCTGCCGGGTCAGTCAAACGCTTTGCGCGCGTCAATCAAAACCACTCCACGTATTGTTTGGGGCCTGTTTCAATTTACTTCGAACAAAACGGCAATCGCGTAGTTGATCTGACAGCACCCTTATAATCTGAACTCTGATCTGATAGCTGACTTCTTATTAAACACCTGTGTCCCAACGCGTTTGATCCCGTTAAAACAGACGACAAAAACTAATCCTTAAAGAAAAAAACAGTGACAAAAGTGGTTGGATCGTGCAAAATGTGCATTGAGAACCGTGCATTTGTGACATTTATCGGAATGGCATTTGTGTTAAAGAAGGTCAAGAACAGCTGATAAAAAATGCATGACGTATACATACTATAACAGAGATTCATAAAAAAACTGCATTTATTAAATGAATCCTAAAGGGGCTATAGATAAAGTTTCAAAATTTTGTTCAAAGGTAGTTTCAAAGGGACTTGGAACTGCAGTCACTTGTAGATCATGTCCTTCGACGCAGTTACGTGTGAGGGGACAACCATAATGAAGGCATGCGCAGACCTTTAAAAGTTCTAAATAAAGCAACCGTGGGTACATGGGAAGGCCTATAGATAGCCAATAATGGCTTTTAAATGGAGACCACAAGGCATTTTAACTGAAACTACATAGACAAGGCCTTTTGCCAATAATGGCATTTAAACTAAGACTACAGGGCCAAGGTATATAGCCAGTAATGACATTTAAACTAAGACTACAGGGTCAAGGTATATAGCCAGTAATGACATTTAAACTAAGACTACAGGGTCAATGTATATAGCCAGTAATGACATTTAAACTAAGACTACAGGGTCAAGGTATATAGCCAGTAATGACATTTAAACTAAGACTACCGGGCAAAGGTATATAGCCAGTAATGACATTTAAACTAAGACTACAGGGTCAAGGTATATAGCCAGAAATGACATTTAAACTAAGACTACAGGGTCAAGGTATATAGCCAGTAATGACATTTAAACTAAGACTACAGGGTCAAGGTATATAGCCAGTAATGACATTTAAACTAAGACTACAGGGCCAAGGTATATAGCCAGTAATGACATTTAAACTAAGACTACAGGGTCAATGTATATAGCCAGTAATGACATTTAAACTAAGACTACAGGGTCAAGGTATATAGCCAGTAATGACATTTAAACTAAGACTACAGGGCCAAGGTATATAGCCAGTAATGACATTTAAACTAAGACTACAGGGTCAAGGTATATAGCCAGTAATGACATTTAAACTAAGACTACAGGGCCAAGGTATATAGCCAGTAATGACATTTAAACTAAGACTACAGGGCCAAGGTATATAGCCAGTAATGACATTTAAACTAAGACTACAGGGCCAAGGTATATAGCCAGTAATGACATTTAAACTAAGACTACAGGGCCAAGGTATAAAGCCAGTAATGACATTTAAACTAAGACTACAGGGCCAAGGTATATAGCCAGTAATGACATTTAAACTAAGACTACAGGGCCAAGGTATATAGCCAGTAATGACATTTAAACTAAGACTACAGGGCCAAGGTATATAGCCAGTAATGACATTTAAACTAAGACTTACAGGGCCAAGGTATATAGCCAGTAATGACATTTAAACTAAGACTACAGGGCCAAGGTATATAGGCAGTAATGACATTTAAACTAAGACTACAGGGCCAAGGTATATAGCCAGTAATGACATTTAAACTAAGACTACAGGGCCAAGGTATATAGGCAGTAATGACATTTAAACTAAGACTACAGGGCCAAGGTATATAGCCAGTAATGACATTTAAACTAATACTACAGGGCCAAGGTATATAGGCAGTAATGACATTTAAACTAAGACTACAGGGCCAAGGTATATAGCCAGTAATGACATTGAAACTAAGACTACAGGGCCAAGGTATATAGCCAGTAATGACATTTAAACTAATACTACAGGGTCAAAGTGTATAGCAAATAATGACATTTAAACTAAGACTACAGGGTCAAGGTATATAGCTAATAATGACATTTAAACTAAGACTACAGGGCCAAGGTATATAGCTAATAATGACATTTAAACTAAGACTACAGGGCCAAGGTATATAGCCAGTAATGACATTTAAACTAAGACTACAGGGTCAAGGTATATAGCTAATAATGACATTTAAACTAAGACTACAGGGTCAAGGTATATAGCCAGTAATGACATTTAAACAAAGACTACATTTACACGGCTAATAGCCAATAATGACATTTAAACTAAGATTACATTGACGAAGCTAATAACCAATAATGACATTTAAACTAAGATTACATTGACAAAGCTTATAGCCAATAATGACATTTAAACTAAGATTACATTGACACGGTACATAGACAAAAAAAGTCATTTAAACTAAGACTACATTGACACGGTACATAGACAAAAAAGTCATTTAAACTAAGACTACATTGACACGGTACATAGACAAAAAAGTCATTTAAACTAAGACTACATTGACACGGTACATAGACAAAAAAGTCATTTAAACTAAGACTACATTGACACGGTACATAGACAAAAAAGTCATTTAAACTAAGACTACATTGACACGGTACATAGACAAAAAAGTCATTTAAACTAAGACTACATTGACACGGTACATAGACAAAAAAAGTCATTTAAACTAAGACTACATTGACACGGTACATAGACAAAAAAGTCATTTAAACTAAGACTACATGTACGAAGCTAATAGACAATAATGACCATTAAACTAAGACTACATTGACAAGGCTGATAGCTAATAATGACACTAAGACTACAGGGGCAAATTATAAAATTATAAACGGTCAAATTTCTGACCAAAATCACCTTATTTAAAATTTGAATATTATTCAATTTCTGCACAGCTTATTTTAGCGTATCCCTT
Organism: Mya arenaria; assembly: GCF_026914265.1. Taxonomy (NCBI): domain Eukaryota; kingdom Metazoa; phylum Mollusca; class Bivalvia; order Myida; family Myidae; genus Mya; species Mya arenaria. Next base: position 55,517,869 of record NC_069132.1, on the reverse strand, counting down.
CAATTCATGCGAAAAGACGCATGGCGTTTTAATGAAGTGTTTTGAATGAATACTGAAAAGCTTCCCCAATGGCTACTTGCGAATCTTGAAGAGCCAAATAAGATTCGACAAGGTATTTATTTAATAGGCGACACTTCACTATGGAAAAAAACCCATGTTTTTCAGGGTGGTAAATGACTTTTATGAACGCTGCATATTTCGAGTCATTCAAGCAAAAATCAGCTTTAAAGAACTGCGCTGTTTGTGTTCATGTAGACTATTCAAAAGTTTGTAAAAATAATTGAATAGACTTTCCCACTGGACCGAACATTTTTGTTTGACTCCGCCGGTTACTTTTGTGTCTGTTTTTAAAGGACGGTAATGAAAAGTAGTGGTGTAGGAAAGGTAGTAGTAGTAGTAGTATGATGATGATGACGGTGATGACGGGTCGACAAGACTACAACAGCTGAATTTGATAAGGTTAAGGCTCTAAGTTCCTTACCACTCAATCACACTTGTTAACATAAAGCGGTTACAAAAACATCGGAGATGGGAGTCATGCTGTGCTTTGTCGTTTAGTGAATACTTGACGTTTCTCATTTATATAAATATTGGTTTAATAAAGCATATAATTACCCCACAAACTAGCGACAAGACTGTCATTGTAGCATCTCCCTACACGGCACATAAATATAGACTTCTTCGTTTTAGGTCATGGTTGTTATAGTTTTTGCAATGTTTAGAAATTTAGAGCGATATTATTTTTTTATCACCTCCTTATATAGTTTGACATTGTGTGACTTAAAGGGTCCCTTGTTCTATACAGCAAGGGGAGATAGAACGAAGCCATTCGATGGTCGAGCATGATTTAAATCAGGTGAATCGGGACTCAGTGATCTTGATGTATTATATTGACATTTTTCACTAGTTTACGTTATTTTTTAACAATGAATTTGCATTTCGTCCGAAGACGATTTAGATATGCCCAAGGTCGGTTGACCTAACCATATAGTTTTTCAAGGTCGGTTGAGGTTACGTATGAATTTGTTCAACGTCGGTTGACGCAACGTATGATTTTGTTGAAGTACGTGAAATTCATCTCAGAGTGACGTGCTTGTAGTAGCTATGTTTGGCTGAGAGCACCAGCAGTTGTGTCTGTTTCGGTAAAGAATGTACCGCAGTCGGTGACGGTCATGAAGATGACTAGCCCACAGATAAACAGATCATTGCTCAACATGCAATGGCAAAAGAAATCAGTTGAAACTTAAGTATAGTTGCTTTAAGATTAAGGGTGTTTAACATATTTGCGGTCATCATCTTTAACATCGGCCGCCTTTTATGTTTAATAGGTTTTAAAATTTAGGCGACAGTAAAATTATAAATCAAATAAGATCCGATTAGAAGTAATACCGCGGAAACGATCTTAAGGGGATTCATCGACTATGTCGAAATAATCATGTTCATATATGGGTGGCAAGGAAACCGTCTTTTCAGGCTGAATCAGATTGTCTTTTTATACCAACTATAGACAGATGATTTAGGAGCTATATGCTCGTAGGGTTCGTGGGCTAGTCATAAATAAGTCTTATTCGGGAAGATGCATTGCCGGCTTCGCTTAATACCCCCATGTTGCCTCGGATTTTGTTATTTGTGCGACAAATGATGCAATTATTTACGATTCAAAACTGTTGGTAAAGTTTAACTTATAGTCAGCTTTAAAAATAAAGGTACGTACCCGGTCCGCGCCACAAGAAGGAGGTTGCTTAATACTACGTGTACGCTTAAATACACTACTTGGACGCACGCATAATGAAACTAAATTTAAGTAAATAGAAAAAAATGTCAAACACTATTTACGCTCGCGTTTTCAAACTGTATTTTAGTAAATAGGACAGTTGCAAAACGCAACTCTTGACCATGCGTAATGCAGCTGTAACGAAGAAATGAAAAGACAACGAAGCACCACGTGTACGCAGTAAAGGCGCTGTGTTGAAGAAAATAACAGAATTGCGAAACACTACTTGTACGCATGCGTAATGGAGTTGTAATGAAGAAAAAAAACAAGATTCTGAAACACCACTTTCACGCACGCGTGATGGAGCTGTATCTTAGTAAATAACAAGAATGCGGAATACTGCTTGTACGCACGTGTAATACAGCTGTGCTTAAGTAAATAATAATATTGCGAAGTACTGCTTGTAAGCACGTGAAATGAAGTAAAAAACAAGATTGCGAAGTACTACTTGTACGCACGTGTATTTGAGCTGTAATTTAGTAAATCGGAAAATTGCTAAATACGACTTGAACGCAAGCGTAATGGAACATTATTGAAGTAGAAAGGGAATATTGCAACATTGCATGTGCGCAAGCGTACTGGAATTTAGTAAAATCGAGGTGTTTTCGTGAAGCAAACAAACAACAAAATATACCGTAGATCAACTGCATATTGAACGAAAGGGCGTGTTATAGAAGTTGATGTACACGTACTTAAACTGTATAATACTTGCCTTTCGTAAAACAGGTTATCTCTGTCTATTGAAGAAAGCCAACATATATACATATCATTTTCACATGGTCGCCCGCTTTTTCCTGTGGCACTTTAATGTTCACGGACCACCGTGGCCAATTAGTGCAACCAAACTTGCAGAAGTAATGGCATTGAAATAGTGAAGTGTGGCTTTGTGCAAGTTATTGTCTTTTCGCCGGGTTTGTTTCACGCCAGGTGTAAGTCATGAAAACTGGCATAAACTAACACTTATTATGATCTATGTGACTAACTGTTATACCACACACAATGTCTGCGGACTTTGAACAAAGGACAGTAGTGAACAGAGGAGCAAGAAATGTCACTTACAACGATTTCTTGGGCAAAGCTATGGTGGCATATTACTGCCGTAAGGTATCCTAATTCCATTCCAGATTTAGGAACTAACAGGTTATCTAGTAATGCTTAGCAAATTGCACTTAGTAGCATACTAACTGGTTAACTAGATAAGATTCGTGTTACCACTTGTCTGTAAATGCATTTCTGGCTTCTAGCAGCACTGGTTATCTAGTTATGATTTACGAATTCCACTTATATAGTAAGTAACATAATACATGTGACTCGTCAACTAGATAAGATTCGTGTTACAACTTAAATATATTTACACAACTGGTTATCGACTCATCATTTGCGATTTTCACTTAGTAAGTGGTCATTCGGAACTCCTCGGCCATTTTTTTTCAAAAACAACCTCGGATGTATTTGGACGGTTTACATATTCAAAAAGTGGTACGTTTAAGTCCGCTGCAAGTAGATCGCGTAGTAATTTTATTTAGCAGTTAAACTTTGTGACTTAACTCTTTGGATTCTTCATTATGTTTGCAATAATACAATTCAATGACAATCAATTTAAACTTAGATCAATAAATACAACTCTAAAACACTACATTTAATTAATGATATAATTCAAAGTTTTACGAACTACTTCAACAGATGTACCGGCATACATCCGAGGTTGTTTTCGATAAATTGGCCGAGGAGCTCCGAATGAGTAAGTGGTAACACAAAAGTGCAGTCTAAAATAATAGACGTTACATGCGGGATTCTTCTAATCCATAACGAAGGATTTGCCACAGAAAATATCGCAAAAAAACGTCAACGTACAATTATTTGGACTACACAAAAGTTCGTTACTTAACAATAAAATTTGGATCGAGGTCGACCTACTGATAAAGCGAAATGCAGGTTGTTCCAGGGTTTACTTCTAGTATAGGTGTTCAAGGTTTCGAACTGAAACTGGGGTACAGTGTGTTAGATCGTCATGGAATGAGTCAAACAGTTTAAGTTTCAGCAAACATGCGCAATCATTACAAAAGTGTACGTCAGTGATTTACTATGCGAAATATGATATTTTGAGAACGTTCATTTGATTCCTAATTAGCACCTGAGAGGGTAGGTTAGGACAAAAGAGCGGCTCCTTTGAAGTGAGCTGCTAGGGGTATTTTGTGAACTAAATACGGTTAATCCCCACTCTCGGGGTCTTGTTCGACATGCAAAAGGACGCTTAGTCAAATTTCATATCTGTCATTGCTCTTGTCACAACGTTCAGCCCTCGCGCACTTTCTTTCAACAAACGGATATCTAAACCTCCTTCTGTAAAAGAAAGGTTGAGTATATATTATAAACATGTGAACTACTTTTTTGAGTTTAGAATCTGCATATATGTGGACAAAATCATAAGGAATGCGCTGTGCGTCGCCCAGAGAGCTTGTAGGTACATAAGGATCTAAGTCCAACTGCAACTTTTTCTGTACTAGCTCATGTAGTGTTCCTGCATCCTTCGATATGCATAGTGTGTAGACATCCATAGTGTGTAGAGTGTGTAGATATCCATAGTGTGTAGACATCCATAGTGTGTAGACATACACAGTGTGTAGATATCCATAGTGTGTAGATATCCATAGTGTGTAGACATCCATAGTGTGTAGACATACACAGTGTGTAGATATCCATAGTGTGTAGATATCCATAGTGTGTAGATATCCATAGAATGTAGACATCCACAGTGTGCAGACATCCACGGTGTGTAGATATACACAGTTTATGCAGACTTTCATTGTGTGGAGATATCCACAGTATGTAGATATCCATAGTGTGTAGATAAACACAGTGTGTAGACACCCACGGTGTGTAGATATACACAGTGTGTAGACGCCCACGGTGTGTAGATATACAGTGTGTAGACATCCACGTTGTGTAGACATCAATAGTGTGGAGATATCCACAGTGTGTAGACATCCATAGTGTGTGTGTGTGTGTGTGTGTGCGTGTGTGTGTGTGTGTGTGTGCGTGTGCGTGTGCGCGTGTGTGTGTGTGTGTGTGGACATCCACAGTGTGTAGACTTGTATAGTGTGAAAACTATCATAGTGTGTGTGGAATCATCCACAGTGTGTAGACATTAATAGTATGTAAACTTCCATAGTGTGTGTGTGTAGACATCCACAGTGTGTAGACATCCATAATGTGTAAACTTCCATAGTGTGTGTGTAGACATCCACCGTGTGTAGACTTCTATAGTGTGTAAATAGCCATAGTGTGCAGACATCCATAGTGTGTATACATCCATAGTGTGTAGATATCTACAATATGAAACTTCTATATAGTGAAAATTTCCACACTTGTAGACTTACTTATGTGTGTGTGTGTGTGTGTGTGTGTGTGTGTGTGTGTTTGCGTGCGTGCGTGCGTGCGTGTGATTGTGTGGACATCCATAGTGTGTAGATATACACAATGTGAAGACATCCACGGTGTGTGTGTAGACACCCACGGTGTGTGTGTAGACATCCAAAGTGTGTAGATATACACAGTATGGAGACATCCATAGGGTGTATACATCCACGGTGTGTGCGTAGACATCCATAATGTGTAGATATACACAGTGTGTAAACGTCCATAGTGTGTATGTAGACTCCTATAGTGTGAAGATATACACAGTGTGTAGACTTCCATTGTGTGTATGTAGACTGCCATAGTGTGTAGATATCCACTATGTGTAGACTTCCATTATGTGTATGTAGACTTCCATAGTGTGTAGATATCCACAATGTGTAGACTTCCATTGTGTGTATGTATACTTCCATAGTGTGTAGATATAAACAGTGTGTAGACTTCCATTGTGTGTTTGTAGACTTCCATAGTGTGTAGATATAAACAGTGTGTAGACTTCCATTGTGTGTATGTAGACTTCCATAGTGTGTAGATATAAACAGTGTGTAGACTTCCATTATGTGTATGTATACTTGCATAGTGTGTAGATATAAACAGTGTGTAGACTTCCATTGTGTGTATGTAGACTTCCATAGTGTGTAGATATCCACAATGTGTAGAGAAATCATTCAACTATATCTATACGCGGTATCTTAATAACACGTGTTTTGTAAATTACTCTTTTTTGTTTCTTTTGTAAATATAAAAAATGTATTTGCAGGTAATCAAAAATGTTTTGAACCACATGTATACTGAAATGCAATATGCGTGCAATTGACAAACATTTCAAGAGACCAGTTGTATTAAACTGTAAAAATAGAAGAAAAAACACCAGGATCTTTTCATGGAAAACGAATTACGTAAGAATATAAAAGTCTTGTTTAAAAGGCTGAAACATAACGAATTGTCATAAAGTTGTCGAAATGAATCTGTAAAGTTGTAGGCAACATATTCGGTGATGTTGTTTCCGTCGTTTCGAAGGGCGGTTCGTAATATTTCGAATCGCTAAGATCGGTAGATTAATTATTTTGTTAACATCAGCAGGTTGTGGTATTTTTCTTTATAAACTCTCGCTGAATACTATTCGTGTCAATATTTAAATCATCATTTCTCGTGGTCCTGTATTCGTGTCAATATTTAAATCATCATTTCTCGTGGTCCTGTATTCGTGTCGATATTTAAATCATCATTTCTCGTGGTCCTGTATACAGCTCAATATAACAAAAGGCAGGTGTACTTGTTTTCATCTTTATTAGAGTTTTCTGTTGTTTTTTCTCATTTAATTTACTACAAAGGTTGATTTGATGATGTTCATGGACGACTTCACAATGTCAAAGTATAATAAAATAACAATTATATTTACAAATACAATGAACAGCTTCAACAGTATAAATAGACATGTCGTCAAACGTTTAAATGAAATAAAAAATATATATGTACACTATACAATTATTAACGGAGAGCTACCATATATTTAACAATTTCTAAACAATAACAACAAGCACTTTGTAAAGCGGTTATGACGTCACTCACTGACTTTCTCGTTTCCATGACAACAAAAAACGTCTCTAGTTTTTTTGTTCAGTATAGCGTCCTGTTTACGTTAAATGGTAATCATTTCAGAACACATATAGGTCTCGACAGTTTTAACCGTTTACAGTAACGATATATATATATATATATATATATATCTATATCTATATATCTTTATATAGCACAATTACGACAATTAAACCTCAGGTACACATACACGTTACCTTTGACCCGTTCATGTTTTTTGACTGGAAGCACACTTATAAGGAGAGACAGGTGGTCTTGTGGGGTGGGGATTATCGGCACCCACAGCCCTCAACTACCATATCGTCATATTGTTTAAGGATCACTTTACTAAACTCGTCCAGGTACAGCATAGATATCGAACTAAGTGACGTAGGTACACAACACGGTGTGGGTGCCGCCCGGATATCCACCTGCCGTGCCAACGTCTGCACAATTGCGTGGTTGGTTGCGTTTAAATTGTCACTAAATGGAAACGGGCAGCTGCCATCACAATAGTAAGCATAATATCCTAAGGGAGCTACAATCCAGTCATTCCAACCTACGTCATTAAAATCAACATATAAGTTTTTCCTTTGACACAACCCCTTGTGTCCCTGCACCTCCTTCCCTTCTGGGTTTTTTATGTCACTCTTGTCCTTGCGTTTCTTTTCCTTCTTTTTCCTCTTTTTCTCCTTTTTCCGCCTCCGCCGCTCCTTTTTTCGCTGTTTACGACACTCTTTTCCGGCGTCCCCTTTTGGACATTTTCGGCCTTTCTTCTTTTTAGGCTTACTAGGTTGTGTCGTAGTTTCACTGTCTTTAATATCACTAGAACCAGTGGTCTCTTCATCCTCCGCAGATCTTTTAGTCCGAGATACTGACGCCCTTCCGTCATCAGTATAGGTTACTAAAAGTGGTCTTTGAATATTCCACTCACTCTCCGCAGTTTCCGCCGACCTCCGTAACCGTACGTGTTTTAACGGAGATAACGAGTTTTTACTTGGCACTACACGGATTTCTAAACCGTGGTTTGTCCGTGGCTTATTTTTCCATTTTAACACAGCTGGTTGAACGTCTAAAGTAATCCAAGAGGAATTTTGTATTACTATATCCTGAACGTCTATTAAACGACTTATAGATGCAACAACACCTTTTGATACTGGCTTCATGATTTCGAACACTTGCAGTTTGTGTTTTAATACTTTATCAGCGGCCGCCTCGTGCGTGTGGTTCCGTTCAATGTAGATTCGCAGTTCGGAGTCTGCAAGCGTTTCGGCAGTCGGGATCGAGCTCACGTTGAACCACAAGCGGGCACATGTCGCCTGTCCGCAGCCCTTCTCATGAAGAACATCTGAAATGAGAAACCGTACTTATAGATATGCTATTAATAAATAATGAAAACCAATAACGACAACAACACTTTTTTAGTGTTCATATAACTTTCACGCAGTAGTGTGTGTGTCTAAGTGTACCTTAACTATGTAATAACGATGAACAGAAGACAATATTGACGGAGACGACAGGAAACACGAGATGGACAGAAAACGAGACGTACGGAGACATTATTGAATTGTGTTTAAATTTGCCAAGAAAGAAATATCAATTGAATAAATCGTATTTATTACTTTACGATTAGTCCTGTATTGACCTATGTAAATATTGAATGGGTTTTCGAGTGCAAGGCACGTTTTACCTTCTGGTCATTTGTAAACAGTTTGTTTGTAGCATGTGATAAATGGGAAATGAAGTGGTTTTCACGACACATGGTCAAAACTCGAAAACGACCGCTAGTGTTCCATTGAAATTGATTTTGACAATGCATGTACCCGTTATCCAATAATAAAAGTAATAAATGTATGGTCTTCATGTGGATGAAGACGATAACCCCTTCGGACTCTAGACGTTGCTGTTATACATCTACGATAACCCCTTAATATGGACACATGATAACCTCTTGATTTTAGACACACGTAACATGACTCTAGACATGGTTGTTATACACCTACTCCCATCTCGGTAATACTTTTCGAGTCACGCAAATTTGTGGTAAGGCCTTAATATTTATGTCGCCAGAACTCCGTATTTGTTAACAACTGAGTGATTTTACTTGCATAGATCGCTGAATGACATCATTATGTTTTTCTATAGGAAATTAGTTGTAAAACTGGTATAAAATTTATAAATACAAAACATTGGCGGTTGATCATACTTCGGAATGACCCACAATGTCTTACTGTGGATCAATATGTTGCTAAACAAGTAAAAAAAAATAACATTTAAATCAAATATCGTGATAATTTAGCAGCAGTTGTGTTAACAAGAAGTGACCACCTTGAAAAGCTGAACTGCTGAGAGTTTTACCTTCATGGAAGAAGCTCCTAATGGTATTGGATCGGACGGCTCCCTCCCGCCTCTCAAACACGGAGGGGATGTCTGTCGTAAGGTCGCCAGAGGTTTGACGGTACAGGTCGATCATGTATTGGGGGATGACCACGTGGTCGCCACGCGGCTGCGGGCGTCGAGAAAATCCGAACATTGTGAGGAGACTGGATTCCAGGGCGTCTTTGACGCGCCTCTTCTGCTCCTCGGTCAGGGGTGGCGGAGGAGCGTCGGTGGAAGTGGAGGCGGCAAACTGGCCGACAGACGGGGAGGGGCGCTCCAGCAGCAGCAGCACGGAGAGAACCAGTATCCAGCAGCTGTATCGAGGTCTCATGATGAAAATGCCTGCAAACACAGAAATGTTCACATTAATATGTTATTATAAACAACGTTTTCTAAAATATTTTTTAATGAATACATCATTGTATACATCACCTTCACATTGTGTTTTATACTTTAGAGTATTTGTGACACTTCACGCAGAAATGCAGAAAGAGAATAGAAATGCATTAGAGTTCTATACTATGACTGTATACCATGTGTTGCTGTGTTTCTAGTAATCTTAATGCTTTTTTTATTGAACTATAAGATATATATACTTAATGTTGAATATGCCTTTAAATGTGTGTTTGTGTGTGCACATCACACCGATATGTACTTAAGTAAAACAGTTCGAATGTGAACTTACTACGTCAGGTATATTGCATAGAAACCTTGAGCCGTGTTGACGAGCAAAACTTCTACTTGAAGTGACTTAGCTTTTTAAAATGGACAAAAATAAGAGTGGTTTTGCGCAATTAATTTTGAACAGATTGATTGATAACCTTAAAAAGCAGTACATATATTCATGCGTATAATCTGTCATACACTGTAATCATGTTCCACATTTTTACAAGTATGAAACATCAGAAAACCGCCTACGAACTTTAAGTCATGAACGGCAAGATGAACTAATCCCTCTGTCTATGTGAATGAAAAGGCATGAGCAGTTGAAGAATTTACTATAAACCACAACACAAGTTACGAGTTACCTGAACTTTAAGTCCATGTCGACTCATTGTCCGCATTAGTGTGAACAGTTGGGATAGAAATTTGTTCCTCAGTATGAATCCGTATTTTGTTTCAAATGTTAATAGTGGATCGCTTATCAAATTCAGAGTGATTAGGCGAAAATGGGTGCAAATGTTAAAAGACAATGCTCCGAATGTTGATGATCTGATAGGTCGGATGGATTGGGAGGGCGATAACATAACTTTAACGGCGAACACAATATTGTCTGACATTAATATGGTTAACCATAAAAGTGGCTAGCTTACTGCTTCAGGGATAGATAAGAATCCGATTGTTTTCTCATATCGCTGAATGGGTGGGTATTGAGAATTGTATTTTTGAAAAAAAAAATGATGGAAAAAAACGTTTGTTATTACTATCATTATTATTATTATTATTATTATTATTATTATTATTATTATTATTATTATTTACATTTTTCGCCTTCAACAACAAATTAATAACGTGTAAAAATACAATAAAAAACCTCGATGACGAATTATGCATTATTAATTTATCCTAAAATGGATTCTTTAAGTCGTAAGTTACATCAGGGATTATTATGGAATCAGTAACTCCCAGGTTATATTTGTTTTTTTCATTTCATGTTTTTATACTTATGATATCGTGGTAAAATCAATATTTATACATACCCCTTGAAGCACTAGTGTTGCACATTTTATAATAATAACTTGTCCACAATGTTTTATAGCACTATATATTGTAAAACAAATAAGCTTAAGAAATGTAAATCCGATGTAACAACGTCAACAAATGGTTCATATATATTCCTCCATGATTTTCTCCAGCAGTTTTATATACGTGTGAAAAGTGACAAGTGTGGCACACTTTCTCAAGGTGTCAGGGCAATAACTCAATTATGATGGTCGTCTCACTTAGTGTTAAAGATGTCTACATAAAAGTGATAACACGTCTTTAATTAACTCAATTAAAGGTCAATGAGTGTTTTAATTACCAATTATTAACGTTAAGTGACTATTTCGTAAAAATGACAATTGCGTGTGGGTAGAAGTGATTAGTATCATCATTGTGGTGACTAATAGCTATTAAAACTTAAAATGAATAATACTACACGATGTTAAATCTTCAATTTCAAGCACTTGAGGAGGTGGGTGGAGGATGTTATGGAAGTATTTGTTTAAGGAATTAAAATTCCATTGAGAGTACTAAGATTAAGCAAAATACTGGTTACACGATGACTTTACAAACTTGACTTTAGTCTTAATGCGTTGAATTAACGTGAAACTATTTTTATCACTGTCACCAATTTTGGAGAAAGACAGATATGTAGATTTGTATATGTTTGTGAACAAACAATCTATACCAGGTATATATTTTCTCATACGATAAATAATGACAGTGTATCTGTTGTGATCAAGCATGAACGTAGACAATCAGACTTGCCGTCAAAACAAACTGGATGGGAAAATCGTCTTAAATGATTATTAGATGTTCGGAGATTACATGCTGCAGTTCAATAATAAAACATGTACTCAATGTACCTCTTCTAGAGAGGGGTTCTACAGAAAGCTTCTTCCACATGTCATGTGATTATTTTCAGATTTTTATTTTGCTATTTCTGGAATTGTGTAAGAACCGCTAAGATTGACACTGCACATGTCCTTTATTCCGCTAGCTCATCTATATTTTCTACATGATACACTGAAGCTAATATAGTATATAATTTTTATACAACATTGAATATGCCTATTTTTAACTTCTAATTCAAGTGCCAGAATATGTGTTGTTACTTCCCACAGAGTAAAGCAGAAGCAAGCAGACAGACAGTCGGACGAACTAGGGATCAACATTTTTAATGGTTAATCCCGTTAATCCGAGTGTTAATCTCATTTCAATCTGTAGCTTCGTTATTTTTACGCACACTGCAGTAAAGTCATAATTAATCCATTGTTTTGAAGCAATGTACGACCCACGGTTGTAAACTTCGCATGTAGTATGAACTTGTTATTTTTGCATGCAAAGTCATGCACGTACATTTTAAATATTAGGGATTGTTGCTTCAAGAACTAGCCAGAATAGTTTCAAAATGCCAAATTGATGTCATAACCTTAAAATAGCTATTGTTTATTAAATAATTCGGGTGCGGCAATGTGGTTGCGATTTGTATACACTCATAATGGGTTCTTGGGAAACATCTGACAGCTTTTACACTGTTTTAGAAACATATCTCCGTAACAGACAACAGCTTTAATGAACGTTTCATGCCGTACACTAGCGTTGTATTAGCCGAGATCTTTATACGTCAGCTGAAAACATCGCCCCGTGTTACTTTTATTTATTGAAATAGTTTCCAAATATTTAGTTATTACTTTAATGTGTAAAACGCACTTGTTGATTTTGTTGTTTTTTGTCATGAATACTTAAAATCGATTATCTTGATGTATGAATCATTATTGGCGTACAAATAGCATAAAACTATATCATGAACTTACAGTAATCAGCTTTTAATGTAATCCTGTTTAAATTCCAAACGTTTGCTTTGTTAATGTAATCCAAAATCAGAATAAATTGATTTGATTTGGTCATTTGTTTTTATTGCAAACAGTTAATGGTAACATATTGTTACACATCGAAACAGAAGGGCAGAAATAAAATAAATCAGATTTTCCTGATTCAATTGAAATGGGTACAAGCTAAGAATAAAGGTCCCGTCCACCGCTGTGGTAAACATTTCAATCAGATCGATAATTGATCATCAAAAACGGACCGACCGTGCATACTTCTCTGTATTCTAGCAACATATTTTCATTCCAAGCCTCCATGTCGTTACCAAATTGCAATTAGTGGAGGTGGAAATAGCACCATCTGTTTAATTTCTTTAAAATTTCAATATTATCCTTTTCACGTGGAATGGAACAATACTCCATTATTTCACCTTTGCTTTTAATGTTTGCTACACCTTAGGATAATATTTATGACACATTTTAAAAAAATGTGTACTTTTGTTATATATTCAAAACTGTACAACAAACTTTAAAGCGAGAATGTCAATAATCTTAATATAATCTCAGGAACAATATTAAAAACAGAAATAGAATATTTATTGTATTTAAAAGACGCACATTCAACATTTTATAACTTTGATAGTTGACATGTTATTTTAGTTTGACAAAATGTGTGAATACCGTAACAAACATATTGAAATACTGAGCGAATAAAGTTTGTTCTGAAATCAATCAACAGCCAATTATGAAGTGTGTCACGCGGAATATGAAATTGTTACTGTCAAATATGACCAAGTTCAAAGTTTATTACTAATATATTTCAGCCAGACACGGCACGATTTGGAAAGGTTGATCATTTGTGACATTTCGAAAAAAAATCGTGTTATATAATTTTGGTGTCGGTCATTTTTTGATCGTACGATTGCTTTAACCATTATTTTACTAATACAAAGGTACACGTAAAAGTTTACATAATACTTCAGGCATTTTGATTTTAATGAAATCTCAGTGTTATCACCAGTGTCATCTCCTATTATATACATGTGTAAGTATTTAAATGTATTTAGAATATTAAAGAGTTTGTCAGGGCCATAGTTCACGAATTTGAAGGTTTCGAGCCAATATAGGACTGACAACATTTAGTGGTGGGCTCAAATGGGAACAGGCTATTCTGAACCCCCGGGAAACACGTGATTCACAGCAATGAAGCGTAGGTCATACACTCCACCATAAATGCTCGAAGTTAATTGGCATTAAACGGGCCACTTTAGCGAAGCACACAGACGAATTGTTATTAATTTGTCGATTTTCAAATCGCAATCACCGTTAATATCGACCTTGAGCACTAACCCACTCGAGTGCTTGTGCTATTATCTCCACGTGTATCATAATTATCTGCATGCAAGTCATTAAACCCATATAATAATTTATGCCCAAGTACAAGTGACATCGAGATTGACATAAATGGCAATCGTACATGTGCGCCGTTTATCTACAGTGTATGTTTATGCACGTATGCTGGTATAGCGGTTACCTCGACGTATTTATATTTGAAGCCATAATGTGTACACAAAACATTTACTAATAATCGCGGGGGGGGGGGGGGGGGGTTGGTACTTGACTCGTGTTGGTATTGATTCAGATTTTACGTTTAAGTTGATAAAGATCATTTGAAAATTACGTTGTAAGGTGTATGAGTATGGATTTTTTCTACTTGTGTACTAATTCGATGTTAAAATATCAATAAGGATAAATCTCAAATTGCAGATGCATACTTTTGAATGCATCATCCCAGATACAAAAACGCAACCTTAACTTTGTAATACTGAGATATACAATTTACCAACCTTAATTGAGTATCGATCTACATTAAGTCAATTGAAAATAAAAATACTGAACCACACCCAACTTTATAGAAACTACCAATCAGTGTTCGTTCACCAGTCGTATCTTAATATGTAACTTCTAAAAAAATCAATTTTGATGCACGTGTTGACAAATATATATGCCGCATGTTTTGTAATGTCTTTAAGACCTACATTTTTAAATCACACTTAATACGTACATCAGTCAAAGATTAAACATTTTTTAATGTACATATAATTTCGATCTGGCCCATTTAATGTCGCTGGAAAATAATATATAGGAGCGAATAAACAGTAGTGATACGTTTTGTACCGTTCAGGTGTCCAGTCGCCCGAACTGTATGTATTCGAAGGCATTCATTTGAATTGTATTAAAGAATTCTTGAGCATCTTAACTATTGCACAAACTTCGCGCTATTAACAATCCGCGCTCTACAAAAATCGTAACAAAAATAAATATTAATTCCTGGTCTGAATCTGACAAGAAATATTGTTAGGTGTTAATGAGGTTGCGTGAATTCATGATATGATCATGTTTATAACAAAGTACGTTCTCCTGCCACCAACGGGGGCCTGGTTGACGGTCGTTTGAGGACCTGACCAAAGCATACCGACGTCTAGTTAGTTAAAGAAAATAGATTGCTTGTGGAATTTCTTCATCATTTTGCTTTCAGATATTTGCGAGTTTTATGACTAAAGCAAATGTTATTGACAGACCAATTTCCCTGATGAATAATGTTACCCATGCAAGTGCCAACTATACCATGGTTATTACATATCTAGATTTCATTTAATCTACGTAAAGAGGCAAAACTATTACCACTTTGTGATATTCGTTTTTACGGCACGGGTAATAAACCTGTCGCGATGCAAAATAAACACGAACCTTTCCAAAGAGAATTGAGTCCTCATATTACAGAAAAATAGAATTGTATGATTAAATAAAACATTATCCTTTTTAATAGCTACCAGATATTGGATGAAAAAAAGGAAGCTTAAAAACCTGAAAACTGGTGATATATCTAAACAAATGTACCTAAGTACTTAAGAAGTGTATGATAATGTACCAGTAAGTACTGGAGAAGTGTACGATAACGTACCACTAAGCGCTGGAGAAGTGTACGATATTGTGCCACTAATTACTGGAGAAGTGTTCGATATTGTGCCACTAAGTACTTAAGAAGTGTATGATAATGTACCACTAAGTACTAGAGAAGTGCCACTCAGTACTGGAGAAGTGTACGATAATGTACCACTAAGTACTGGAGAAGTGTATGATAATGTGCTCCTTAGTACTGAAGAAGTGTATGATAATGTGCCACTAAGTACTGGAGAAGTGTACGACAATGTACCACTAAGTCCTGGAGAAGTGTACGATAATGTGCCACTAAGTACTGGAGAAGTGTACGACAATGTACCACTAAGTCCTGGAGAAGTGTACGATAATGTGCCACTAAGTACTGGAGAAGTGTACGACAATGTACCACTAAGTCCTAGAGAAGTGTATGATAATGTGCCACTAAGTACTGGAGAAGTGTACGACAATGTACCACTAAGTACTGGAGAAGTGTACGATAATGTGCCACTGGGTACTGGAGAAGTGTACGATAATGTACCACTAAGTACTTAAGAAGTGTATGATAATGTACCACTAAGTACTGGAGAAGTGTAAGATAATGTGCCACTGGGTACTGGAGAAGTGTAAGATAATGTGCCACTAATTACTGGAGAAGTGTTCGACATTGTGCCACTAAGTACTGGAGAAGTGTACGATAATGTGCCACTAAGTACTGGAGAAGTGTACGATAATGTGCCACTAAGTACTGGAGAAGTGTACGACAATGTACCACTAAGTACTGGAGAA
Source organism: Mya arenaria (assembly GCF_026914265.1). Lineage (NCBI taxonomy): Eukaryota > Metazoa > Mollusca > Bivalvia > Myida > Myidae > Mya > Mya arenaria. The sequence goes on along the minus strand of NC_069132.1, from coordinate 55,501,459 downwards.
GTGTACGACAATGTACCACTAAGGACTGGAGAAGTGTACGACAATGTACCACTAAGTACTTAAGAAGTGTATGATAATGTACCACTAAGTACTGGAGAAGTGCCACTCAGTACTGGAGAAGTGTACGATAATGTGCCACTAAGTACTGGAGAAGTGTACGATAATGTGCCACTAAGTACTGGAGAAGTGTACGATAATGTGCCACTAAGTACTGGAGAAGTGTACGACGATGTGCCACTAAGTACTGGAGAAGTGTACGACGATGTGCCACTAAGTACTGGAGAAGTGTACGACGATGTGCCACTAAGTACTGGAGAAGAGTTTCATAATGTACCACTAAGAACTAGAGAAGTGCCACTCAGTACTGGAGAAGTGTACGATAATGTACCACTAAGTACTGGAGAAGTGTACGATAATGTGCCACTAAGTACTGGAGAAGTGTACGATAATGTGCCACTAAGTACTGGAGAAGTGTACGATAATGTGCCACTAAGTACTGGAGAAGTGTACGATAATGTGCCACTAAGTACTGGAGAAGTGTACGACGATGTGCCACTAAGTACTGGTGAAGTGTACGACAATGTACCACTAAGTACTGGAGAAGGGTGTGATAATGTATCACTCAGTACTGGAGAAGTGTACGATAATGCGCCACTAAGTACTTAAGAAGTGAACGATAATGTGCCACTAAGTACTGGAGAAGTGCCACTCAGTACTTGAGAAGTGTACCATAATGTGCCACTAAGTACTGGAAAAGTGTACAATAATGTACCACTAAGTACTGGAAAAGTGTATGATAATGTGCCACTAAGTACTGGAGAAGTGTACGACAATGTAAAACTAAATATTGGAGAAGTGTATGATAATTTACCACAAATAACTGGAGAAGTGTACGACAATGTACCACTTAGTACTGGAGAAGTGTACGACAATGTACCACTAAGTCCTGGAGAATGTGCCACTAAGAACTAAAGAAGTGTACGATAATGTACCATAAAGTACTGGAGTAGTGTACGGCAATATACCACTAAGTCATGGAGAAGTGTACGACAATGTACCACTAAGTACTGGAGAAGTGTACCAATAAGTACTGGAGAAGTGTACGATAATGTACCACTAAGTAATGGAAAAGTGTACGACTATGTACCAATAAGAACTGGAGAAGTGTATGATAATGTGCCACTAAGTACTGGAGAAGTGTATGATAATGTGCCACTAAGTACTTGAGAAGTGTACGACGATGTGTCACTAAGTCCTGGAGAAGTGTATGATAATGTACCACTTAGTACTAGAGAAGTGAACCACTTAGTACTGGAGAAGTGTACGGCAATGTACCGCTAAGTACTGGAGAAGTGTACCAATAAGTACTGGAGAAGTGTACGACAATGTACCACTTAGTACTGGAGAAGTGTACCACTAAGTACTGGAGAAGTGTACGACAATGTACCACTAAGTACTGGAGAAGTGTACGACAATGTACCGCTAAGTACTGGAGAAGTGTACGATATTGTACCACGTAGTACTGGAGAAGTGTGTACGCTAATGTGCCACTTAGTACTGGAGAAGTGTACGATATTGTACCACTTAGTACTGGAGAAGTGCCACTCAGTACTGGATAAGTGTACGACAATGTACCACTTAGTACTGGAGAAGTGTATGATAATATGCCACTTAGTACTGGAGAAGTGTACGACAATGTACCACTAAGTCCTGGAGAATGTGCCACTAAGAACTAAAGAAGTGTACGATAATGTACCATAAAGTACTGGAGAAGTGTACGACAATGTACCACTAAGTCATGGAGAAGTGTACGACAATGTACCACTAAGTACTGGAGAAGTGTACCAATAAGTACTGGAGAAGTGTACGATAATGTACCACTAAGTAATGGAAAAGTGTACGACTATGTACCAATAAGAACTGGAGAAGTGAACCAATAAGTACTGGAGAAGTGTACGATAATGTACCACTAAGTAATGGAAAAGTGTACGACAATGTACCATTAAGTACTGGAGAAGTGAACCAATAAGTACTGGAGAAGTGTACGATAATGTACCACTAAGTAATGGAAAAGTGTACGACTATGTACCAATAAGAACTGGAGAAGTGTATGATAATGTGCCACTAAGTACTGGAGAAGTGTATGATAATGTGCCACTAAGTACTGGAGAAGTGTACGACGATGTGCCACTAAGTCCTGGAGAAGTGTATGATAATGTACCACTTAGTACTAGAGAAGTGAACCACTTAGTACTGGAGAAGTGTACGGCAATGTACCGCTAAGTACTGGAGAAGTGTACCAATAAGTACTGGAGAAGTGTACGACAATGTACCACTTAGTACTGGAGAAGTGTACCACTAAGTACTGGAGAAGTGTACGACAATGTACCACTAAGTACTGGAGAAGTGTACGACAATGTACCGCTAAGTACTGGAGAAGTGTACGATATTGTGCCACGTAGTACTGGAGAAGTGTGTACGCTAATGTGCCACTCAGTACTGGAGAAGTGTACGATATTGTACCACTTAGTACTGGAGAAGTGCCACTCAGTACTGGAGAAGTGTACGACAATGTACCACTTAGTACTGGAGAAGTGTATGATAATATGCCACTAAGTACTGGAGAATGTACGATAATGTACCACTAAGTACTGGATAAGTGTACGACAATGTACCGCTAAGTACTGGAGAAGGGTGTGACAATGTACCACTGGGTACTGGAGAAGGGTATGATAATGTAACACAGAGTACTTGAGAAGGGTATGAACAAATATACCACAGACAATTGGAAAATGAGTTGTTTAACACTGAGTAGCGGAGAAGTGAACGATACCGGTTACACGGATATTAGGGTTTTCTTTATTAGTAATTCCATAGTTATAACGCTTGTTTACAGAGACAGAAAAAAAGAGTTCCAGGCATAATTTAAGCCAGATTTCTATATATCAACAGTCTATTTAGCATCGGTAAAGAGGAAACAATCTCAACCACGATCCAGTGCAATTTTCTCGAACGTTGGCACGCGGCAGCACGCGAAAATGGCTTGCACAGGTTGCTCGTCTAATAGAATTCTCTTTCAGTGATCAAACGATCGTCTGCATAAACATCAGACAACTACAAAAACAGAGGTGAAATGAAACACTTGTTCGCTCTTGGAGAGAGATATGGATACACGAGATATGTCTACTGTGATACACTTGTTTTACCCGAACATTCGATGTCTTGTAAGAATAAAATCGAAATTTTAATGTATTCATCATTGACTCCTTAAACCGCGATATAAAGCTTTCTTGTACGTATTCAAATAAAGCAAATTTATCTTTGAAATTCGGCTGACCTAAATAACCATTTATGAGAGGCCACATTAAACGATTAAGGCTTGAACAATTTGATAATCGCAGTGGGCTCATTTATCTTATACACATAAATATCCCTGGCTTAACTGTTAGTACGTAATGTATCTAGTATAGAGTATAATAGCCTCTAAATGACACTGGAACAATAACACGTGATAAGAAGCACATCAACACAGACTTCCGTTGTTAGGGCCAGCGCTTTCACCGCTACACTCGGAAACAAGCCACGTCATTTTAACACGTCTGTTCACTCGGAACACCTCAATGAAAAAGGTAACCAAAACCGATCCCACTTCGCCTAGACGGAAATGTCGCGTATAGCTAGCTGTGTCGCGTATGGCTAGCTGTGTCGCGTATAGCTACCGTATAGCTAGCTGTGTCGCGTATGTCTAGCTGTGTCGCGTTTAGCTAACATATAGCTAGCTGTGTCGCGTATAGCTTACATATAGCTAGCTGTGTCGCGTATGGCTAGCTGTGTCGCGTATAGCTAACATATAGCTAGCTGTGTCGCGTATAGCTAGCTGTGTCGCGTATAGCTAGCTGTGTCGCGTATAGCTAGCTGTGTCCCGTATGGCTAGCTGTGTCGCGTATAGCTAACATATAGCTAGCTGTGTCGCGTATAGCTAGCTGTGTCGCGTATGGCTAGCTGTATCGCGTATAGCTAGCTGTGTCCTTTTGTGGAACTGTTTCTCGCTGCGCTTTCACTTACTGAAAACAGAACACGACTACGCCTTTACCTTGTCTATGTTATGAATTTAATAATTTTAGTCTTGATGGGCTGCCTATTTTAATGATTAATTAAACTGGGGTCAACAACTTTGGATACAAATCTTATTATTTTCAATTTAAGTTGAATGATAGCAATAATTTCGCAATACAAGAATCAAATACAAGTAAATGTACAAAATAAAAGAACATGCACCGTTGATTGGTATTAAGGGAGCCATTGTCTAATCATTGTTTATTTTAATTGTCAAGTATGTTGTATTTTAGGGATTGGAACTCCTATTTGACTTCGTCTTGTACTCACGGTGCAGCCGATAGCGCGACCTTAGCTCATTTAGGAACGCACACTGGGTACAAGGTGGCTTTTGGCAACACTAGTGACTTAAGACGATAAGAATGACATTAACATCAGCCACCGGTATATCAGGAATACTGTTTACTAATGACTGGAGACATTATCTGAACTGTTAAGAATCTCACCACTCATAACAGTAGAAGAATAAGCAATGTTATTAACGAGATTTTAAACACCAAATAGCAGGGGAGTTGTGTAAAGAGCAACACGCGAAATACATTTCTCCTATTGAAAACTGAATCATTTCTTGCATGAGAAATGTTAAAAAAGACATTATAGTAATGCTAAAGAGTGAGTATGTACCACATCATTAAATGACAAATCCAGAACTAATCGTACAACCTTGTGTCTTGTTTCTCAAATGGAATATGACAAGTACAGGTTCACTTCGCATACTTGAAATATTTGTGCCCAGCTATGACAAATAACAATAATTAAGATAACTCAACACTGCAAGAAAAACGAATTTCAATCAGTGAATATCTTCAGCATGTGAATATTGCGATAAAGCGATAGGAGATCGACAAAGGAGCACGGAGTTCAATGAAAGGCATAGTGTAATAGTATCCGGATGGATCATGTTTCGGCCAACGTGAAGCCTAATGTTATGACAATTTTTTTGCCAACGGGTATTCGAGCTTTTTAAAATCATTATTCAATACGCAACTATTTTAAATGCATTTCATTGACTAAAGGTCTATCTTTATCACCGCCATGTAGCGCTGAACAGAATGTTTTCACTATTTCAATATCTTGACCAGACGTCACCTGAAGGATTTTATCTCAACAGAAAACAAAACAAAACAACACTTGCTTCAACTTCCGAGACACGCTTTAACACTGTATAACTTTTGCAATGGGAACACTCGGCTAAAACAATACATTTTCACTTATTCATGCGAGAAGATCATTGATTTGGAGGAGAAACGAACAGATTTTATTGCGACTTGATGTAATACGTAATCTCAACCCTGTGACAGAAAACATTACTAAAATTGCTGTAAGCACCTTTAATAAACAGTGCGCAAGAGGAGGGCATAAATACTTGTCAGAGCAACTGATACAGATCACAGAGTATAAACAGGTGTGCTCTGTCCCAATACAATATAAAACACTCGATTACTGTTCCTTTCCAATACTCCACTGTTGCTTTTTGAAAAAAACACACATTATTTTCTTCTATTATCTATATTTCTGTTTATGTGCAATCTTCCAGTGAAATCAATCTGATAACTGCCATGTATTTCAAGGCTTTTCTTGCTGACCTTTACAATGACGATAGAGTTACATTTTAGAATTTTGAATTGTTCCTACCCATTTTTTCTGAATTAGATTGGTCAACTTAGCCCAACAGGCAACACAAACCAAGAATCTCTCCGAGTCTTGTCGATACAAGTGGGCGTAATGGAAGTAACCGCATGCTTTATTCCATCAGCGTATTAAACAGTAAAATAGTCTAAACAATTTTAAATAATCATAAACCTTTTTAACAAAAGCGATCCTGTGTCAGAGGCATCCACTATACCAGCGATATTTCAGACCAACCCCTTCAAAGCCGAAACATTGATCTTTCAAACATTATTAGAACGGATCATAGAATTACACTGAACATATATTTATTTTGGTTATCCATTAGAAAATAACAAATTGAATATGAAGTGGAGATTTGTTTAAATATTAAGTTTGAGCGCCTCAATTGTCATCAAATAACAGTGTTCGCTTATGCAAGATAGTAGTTGAAGGCAATTTGAAACCACACACTCCTGTGGGAAGTACATATATATGTCGCAGTTTTTGTTGCCGTGTACGTGTTTTGAAATTAACATGACTGCAAAGCCGTCATGACAAATGCCTATCATTATATATATATTCAAGTTTATTTTATAAAGTTTGGACAATTAATTATGGTAATTTATGCTTGTTATTATAAGCATACTTGCATTATTTTTTGCAACTGCCGTAAATGATGAACTATATCTGTTTTGCGTAAATTATTTACATATGGTATATCTTTGTGGAATTAATTTAAGTTATTGTCATGCAATATTTATGATTCAGTTAATGACCAGAGTTAAGTCGGTAAGATATTATCATGACTGTCAATTGTTACGATTGTCCATCTACCAAACCCTATATTTACTATCTTATAATGCCATCTGAGCCTCAGGGCGACGCGCCATAAAACTGGCTGAGGTTCGGCCATATACCGAGGTGTAATTTAAAAGCACATACATAAAGTATATAGTAAAAACTAGGCAAACATAGTTTACATATAAGTATGTTCTCTTAAAGATATGTATTTATCGATTGATCGACGTTTTATCCGCGCGCAACTGGATTGGCCATTTACAATGTAGGACGCGTATTTACTAAAAAGGCCGTCAACCTTTATACCTCTTCGGAATGACGATGGTTATTAATAATGACACACTTTTTTAAATTGTAATTAATGATAATAGAATAGAATAGATATTGGAATACTCCTTACTCTTCTACAAGTGTTTAATGTTCATTTAATTTTATTAACAAAACGGCGGCATATTTTCACTGCGTAATAAGAAAACGATGTTTCATTCTAATGATTGTACTAAGCGTTTTGTCAAACCCAGATTCATAATGATACTTCTCGGTGCATTTTTAACCTTTGAAACACAGAATAGAATGAAATAATGAATGACTGAGCTTACTGAAGTATGTATATGTGCACGTGGTGTTCTTTTGCCTTCTCCTAACACCTGGCGTGTATGTATTCAAATTTATACGAGAATACTTTCACTGTTTTATGTTTACTACATAATTTTGAACGATGAAGACATGTGAAAGACAGAACATAATTCAGTCAAAGTACTTGCTTGCCATTTCTAAACGCCCTGTTGGACGTCAGAAATGATTTATATTAAATTATATAACAATCAAAAAGAAAAGGCATCTATTTCATGTCTCTGAAATATATTGACAGACGTTTAGGATCGCGGTAACAGTAATGATTACAAACTCCTGGCACCAGCTTTACCTTCAATCTAGAGAGGATACACAGTATACCTTTCCAAAGGAGCGTGTCAAGTTTTTGCAAAACTAACATTAATTGTTGGACCAAAGCTTTGAAATATACAGAAAAGGAGTAAACATTGGGCGTTTATTCGCTTTTCCTACAGTTTCAGTTGTGTGGGTATGTTATAGCTATTTACAAATGAAATTGCCCATCACAATGCGATTAGCAAAACACGAAATCAGCTGAATTATTACTGGTAATTGTCTTTGAAGTTGGGTTCAATATAGGTTTACGAGCATACTTTTAACCGTAAAAATTGCTACACCGAACTCAATGAAATGTCAAGAGATACTCATTTAAAGTGTTTTTTAAGAATGTAAACATTCTCATTAAGGTTGTAACTAAAATTACTTATGTGCTTATACACCTGGAATATACTTCCACTGACATCGAAAATGGTGATTGTATTAAGGATGATAATTATATTGAATTTAATGTCACCGATCGGTTTTAAACATTGCTATTTAACCACATATTATGTGCATGAACACGTAACTAATTTTTCAACATTTCGAGACAAACGAATGCTTAATGGTCTGTAAATTAAGTAAAATGTAATAAATTGTTAATATAAGCTTAAATAGCTTAAGCAAATCAGTCATGTTCACTCAGCTACGTAATTCCCATAATATGAAAATTTATGTTTACTTGAATATTGTACTGATACTATAGAGAAAGCTGGTATTTTGATAGGAATGCACACTTACACTACTATCTCATGTTTTCCCCGTGTCTAACGGGTAGTCTCCTTCTCAACATTGTTTTCTCTAACCCATGGACTGTCGCAATTTTGACTGAACCCAGGAATTCATCCAATACTGTAGAATGAACAGCCAACTGTACAGTAAGTACCCGTTCTGTAATGTAAACTGCTGTCTGCGCTGCTATTCACAACAGAAGGTATTCCTGACTTATCTCAAACCTTTGAAATATTCCACAAATCACTCAATAAGCTTGATTTAGGTATTTTCTGTTGTTGATGAAGAAGAGTTTTTATCTCGATATCCAAATTTTCAAATAAGCAAACACGTCTGATTTAGCTTAAATGGTTGACATTGTTGCTTTATTTTTATATTTAGGAATACAAGGTATTCAGACCGAAGCTTTTTCATAACAAATAAGAATATTGAGACTTTTAACACTGAAAACTATTCCTGTTATTGCATTATATTTCGACAGTTAACACTACTTCCCTCAATTCAGTTTAAACTTCTCTCATTACGTTTTAGTAACTCACTTTCGTTTGATTTATTATCAGGTAAAACGTTCTCATGTGCAGTTTTGTATAATATAATTCCAACGGACTCTTTCCTAATCAGTTATACTGTAAGTAACGATCTATTTTCTCTTTCCGAAACAACTCTTGCTAATGGTATAGTCAGTCTTAAACTGACTCTACTCAGGTGTTTCTTGATTGGTTGAAGGCAAACAGAGGTTCCCGCCCATTGTATAGCACACCTGTATGAAAGCTATCTGACATGGTAGTTGTTATCCCGTCAATGAACCGATATACTATATAAACTGTCGCAAACTAGGCTTTCATATCGCGAGTGGAAATGTTTAAACCTTCTGTATGAACGCTATATGTTTGTATTCATATTGTTGCCCAACTCTAAAATTGCTAGAATATTTATACAATATGAAATGTCATGATAAAGTTGCTTCATAAACGTGTTAAAGTAAGTTATGATTGTTAAAGAATTCGACGACTTTACATGAAGTTATAGATAGTGGCAAACTATTATTTCGTCGAAGGATCCCGATGATTACAACACAACATACTCAAAACGCGTACACCTAAGCAAACTGAACGTCTCTTTTGCCGCGGTTGTTGTTGAATGGATCTCTTGGTTATTGGCGTTAATTGTCATCTTGGGTACACAGTAAGCCTTTGACTGCTGGATTTGTTCTTCCATCAGCAGTGTTGAATTTACATCTATTATTTCCGATATTTCCATGATTTCGCCGCCATTCATTACTTGTACGTTCCTGAGTTGTTCAATGTAGGGCATTGGATTTTGGTTCACTATAATCAACAGAATGCATTCGCTTTTTATTCCGAATAACCTGTCAATTTGGACAAACGTTTGGTTTTTAGGGCAATTGAAACAGTTGAAGGACATAGATAATAATTATTATATCACAAAATCAATACGCATATGTTTTAGCTTCTGTGTGTACGGCCAGGTGTTTAGCAATGGGACTTGAAAATTCGTTGAAATTTCTATGCAGCCTTAACCCATGACAAGAGGTCAAGTGGGTTGCCACAAAGAAAGCACTTCAGTCCATTTATCTTCATTTGTAAAGTGGAGGCAGAAGTGTAAAATATATCATTTGCAAAATAATCCTATTTCAGTGCTCCTGATACAACACGAATAATTCATTTTCGTTTTCTATTTATGTGTGTGTGTGTGTGCGTGTGCGTGTATGCGTGCGTGCTGTGTGCGTGCGTGCGTGCGTGCGTGTGTCGTGCGTGTTTGCGTGCGTGCGTTTGTGTGCGTGTTATGTTTTGAAGATTAAAACATAATGACAAAATAATGTTCTACAAGTTTTTGCAACAGCCCGAGATGAATGTAACATCGAATATTTACTTCTTTTATTTTTTGACTGCAATCAACAATTGCTGTTTAGAAATAAAATGAATGATCAAATTAATAACAATTAAACTTTACTTGCAAACATTGCAAAACAGCATGGCTACATACATTTAACACACAACACAACGTTGTATAATGAAGACATCTACAAGGGCATGCATTAAGCAGCGAAGCCGAAGGTGTGAGCAGTTATTTACAAAGTTGAGCTGACAGACGAAAAGAAGTTTGTTTTATAACAGCCCCATTTTGTCAGTCGCAATTTTTGGCTCCACAAATGTGCGAAAAGGAACAATTTTAACAAACAAGCGCGTATTAAAGACACTGAAGAAATCAAGATGCCGTACCTTGACGTCCATCATTACGATGATTGAGAGCTATCAACAGTTGCGCAATCCGTCAGTGTAAATCAAATGTTAACTGTCCCCCTGACAAGACGAGCGTTCTCTCACTGACCGCAGGGCCTTGTCAGTTTAGGTCAACGTAATTAACCAATGACCAGAAAGAACAACCTCTACCTAGGCTAGACAAAAATATGTTTACATTTTCGTATTGATTTGTCAAATACACGATTGGCGTGTTTTATTTAAGAATGCAACTCCATCTGGAACGTTTTACTGTTAGTGCCGTTACCATACTCCGATCACTAATCGCATTATCCTAAATTTTGTCAAATTACACTTGTATGGGACCGGGTGTTTTGGCGGGGCGGACGGACGTGCGGGACGAACATCTAAAAAGTAATTATAATACTCTGGCCTAACTAACAAACTTATTGTGTACACAGTATACACAAATCATTTTCTGTCAATTGAGTTGTGCATATCCATCAGATGGTAATAATGTGATTATCAATTAATATTGCATGTCAATAGAATGTCAGTTTCAACAGTTTTATTACCCTGTTTGTTTGGATAATAGAAATATTGGCAAATGGCGGATTACACTGTCACGTGACACGCATGCGCACTGATCGATTGCGTAAGGCCGCCTACGCAAAATTATGGATACTAATGCTCACGATAATTAGAAATTACAAATTAACAACATGCTTGTTTCACAAAAAACAAGGTTTTCGGAATAACATTTAGAACAGATAGTTTGTTGTTGATTTTCGTGATGTATTAGTTGAAATTCATAAATGGGTTTCCTGCATTCAATGTATGAATCATTTGGACTGTCAGGAATATAGAAAACTATGTTGTATAATTCGTGATGTAATGGTTCACATACATAAGCTTAGTACATTTACACAAAGAAACGGTTAAAATTAGACACGTGAAGAAAAAACACAAATTGCCATTTGAACGTCGTGCCTAGAAAAAAGTATCATGATTTACTTATATAGTGTTTGTAATACAAAGCGGTTTAGGACTGACCATTCATCTGCTTATACATACAAGTACATGTAGAGTTTCAGAGAACAATATCCTGATAAGACATCATAATGCAATAATAAAATAAAAATAAAAAATGAGAATGTCAAGACATGGAGACGTAATCATTGCAGAAGTAGACTAAAAGAATTGGCAAGGAAATTAATTTGTCAAAATTTGAACAGTATATTTACTATTCTGGGATACGATTAAAATATCACAGGTAAATTCAAATAAAAACTACGGTTTTATTAGGTCTCTATCCAGAGGAAACAAAGTCGAAGTTTAGGGATAAGTTCTCTTTACGATATACCTACCAAAAATGTCTGTCATCTTATCAATAACCATCACAGGGACAAATCTGGTCGTTGTAACATATAGATCTATTTCCTCAATCGAATACTGGCCGAAGTCCCCGAACAAATTAACAGCCAGCCGTTTTGGCATTAGTTAGCTTGCACCTGGTCTCGACATACAGACACCATTCACTTCATGTCAATGTTACACGACAAAAACACTGGCTTCATCGCACAAACAGCATGTTTTCAGTCAGCAAATGTCTTCTCATGTATGGTCAGAAACAGATGGCCAATTAAAGACACGGTGTTCATCTTGATAAGTGTCACCTGTGTATAACTAATTTAGTACAGTGTAGTTTGACCTATGGCTTAAAACTATCTCATTACAACAAATATTACCTTGATACATGGTACTCACTCGCTGGAATTGTTGTATTTGTTGCTAATTTCAAAACTTTATTTAGTTATATACCTTAAGACATATCTACATGGCGATATCATTACCCTAACGCCCTACAACGAGTGCACGTGTGATTAGAGCTATTTATCGCGACAATAAGACACACCACTTCTTATGTTACAATTTATGTCCAACTACCGTTCGTGAAGGACATTAGCGAACCATTTTACAGCGTTTTTATTTCTCGATCATGCCAGATGTTTAATTTGACAAGAGCCAGCTAAAACCGCAAAAACTGCGAAATTATCCTCAAGTAGCATATTAAGGTGAATAATAATTTTAAGTAGTTTGGTCCTTCGGAGGAATGTAGATTTAAATAAAACATTTCATCTACGAAGCTCAGCGAAATACATTGATTGAGACTTACAGCACCAAAACTATTCATTCTTCAGAACATTGTCTAGTGAACGTCCAATGCTTCGCATTTAAAACAGTTTGATAGCCGTCGCACCTGTGGTATCGCCAACGTTTTTTGAAGCGGCCCCCAGTATAAATGTCCACGGGGCATATCTTCCCACCAAAAAAGAACGTCACCATATTGAAGTGGGCGTATTTACTCGACAAAACACTCCGCAAAATTTAATAAAATGTCCAAATTAAACAAAAGAGATAAATGGCACACTACAGGCACAAGAAACCCCCAAACTCACTTTTGAGCTTGTCCAGTGGCAAAACAGGCACGGGGTTTTCATTATCATTTAATATCAAATTATAAGACGTTTGTAAGTTTTTCGGAAGTTATCAAGTATTTTTTTCATATGACTCCGCAGTCAATAAGATACACACACGACAACAGACACACACGAGATAATATATACACACAAGACAACAGTTACACAAAAGACAACAGTTACACACAAGACAACAGTTACACACAAGACAACAGTTACACACAAGACAACAGTTACACACAAGACAACAGTTACACACAAGACAACAGTTATACAAAAGACAACAGTTACACACAAGACAACAGTTACACACAAGACAACAGTTACACACAAGACAACAGATACACACAAGACAACAGTTACACACAAGACAACAGTTACACACAAGGCAACAGATATACAAAAGACAACAGTTACACACAAGACAACAGTTACACACAAGACAACAGTTACACACAAGACAACAGTTATACAAAAGACAACAGTTACACACAAGACAACAGTTACACACAAGACAACAGTTACACACAAGACAACAGTTATACAAAAAACAACAGTTACACACAAGACAACAGATACACACGAGACAACAGTTACACACAATACAATAATTACACACAAGACAACAGTTACACGCAAGACAATAGTTACACACAAGACAACAGTTACACACAAGGCAACAGATACACACAAGACAACAGTTACACACAAGACAACAGTTACACACAAGACAACAGTTACACACAAGGCAACAGATATACAAAAGACAACAGTTACACACAAGACAACAGTTACACACAAGACAACAGTTACACACAAGACAACAGTTATACAAAAGACAACAGTTACACACAAGACAACAGTTACACACAAGACAACAGTTACACACAAGACAACAGTTATACAAAAGACAACAGTTACACACAAGACAACAGATACACACGAGACAACAGTTACACACAAGACAATAATTACACACAAGACAACAGTTACACACAAGACAATAGTTACACACAAGACAACAGTTACACACAAGGCAACAGATACACACAAGCTAACATTTACCCACAAGAAAATAATGAAAGTGTTTCAAGAAAGATTGAATATCACCATTTTACCAATGCTTTATCGTCTATAAACTAACAGTGCAATGTGTGAGGAATAGGATTTGTTGTTTTTTGGCACCTGAACCACTTCCGGCAATGAGCCTCGGAATCCAGCCGGCACTGCTAGTTTTAGTCTTGGTATGTAATGTTTGCGTCAGTAGGACATCTTTTACAGATGGAAACTTCCATTGACATAAGGAGTTATACCAAAGTATAAAGAACGATACACCCTTGTAAGGAAAGAACGAATGTTCTTTTAAAAACAAATACGGTAGGAAATTGACACAGGTGTTAAAGTGATTTTTCAAAGGCCTTTTATCACATAAACAGTCAATTAATCTATTTGTACTACCTCGTTTTAATGGAGGGACATTGGACAGATCGAAGTTGACAGGGACGGTGAGGATAACGAAGCTAATAAGCGTCCAGGTACTGCACACATTGATAAGTTTTGTAGGAAACACACCGATATTTAATCGCTGCTTGATGGCATAGGCATGATCCTGGTCAATGTGCGATATTCTGAATATGACAAACATCTATTAGACGATCACAACGTTTAGTTGTTATACAGAGCTGTTTATTTAATTGTTCATATTTGACCGTGTCCTGTCATGTGTTATTTTCTCAGAATGATAATTACACAGCATTCATTTCAGCTTTTAACAAAGTAAAGCTGCGTTTTAGACTTTTTTGCGGGTGGGATATGCTGTTGATTATGGTTTCTCTCGCACGAACCGGTATAGGATTTAACTGATAAAATACTTTGTTTTAAAAAAAAGAAATCCAGGCTCGCATACCAACCACGGGACTCGAAACCTCGCTGTTCTTATTGCCGCTATTTCCAGAAAGTTGTGGGTATTTTTAAGACAAATTGTATTTAGTTGGAGGTTCTGGTGTTCTGAAAACGGTCTCTGTTGGTGCAAACAGAACGGAAAAGACAATTAATGAAGTATTTCAACGTTGTCTTGTTTTTATTGACTGTGAACAGCGACCTCGCGGTAAGGATCTGGAAGTTTGTATCAAGAGAAACAGTCGACAGAGAAGCACGCAAGGGAGATTAGTCGGCACGACGGATGGGAATATTTCATTGCATTTTTGTAAACGCAAGTTTAACATTCATATACTTTTTGAACGTTGCATTCCAGAATGGCGTATTGGATATTTGTATCAAGTCAATCAATATTTATTTATTGTTGGGTACTATAACAACAGTTTTACATAAGCTATGAATAGTTTTTGACCGACAGAACCAATAAATAAATATAACATATAATTACACTACAGTTTATAAACAATGATAATGCATAGTAACAAAACAAAATTAAAATATTGATCATGCACATAGATAAAAATACTAAAAAAAGAAATAATATAAAACAGAACTGCCTGACATATAAACATGCAACAGACCAAACTTAGCACAACATATTTTTACGTAGAGCCCGTAACAATAACAGTAGCAGTTCTCTCCTCCCGAAATATGAATGTTGAAACTTAATTTAAAATATATTTTCACACCTAATAGTTTCACTTGGTCTTCACATGTAATGACATTATTGTTCAGATTAAAATATTATTGGTGCCTTGTGTTTTATTTTCTATTGCATTGGCTTGAAACTTATCTGGATGTGCCTGCATTTTATTATCAGAAAACCAATTTATTAAGTGAAGGCTATCGTTCTGCAAAGTTTCCATAACATTATCGATATTATGATCCGCATACATTACCGTATTATCATCAGCATAATTGTATAAGTTTCTTGTATGTACAAAGTGAAAATTGTCGTTTATAAATATGTTAAAAAGAACCGGTCCTAAAAGTTAGCCTTGGGGTACGCCCTTATATATCGATTGAAAATCGCTGTTTATAGCTTCTCCAAGTTTCATATTGATTTATATTACTTAAGTAACTTTTAATTAAACTCAGAGCATTGTCAGTTACTCCATAGTATTTAACTTTCAAAGAAAAAAGATTGCGAGGAAGGCAGTCGAATTCTTTCGAAAAGTCCATTAAGACTACAGCTACGTACTTATTTTGATCTAAAGCTGATTTCCAATCCTCTGTATTATTTTTAAAGTGTTATCTGGCATCCATAACCGAGTCTAAAAGCAGATAAAGGGTTAACTGATTCTCATAGTAATATGCTGACTGGTCTGTTGTTACCTTTAAATAAAGTGCTGTTCTTCTTGTGCAGAGGCTTGACCTGAGCAGTTTTCAGGCTACCGAGAGATGTTCTTGCTGTAAAAAAATGATTTATTAAGTTAGATATATGGTGAGATATAGTTGGTTTTGCCAGTTTCACAAGCTGCGATTCCATCATAGACTGTTGTTTGTTTGATATTAACAGAATTAAAAAAATCAACAAACGTTGTGTCAATTGGTTGGAAATCTAAACTAACTTAGACACTGTTCATTTTTACAATACATGTACATGGCTGATTTTCATTAACTAATTTTCTGTCAGTGCCAATAGTTTTAGCCACATTTACAAATTTACAAAACACATTTTGCTGATTAAATATTAAAACCTATTCTTCATTTAAAATGACATCATTATGTTTTGAACTACCCTTATTAGTTAAGAAATCTCTAATAATAGACCAAATCTATACATAAATTGTTCATTATACATACTTCTTATTCTTTTTAATAATGTAGAACATTTTCTTTGCTTTAAAGTCAATATTTGTTTATTGTCGGATACCATGTGACATTTAAAACATGTATAGCTATTTACCGACATGGGTCCCAATTCTGAGATGTTCTATGAGAAAAGTATATATTTTTGCAGCATTCTTTTTCTACATATGACAGGCTTTAATTCCTCGTTTATGTAGGGTAAAGGTTTGTTTATACATTTTTTCTGTTTTAATGGAGTATGTATATTTCTGCTTCTATGAAAGCATGACTGAACTGACCATAGCTGCTATATAACTCCTGAGCATTAGAATCCAAATTATGCAGTTAACAATCCAAATTAGAACAGGAAACGCCGAAATGCGACGAAACCAGGTTTTTTAATGATTGCCAGTAAAATATGCCTTTGTAGAATTTTTCATATTTTACGAACAGTTACAATGATTGGTTATTATAAATGAACTGTATCTTAAGGTGTTCAGGTAAGACTGTTCTTCTATTTCTAGTAACAGTGACCTTGACCGTGACACTAGGACTCTAAACGCAATCCCATGAATGGTCTGTTCCTGTATACCAAGTTTAATGTAGGGGTAATTTAAGCAATCCCATGAAAGGGCTCCATAAATTCTACCTCTATCTCAAGTTTGGTCACAATTTGTCAACCTAAACTTAATGTATTTAGTACTAACCGTTTTTCTATTTTAATATTTATATATTGATATTGACCTTGACCAATAGGGCCCCAAACGCAATCCCATGTAAGGCCACCATAAACTCTTCCTTTTTTCCTAGTTTGGTCACAATATGTCAACCCTTTCTAACGTTATTCAGTACCAAACATGTTTTAGTAACAGTGACCATCACCTTGATCATAGGGAGCCCCAAATGCAGTCCAATGAAAGGTCTCCATAAACTCTTCCTATATTTCAACCCTTACTCAAGTTATTCAGTACCATAGGGGAGTTGGACAATCTCACATGAGCCCGCCCGATTCTAAAAGCCATGTTTCACCTTGTGAAAAATTTGTTAATAAAGTGATTAACAGCAAAATGCTTAAAACTTATACAGGTTCTATATCTTGGTTGTACACGTTTTATTTCCACGTAAAATTGAACACAAATCATTTTGTGAATATCACTGAAAGTACAACTAAAATTAACGGTTGTATTTAATATTTCCTTCCCGGTTTGTAAGACGAACATAAAAGAGTGAAGGTCCTTTGAAATACATGCTGAACCCAAAACAATAACAACAACAACATCATCATCATCATCATCAACAACAACAACAACAACAACAACAACAACAACAACAACAACATTAAGACGACAACCAGGTTTTAGTGAAGCAAAACATAACACCATCTAAATAGTACGTCAAACATGTATACAGCATCAACTGAAGTTTTTGTATGTTAATCTACTGTGTTTCTTTTCGCACAAAATTAATGTCCATCTAAATTATCACGTGCTTTTGAAAGGAGAAAACCATTTAAACTGTTTAGTCTTCCGATCTTGTCATGAGGTTTGGAAGGCAAACATTGAGAGATACACTTTTCAACAAGCCGTCTAGTTTTTGCCGGTGGTTTTTTCACAGCACAGGAGCAACGCACCTGGTAGACGTAAACAATGCATTTGTACGAAGGCAAAACAACTCCCGAGCCCAGCGCTGTTATCTTGACCCTCGACCTTGGTGCAGATCTGAATGCTGTACCTTTCCGCGGAAGAACTTAAGGTGCAATATAAATTAAATTGCGAAACGTATCATTTCATTTTGACTCGGTTTATCCCAATACTATTACATAACAACGCTTGCAAAACAACCGTTCTCCTGATCCCTATTGCTGACTTGTGTTTTGTGTGGAATCCTTTTGTACGCGTAAGAAACCCTCTTGTCTGGCTTGGTGATTACCAACCAACCTCAAAAAACAACCTTATTTATTCTAAAACAATAATTAGGGGGTAAAACTAAGCTGTATATTACAAATTGACATGTGGCCACAACGTTGTCTGGGGTTAATAAATAATCATCGGTGACCAAGCTTGTTGAACAATTTACAGAATGGACAAATATGTTTTTCATTTATCGATAAAATAAATAGTTAAAATAATCAATATAAGTAAAATTGTAGCCTGCACTTTTTTCTGTATTTTGAGCTTGACTTATTTGGTGTGTTGGTGCATTCGTCATAATCGATCTAAGTAAAATTAATGAACAGAAAAAAAATGAAAAGTCCTCCATTGTAAATGGCCCACACAAAATGCAAACACCAAAATGATTTGAGATCGCCAGGCATCAATGTTTGACGTGATAGTTTATGAAACTGAATCTAATCATCAGATAGCTAGCTTAATATTGTGGGTTGAACACCTTAATCCCATTGAACAGGTGGGTCACGGAATACACCGATACTGGCTTCAGATCTGTAAACATTGTGAAGTGCCGGGTCTGCTGGTAAGACCCAACAGGTAAGATTGTGAACGCTGTAAAAAGTTGTTTAGAAATGTGTGTAGTTGCTTCTGACATTAGAAGACGAAAAGATCTCATACAGACAAAGTCTGGATTATGTAAAGATATTTTGTCTGGGAGGAAATCTACTTTCAATACCTCAATGGATCTTAATCAGAGGCGATAAATTTAGTTTTAAGTGTCATAGATGTATGATGCAATTTTTGGTTATTTTTTTTTTTTGAAAATTGTCGCTTTAAAGCTTTCAAACAGAATAAACTTAACTGTGAGAGTGATATTGAGCGTTGGCAATCTAGTTTAACCCAAAGTGGACTCTTCTATATGTGTCTAACGTCTCATTATAGCATCATAGTACTGCGTCGCCGCAATTATACCGGCTTAAATTAAATCAAGACATGTCATGATGTGATAAGGGTCTTTCTGTGGAACAAAGACAGTATGATAAACAAAATATTAACATTATATTTGTTTGAAAATTGCTTTTTTGAATCTCAGAGTAAAAATTCGACTTTAAAACTTTGTGTACACGTGCCATGACTTTCTTGTGTACTTTTTTGATTTGTTGAAAGGGAGGAGAAGGTCTGGATTTCCGATTCTAAAGCTATGATATTTTCTCTACAAAGCAGATCGTGTGAATTATTGTTTTTTTAGAAGGATTTATGTGTATTTAATAACCTCAATTTTCTGTCTAAATGTCTTGCTAAATACAGTTAAAACTCGAGATGTCGAAGTCGTTGGGACCTCGAAAAATACTTCGAGATATCGATACTTCGATTGAACCGAAATAAAGAAAGTGTATAACTAGACCCAACAGATTCGAACAAGGTTAGATATAACCAGAACATTGACTTAACAAATTCGACATAGCGAGTATCGACTGTATTGTGAACCGATACCCAAATATATGCTTGACTAGTTTTAGCAAACTTTATCACATTGACGCACTGGAATTTCTAACAAATTTACCAGGAAAGAAAAATGTGCCGCAACATGGTACTTTTGCATCTGACAGTGAAAATATTCATACACTAATTTCATTAGATTTTACGTTTTACTTTCCGAGGATCAGTCATTTTCAATGTTCACAATTGACCATTTAATAAAAGCACATGTGCGTACGAAGCTTTTTACAGTTGTAAACAATATGGCACATAGGGTAGTGTACCACGACCCAGTCTAACACTTACCATACCAAGGCGCGTCACATAGAGTAGTGTACCACGACCCAGTCTGGCACCAACCATACCAAGGCGCGTCACGTAGGGTAGTGTACCACGACCAAGTCTGACACTAACCATACCAAGGCGCGTCGCATAGGGTAGTGTACCACGACCCAGTCTGGCACCAGCCATGCCAAGGCGCGTCACGTAGGGTAGTGTACCACGACCAAGTCTGACACTAACCATACCAAGGCGCGTCACATAGAGTAGTGTACCACGACCCAGTCTGGCACCAACCATACCAAGGCGCGTCACGTAGGGTAGTGTACCACGACCAAGTCTGACACTAACCATACCAAGGCGCGTCACATAGGGTAGTGTACCACGACCCAGTCTGGCACCAGCCATACCAAGGCGCGTCACGTAGGGTAGTGTACCACGACCAAGTCTGACACTTACCATACCAAGGCGCGTCACATAGGGTAGTGTACCACGACCCAGTCTGGCACCAACCATACCAAGGCGCGCCACGTTGGGTAGTGTACCACGACCAAGTCTGACACTAACCATACAAAGGCGCGTCACACAGGGTAGTGTACCACGACCCAGTCTGCCACTAACCATACAAAGGCGCGTCACATAGGGTAATGTACAACGACCAAGTCTGACACTTACCATACCAAGGCGCGTCACGTAGGGTAATGTACAACGACCCTGACACTAACAATACCAAGGCGCGTCACGTAGGGTAGTGTACCACGACTAAGTCTGACACTTACCATACCAAGGCGCGTCAAGTAAGGTAATGTACAACGACCCAGTCTGACACTAACAATACCAAGGCGCGTCACGTAGGGTAGTGTACAACGACTCTGACACTAACCATACCAAGGCGCGTCACGTAGGGTAGTGTACAACGACCCTGACATTAACGATACCAAGGTGCGTCACGTAGGGAAGTGTTCAACGACTCTAAAACTAACCATACCAAGGCGCGTCACGTAGGATAGTCTACAACAACCCTGACATTAACAATACATAAGCGCGTCACGTAAAGTAGTGTACAACGACCAAGTCTGACACTAACCATAAAAGGCTCGACACATAGGGTAGTGTACCACGACCCAGTCTGACACTAACCATACCAAGGCGCGTCACATAGGGTAGTGTACACCGAGCCAATCTGACACTAACCATACCAAGGCGCGTCACGTAGGGTAATGTACAACGACCCAGTCTGACACTAACCATACCAAGGCGCGTCACGTAGGGTAGTGTACACTGACCCAGTCTGACACTAACCATACCAAGGCGCGTTATGTAGGGTAGTGTACAACGACCCAGTCTGACACTAACCATACCAAGGCGCGTCACGTAGGGTAGTGTACAACGACCCTGACACTAACCATATTAAGGCGCTTCACTTAGGATAGTGTACACCGACCCAGTCTGACACTAACCATACCAAGGCGCGTCACTTAGGATAGTGTACAACGACCCAGTCTGACACTAACCATATCAAGGGGCGTCACTTAGGATAGTGTACACCGACCCAGTCTGACACTAACCATATCAAGGCGCATCACTTAGGTTAGTGAACACCGACCCAGTCTGACACTAACCATATCAAGGCGCGTCACTTAGGATAGTGTACACCGACCCAGTCTGACACTAACCATACCAAGGCGCGTCACGTAGGGTAGTGTACAACCACACAGTATGACACTAACCATACCAAGGCGCGTCACATAGGGTAGTGTACCACGACCCAGTCTGGCACCAACCATACCAAGGCGCGTCACGTAGGGTAATGTACAACGACCCAGTCTGACACTAACCATACCAAGGCGCGTCACGTAGGGTAGTGTACACCGACCCAGTCTGACACTAACCATACCAAGGCGCGTCAAGTAGGGTAGTGTACAACGACCTTGTATGACACTAACCATACCAAGGCGCGTTATGAAGGGTAGTGTACAACGACCCAGTATGACACTAACCATACCAAGGCGCGTCACGTAGGGTAGTGTACAACGACCCAGTATGACACTAACCATACCAAGGCGCGTCACGTAGGGTAGTGTACAACGACCCAGTATGACAATAACCATACCAAGGCGCGTTATGTAGGGTAGTGTACAACGACCCAGTATGACACAAACCATACCAAGGCGCGTTATGTAGGGTAGTGTACAACGACCCAGTCTGACACTAAAAATACCAAGGTGCGTCACGTAAGATAGTGTACAACGATCCTGACACTAACGATACCAAGGCGCGTCACGTAGGATAGTGTACACCGACCCAGTCTGACACTAACAATACCAAGGTGCGTCACATAGGGTAGTGTACAACGACCCTGACACTAACCATACCAAGGCGCGTCACGTAGGGTAGTGTACAACGACCCAGTATGACACTAACCATACCAAGGCGCGTCACGTAGGGTAGTGTTCAACGACCCAGTATGACAATAACCATACCAAGGCGCGTTATGTAGGGTAGTGTACAACGACCCAGTATGACACAAACCATACCAAGGCGCGTTATGTAGGGTAGTGTACAACGACCCAGTCTGACACTAAAAATACCAAGGTGCGTCACGTAAGATAGTGTACAACGATCCTGACACTAACGATACCAAGGCGCGTCACGTAGGATAGTGTACACCGACCCAGTCTGACACTAACAATACCAAGGTGCGTCACATAGGGTAGTGTACAACGACCCTGACACTAACCATACAAATGCGCGTCAAGTAGGGTAATGTACATCGACCCTGACACTAACCATACCTATGCGCGTCACGTAGGTTAATGTACAACGACCCTGACACTAACGATACCAAGGCGCGTCACGTAGGGAAGTGTACAACGACCCAGTATGACACTAACCATACCAAGGTGCGTCACGTAGGGTAGTGTACCACGACTAAGTCTGACACTTACCATACCAAGGCGCGTCACGTAAGGTAATGTACAACGACCCAGTCTGACACTAACAATACCAAGGCGCGTCACGTAGGGTAGTGTACAACGACCTTGACACTAACCATACCTAGGCGCGTCACGTAGGGTAGTGTACAACGACCCTGACACTAACGATACCAAGGCGCGTCACGTAGGGAAGTGTACAACGACCCTGACACTAACCATACCAAGGTGCGTCACGTAGGGTAGTGTACCACGACTAAGTCTGACACTTACCATATCAAGGCGCGTCACGTAAGGTAATGTACAACGACCCAGTCTGACACTAACCATACCAAGGCGCGTCACATAGGGTAGTGTACACCGAGCCAGTCTGACACTAACCATACCAAGGCGCGTCACGTAGGGTAATGTACAACGACCCAGTCTGACACTAACCATACCAAGGTGCGTCACGTAGGGTAGTGTACGTCGACCCAGTCTGACACTAACCATACCAAGGCGCGTTATGTAGGGTAGTGTACACCGACTCTGACACTAACCATACCAAGGCGCGTCACGTAGGGTAGTGTACACCGAGCCAGTCTGACACTAACCATACCAAGGCGCGTCACGTAGGGTCGTGTACAACGACCCTGACACTAACCATATCAAGGCGCTTCACTTAGGATAGTGTACACCGACCCAGTCTGACACTAACCATACCAAGGCGCTTCACTTAGGATAGTGTACACCGACCCAGTCTGACACTAACCATACCAAGGCGTGTCACTTAGGATAGTGTACACCGACCCAGTCTGACACTAACCATACCAAGGCGCGTCACTTAGGTTAGTGTACACCGACCCAGTCTGACACTAACCATATCAAGGCACGTCACAAAGGGTAGTGTACAACCACCCAGTATGACACTAACCATACCAAGGCGCGTCACGTAGGGTAGTGTACAACCATCCAGTATGACACTAACCATACCAAGGCGCGTCCCATAGGGTAGTGTACACCGAGCCAGTCTGACACTAACCATACCAAGGCGCGTCACGTAGGGTAGTGTACACCGACCCGGTCTGACACTAACCATACCAAGGCGCGTCACGTAGGGTAGTGTACACCGACCCATTCTGACACTAACCATACCAAGGCGCGTCACGTAGGGTAGTGTACAACGACCTAGTATGACACTAACCATACCAAGGCGCGTTATGTAGGGTAGTGTACAACGACCTAGTATGACACTTACCATACCAAGGCGCGTCACGTAGGATAGTGTACAACGACCCAGTATGACACTAACCATACAAAGGCGCGTCACGTAGGGTAGTGTACAACGACCCAGTATGACAATAACCATACCAAGGCGCGTCACGTAGGGTAGTGTACAACCACCCAGTATGACACTAACCATACCAAGGCGCGTTATGTAGGGTAGTGTACAACGACCCAGTATGACACTAACCATACCAAGGCGCGTTATGTAGGGTAATGTACAACGACCCAGTCTGACACTAACAATACCAAGGTGCGTCACGTAAGATAGTGTACAACGATCCTGACACTAACCATACCAAGGCGCGTCACGTAGGATAGTGTACACCGACCCTGTCTGACACTAACCATACCAAGGCGCGTTATGTAGGGCAGTGTACACCGACCCTGACACTAACCATACCAAGGCGCGTCACGTAGGGTAGTGTACAACGACCCTGACACTAACCATATCAAGGCGCTTCACTTAGGATAGTGTACACCGACCCAGTCTGACACTAACCATACCAAGGCGCGTCACTTAGGATAGTGTACAACGACCCAGTCTGACACTAACCATATCAAGGGGCGTCACTTAGGATAGTGTACACCGACCCAGTCTGACACTAACCATATCAAGGCGCATCACTTAGGTTAGTGTACACCGACCCAGTCTGACACTAACCATATCAAGGCGCGTCACTTAGGATAGTGTACACCGACCCAGTCTGACACTAACCATACCAAGGCGCGTCACGTAGGGTAGTGTACAACCACACAGTATGACACTAACCATACCAAGGCGCGTCACATAGGGTAGTGTACCACGACCCAGTCTGGCACCAACCATACCAAGGCGCGTCACGTAGGGTAATGTACAACGACCCAGTCTGACACTAACCATACCAAGGCGCGTCACGTAGGGTAGTGTACACCGACCCAGTCTGACACTAACCATACCAAGGCGCGTCAAGTAGGGTAGTGTACAACGACCTTGTATGACACTAACCATACCAAGGCGCGTTATGAAGGGTAGTGTACAACGACCCAGTCTGACACTAACCATACCAAGGCGCGTCACGTAGGGTAGTGTACAACGACCCAGTCTGACACTAACCATACCAAGGCGCGTCACGTAGGGTAGTGTACAACGACCCAGTATGACAATAACCATACCAAGGCGCGTTATGTAGGGTAGTGTACAACGACCCAGTATGACACAAACCATACCAAGGCGCGTTATGTAGGGTAGTGTACAACGACCCAGTCTGACACTAAAAATACCAAGGTGCGTCACGTAAGATAGTGTACAACGATCCTGACACTAACGATACCAAGGCGCGTCACGTAGGATAGTGTACACCGACCCAGTCTGACACTAACAATACCAAGGTGCGTCACATAGGGTAGTGTACAACGACCCTGACACTAACCATACCAAGGCGCGTCACGTAGGGTAGTGTACAACGACCCAGTATGACACTAACCATACCAAGGCGCGTCACGTAGGGTAGTGTTCAACGACCCAGTATGACAATAACCATACCAAGGCGCGTTATGTAGGGTAGTGTAC
The DNA here is from genome assembly GCF_026914265.1 of Mya arenaria. NCBI lineage: Eukaryota > Metazoa > Mollusca > Bivalvia > Myida > Myidae > Mya > Mya arenaria. The sequence continues at coordinate 55,475,446 of NC_069132.1, read as the reverse complement.
AACGACCCAGTATGACACAAACCATACCAAGGCGCGTTATGTAGGGTAGTGTACAACGACCCAGTCTGACACTAAAAATACCAAGGTGCGTCACGTAAGATAGTGTACAACGATCCTGACACTAACGATACCAAGGCGCGTCACGTAGGATAGTGTACACCGACCCAGTCTGACACTAACAATACCAAGGTGCGTCACATAGGGTAGTGTACAACGACCCTGACACTAACCATACAAATGCGCGTCAAGTAGGGTAATGTACATCGACCCTGACACTAACCATACCTATGCGCGTCACGTAGGTTAATGTACAACGACCCTGACACTAACGATACCAAGGCGCGTCACGTAGGGAAGTGTACAACGACCCAGTATGACACTAACCATACCAAGGTGCGTCACGTAGGGTAGTGTACCACGACTAAGTCTGACACTTACCATACCAAGGCGCGTCACGTAAGGTAATGTACAACGACCCAGTCTGACACTAACAATACCAAGGCGCGTCACGTAGGGTAGTGTTCAACGACCTTGACACTAACCATACCTAGGCGCGTCACGTAGGGTAGTGTACAACGACCCTGACACTAACGATACCAAGGCGCGTCACGTAGGGAAGTGTACAACGACCCTGACACTAACCATACCAAGGTGCGTCACGTAGGGTAGTGTACCACGACTAAGTCTGACACTTACCATATCAAGGCGCGTCACGTAAGGTAATGTACAACGACCCAGTCTGACACTAACCATACCAAGGCGCGTCACATAGGGTAGTGTACACCGAGCCAGTCTGACACTAACCATACCAAGGCGCGTCACGTAGGGTAATGTACAACGACCCAGTCTGACACTAACCATACCAAGGTGCGTCACGTAGGGTAGTGTACGTCGACCCAGTCTGACACTAACCATACCAAGGCGCGTTATGTAGGGTAGTGTACACCGACTCTGACACTAACCATACCAAGGCGCGTCACGTAGGGTAGTGTACACCGAGCCAGTCTGACACTAACCATACCAAGGCGCGTCACGTAGGGTCGTGTACAACGACCCTGACACTAACCATATCAAGGCGCTTCACTTAGGATAGTGTACACCGACCCAGTCTGACACTAACCATACCAAGGCGCTTCACTTAGGATAGTGTACACCGACCCAGTCTGACACTAACCATACCAAGGCGTGTCACTTAGGATAGTGTACACCGACCCAGTCTGACACTAACCATATCAAGGCACGTCACTTAGGTTAGTGTACACCGACCCAGTCTGACACTAACCATATCAAGGCACGTCACAAAGGGTAGTGTACAACCACCCAGTATGACACTAACCATACCAAGGCGCGTCACGTAGGTTAGTGTACAACCATCCAGTATGACACTAACCATACCAAGGCGCGTCCCATAGGGTAGTGTACACCGAGCCAGTCTGACACTAACCATACCAAGGCGCGTCACGTAGGGTAATGTACAACGACCCGGTCTGACACTAACCATACCAAGGCGCGTCACGTAGGGTAGTGTACACCGACCCATTCTGACACTAACCATACCAAGGCGCGTCACGTAGGGTAGTGTACAACGACCTAGTATGACACTAACCATACCAAGGCGCGTTATGTAGGGTAGTGTACAACGACCTAGTATGACACTTACCATACCAAGGCGCGTCACGTAGGATAGTGTACAACGACCCAGTATGACACTAACCATACAAAGGCGCGTCACGTAGGGTAGTGTACAACGACCCAGTATGACAATAACCATACCAAGGCGCGTCACGTAGGGTAGTGTACAACCACCCAGTATGACACTAACCATACCAAGGCGCGTTATGTAGGGTAGTGTACAACGACCCAGTATGACACTAACCATACCAAGGCGCGTTATGTAGGGTAATGTACAACGACCCAGTCTGACACTAACAATACCAAGGTGCGTCACGTAAGATAGTGTACAACGATCCTGACACTAACCATACCAAGGCGCGTCACGTAGGATAGTGTACACCGACCCTGTCTGACACTAACCATACCAAGGCGCGTTATGTAGGGCAGTGTACACCGACCCTGACACTAACCATACCAAGGCGCGTCACGTAGGGTAGTGTACAACGACCCTGACACTAACCATATCAAGGCGCTTCACTTAGGATAGTGTACACCGACCCAGTCTGACACTAACCATACCAAGGCGCGTCACTTAGGATAGTGTACACCGACCCAGTCTGACACTAACCATATCAAGGCGCGTCACTTAGGTTAGTGTACACCGACCCAGTCTGACACTAACCATATCAAGGCACGTCACGTAGGTTGACACTAACCATACCAAGGCGCGTCACGTAGGGTCGTGTACAACCATCCAGTATGACACTAACCATACCAAGGCGCGTCACGTAGGGTAGTGTACAATCATCCAGTATGACACTAACCATACCAAGGCGCGTCACATAGGGTATTGTACACCGAGCCAGTCTGACACTAACCATACCAAGGCGTGTCACGTAGGGTAATGTACACCGACCCAGTCTGACACTAACCATACCAAGGCGCGTCACGTAGGGTAGTGTACACCGACCCAGTCTGACACTAACCATACCAAGGCACGTCACGTAGGGTAGTGTACAACGACCTAGTATGACACTAACCATACCAAGGCGCGTTATGTAGGGTAGTGTACAACGACCTAGTATGACACTAACCATACCAAGGCGCGTCACATAGGATAGTGTACAACGACCCAGTATGACACAACCATACCAAGGCGCGTCACGTAGGGTAGTGTACAACGACCCAGTATGACACTAACCATACCAAGGCGCGTCACGTAGGGTAGTGTACAACCACCCAGTATGACACTAACCATACCAAGGCGCGTTATGTAGGGTAGTGTACAACGACCAAGTATGACACTAACCATACCAAGGCGCGTTATGTAGGGTAATGTACAACGACCCAGACTGACACTAACAATACCAAGGTGCGTCACGTAAGATAGTGTACAACGATCCTGACACTAAACATACCAAGGCGCGTCACGTAGGATAGTGTACACCGACCCTGTCTGACACTAACAATACCAAGGTGCGTCACGTAGGGTAGTGTACATCGACCCTGACACTAACCATACCAATGCGCATCACGTAAGGTAATGTACATCGACCCTGACACTAACCATACCAAGGCGCGTCACGTAGGTTAGTGTACAACGACCCTGACACTAACGATACCAAGGTGCGTCACGTAGGGAAGTGTACAACGACCCTGACACTAACCATACCAAGGTGCGTCATGTAGGGAAGTGTACACCGACCCAGTCTGACACTAACAATACCCAGGCGCGTCACGTAGAAGAGTGTACAACGACCCAGTCTGACACTAACCATACCAAGGTGCGTCACGTAGGTTAGTGTACAACGACCCAGTCAGACACTAACAATACCAAGGCGCGTTATGTAGGGTAGTGTACAACGACCTAGTCTGACACTAACCATACCAAGGCGCGTCACGTAGGGTAGTGTAATACGACCCAGTCTGACACTAACAATACCAAGGTGCGTCATGTAGGGTAGTGTACCACGACCCTGACAATAACGATACTAAGGTGCGTCACGTAGGTAAGTGTACAACGACCCTGACACTAACGATACCAAGGTGCGTCACGTAGGGAAGTTTTCAACGACACTGACCATACCAAGGTGCGTCACGTAGGGAAGTGTTCAACGACCCTGACACTGACCATACCAAGGTGCGTCACGTAGGGAAGTGTACAACGACCCTGACACTAACGATACCAAGGTGCGTCACGTAGGGAAGTGTACAACGACCCTAACACTAACCATACCAAGGTGCGTCACGTAGGGTAGTGTACCACGACCCTGACAATAACGATACCAAGGTGCGTCACTTAGGGTAGGGTACAACGACCCTGACACTAACGATACCAAGGCGCGTCATGTAGGGTAGTGTACAACGACCCTGACACTAACGATACCAAGGTGTGTCAAGACGGTAACCTATATTATATCGAAATAGATGTATGGGCCAGTCAATATTCTTTTAAAAGGGAGTTCAATTTATAAATTTTACCCGGGTGTGTTCCCTGTCTTGAACAGCTCTGTCTGCAATTATCATTATGTTTCTAGAGAATGGCAAAACGTTTATAGCCGTGTAACAAATATTTTCCAGGAAATTAAGCACGTCGGTATGGTAAACCATTCCCGAAAGACAAATGAGTGACGGGAATGACAGATTTCTCAATAATCTACGTGTCGGGTCTCGCTCGTATATATACAGGAAAAATCCAACGTAGGGTTTAATTGCCTTTGGTTTTTTTTTCAGATGATCCGATGGCAACGAGATTTAGTACTTTAAACATAGGGGGTAAGGTACAAAAGCATGGTGCAAACTTTAACGCAGAAGTGAGTATATAAAAAGGATACCACATTCGTGGTCATTCAATACGGAACGAAAATCATTGGCGAGTTTTTGTTATTAATTAAAATATACGAGTTTAATAAATTTCGTCTTGAATGACCACGAATAAACACTAATTTGATTGTGTATTTGTGAACAGCACTAAATGATAAATGACAGTATCATATAATTGCTGAAAATGATAATAATCATTATGTATATTTAAGTTAATCACAAAGCATTATTTTCAGTCCATCTCTGACTGCTATGCGCTTAAATCACTTACGTCACGCATATCACGTGAGGACGATGAAAAGCACGTGACCACGTTCAAAATCGTGAAAGTTTTCTTTATTCTTAACCCTATAGAGAGCATTTTAGGGACCTACGCGCGAATAATTTGAAAATTTATTGTTAACATTAGTGTAACGTGCGAGCCAAACAAACAAACAAACACCAGATAGCCGAGCTTTCTGGCGTAATGAAACAAACACCAGCAGATCGCTTCAGGGAAAAGCATGCTCGACCCTGAAGGGGTCCACTGGTCTTTATATACACTTTGCTAATTTGCATATTATCAACCAAGTTTACATCCGGTATGAACGTACTTCCGTTTTATACGAATATTTTTATGAACGCACCTCCGCCGCCTACAGCTGACCGTTACACTAGTGTTTGCAGATATCATTCGCGGAATGCTGGCAGCCAAGTAATAATGACCTATATTCGCAATATATTCACACAACAATAATTGTTCACAGAAATTTAAAACTTTTGTTAGAGTTAACATATATAATGTTCCCGATTAGAACAAATTAGTGGATCAGTTTGTCTAATAAAATCTTTTAATTAGTAAAATGTTCATATAAAGAACATCATAACAGACGTGGAAAAAATATTTTAGCAAACCTTTTTTTTTCTTTCATTACAATATGTTTCCAATTGCTACTTGTAAATTTCCACTAATCAAGCTACTAAAAATGGTTTCTAAGAAATCTGGAAGCAATGTTTTTTACTACTCCCAGAAGGCATGTTAAAAACTTTCCGGGCTTAGCAGCCATTCAGGGATCGACACTTATCCACACTTATCTGTAGAAAATTCAAAACGTATGCAGGAAATTCCATGTAAACAGTACTAAACACATTAGGATTTTGACCAAACTGGTTTAATGGTAATTATCTTTAAAACACAAATTAAGAACAACACACGCATAATATATATCTTATATGAGGGGTGTTCGAAAACGTAAAACAACGAACCTGATTAATGCGGAAAACTAAACAGCGGCTCTACCAACCTTGATCCTAGGCCAGGGTTTCTACCAGTCTTGATCCTAGGCTAGGGTTTCTACCAAACTTGATCCTAGGCCAGGGTCTCTACCAACCTTGATACTAGACCAGAGTTTCTACTAGCCTGATGCTAGGTCAAGGTTTCTACCAGTCTTGATCATAGGCCAGGGTTTCTATCAGTCTTGATCCTAGGCCAGGGTTTCGACCAACCTTGATCCTAGGCCAGGGCTCGCACCTGTGGTAACAAGCTGCCAGCGAATACCTCTGAATGCGGCCGTTAACCGATTGGCACTTGGTCGTATGACATTAGGCGTAAATGATCATGACAGATATACGGAGATGATTGCTCCAACAGTGTTTTTGAGGTTGCCTATGGTTTAGACGTTCTCCACACACCTGTGTTGTTAGATGGATAGTTGTAGAGATGGCTAGGAATTATAAACTGTCGTTTTATAACAGGTTATGAAAACTACAAGGACTACAACTCACTGATATCGTGCTTGCTTCACACAGTAGGATAAACGTCAACAAAATACGAAGCAAACAACAAGAAACAATCGGGACAAAGAGCACATTTTAAAAAACATAAATGATTACATATATTATGCCGTTCAGCCTATGTTTGAGACGGGTCTTAATAATCATTTAATGATCTTTCAGTAATTGACATTATTATGTCATTATTTTGCTTGAAGACAAATATTTTCATTTTTTGATAATCACATTCATCACCTGTCATATTTTATCAAACTCTGTATCACATTTAAGGAGTATATAAACACATACATGTTTTCATTAAAATAGTGTTGATTTGGTAATCAATAAAGTAACAACTTTGTTTAACTTTGTGAAGGACTTTATACTCTATTTCTCTCTATGCTTTACTTTGTGTGTATCTTAAACTGTGTGGACATTCTAAGTGACTCAATTTAATTGAACGAGCTAATAATTAGACTTCTATATTTAAGTTTAACTATTCATAATACTCTGTTATTTTTTACTGGAATAAAAAGTGAAAACAACATGGCGCTGCACGTTCCTTTTTGTCGGAGTAACGTTATGTGGCAGACATACGCAATGTCGTGTTGCGGGTGTGAGGCGCACAATGCCGCGCACCCAAACGGTCGCATAAAACATAGTATACACCAATTGTAACCTACAGTTCGTGTCCCTTTATTCTGGGACTTACCGTGTTGGCACGTCTAAGCATTCACCATCACATCTGATAAAAATGTTTCATTTTTAGCGTGTTATTGTCATTGTCATCGTTGTCAGCGTACATCAACTTAAGATCTTGACCATAACAAGATATACATGTTACCAGTGACAATAGGTCCATTAGAATGACGGCACTAGCGATGTCAATTTGGATGGATTGGACAAAAGTCTAGTATAGTGTAGAATAAGGCATATTCAAGAGTATTTTATGTTGAAGCCTTTTTCAGACGATAGGCCGGGCCACTTCACATATTCAAGAATGACAACCCCCAGACTTGCCATGTGGCTTAGGTTGGCCTAAGTTCAAGCAGGCTGTCCTAATGCCAGATTTCGCCTGGGAAAACACTTCTCTTCTGCCGAGACACCACCTGTGAACAAATTGAGCCGCATTCCTGCCCAGGAACCAATGCATCATCAAGTTCTGTGTTGTTTCAGACGAGTGGGTTCTGTCTTCTTTACCAATTTAGTCGACAACATGTTAGTGCGCTTAACTTTCGCATTCTTCGTTTGTATGTATAGGACAGGCCCATGCACGTATACAACATAACAGGATGGAGTTAAACATGGAAATTCAATCTTTTAGACATGGAACTGAACATTTTCGTTTCTCTCTATAAACAAGTGTAACCAATAATTTTAATATGATGTTGTATGTAGTTCTATATGAACATTGGTTCTCTTCTTGTTTTAGGTCAAACACCACTTACATGTATTAAATTTCCTATATATATTCTTGAGTCAATTGACCAATTTGCACGCAAGATAACACTGGTTTCTAGTCCTATACGACCCCCAACACATGGGGGGAAAGCTCCGCTTGCGTACTCAACATTAAACAATGTCAAAAAAAGTTACCTTCTGATAAGAAAAAAAAATGGTTGTACGTAACCACTGTTTAATCGGTAAAATGACCATATCAGGTGTTCGAGTAGCAATGCGATGTAAATGTAAACAAAAAAGTAGATCAAGTAGATCGAGCATGTTCAACCTGTTTTTTGAAATCCATTCCATTCACCTTCATGACCTATATATAAAGATTGAAAGTATATAAGTGTGTGATCGTGTGTAACACTATGATCATGTATTACACTGTGATCATGTATTACACTGTGATCATGTATTACACTATGATCATGTATTACACTGTGATCATATATTACACTGTGATCATGTATTACACTATGATCATGTATTACACTGTGATCATGTATTACACTGTGATCATGTATTACACTGTGATCATGTATTACACTGTGATCGTATGTAACACTGTGATCGTGTATTACACTGTGATCGTGTATTACACTGTGATCATGTATTACACTGTGATCGTGTATTACATTGTGAGCGTATGTAACACTATGATCATGTATTACACTGTGATCATGTATTACACTGTGATCGTGTATTACACTGTGATCGTATGTAACACTGTGATCGTGTATTACACTGTGATCGTATGTAACACTGTGATCATGTATTACACTTTGATCATGTATTACACTGTGATCATGTATTACACTGTGATCGAGTATTACACTATGATCATGTATTACACTGTGATCGTATATAACACTGTGATCGTCTGTTACACTGTGATCGTGGGTAACACTATGATCGTGTATAACACTGTGATCCTGTATTACACTGTGATCGTATATAACACTGTGATCGTGTGTAACACTGTGATAGTGTGTAACACTATGATCGTGTATAACACTGTGATCGTATATAACACTGTGAACGTATATAACACTGTGATCGTGTGTAACACTGTGATCGTGTGTAACACTGTGATCGTGTATAACACTGTGATCGTATATAACACTATGATCATGTATAACACTGTGATCCTGTATTACACTGTGATCGTATATAACACTGTGATCGTGTGTAACACTGTGATCGTGTATTACACTGTGATCGTATATAACACTGTGATCGTGTGTAACACTGTGATCGTGTGTAACACTATGATCGTGTATTACACTGTGATCGTATATAACACTGTGATCCTGTATTACACTGTGATCGTATATAACACTGTGATCGTGTGTAACACTGTGATCGTGTGTAACACTGTGATCCTGTATTACACTGTGATCGTATATAACACTGTGATCGTGTGTAACACTGTGATCGTGTGTAACACTATGATCATGTATAACACTGTGATCCTGTATTACACTGTGATCGTATATAACACTGTGATCGTGTGTAACACTGTGATCGTGGGTAACACTATGATCGTGTATAACACTGTGATCCTGTATTACACTGTGATCGTATATAACACTGTGATCGTGTGTAACACTGTGATCGTCTGTTACACTGTGATCGTGGGTAACACTATGATCATGTATAACACTGTGAAATTGTTTTACACTGTGATCGTGTGTAACACTATGATCGTGTATAACACTGTGATATTGTTTTACACTGTGATCGTGTGTTACACTGTGATCGTGTGTAACACTATGATCGTGTGTAACACTATGATCGTGTATAACACTGTGATCGTGTGAAACACTGTGATATTGTTTTACACTGTGATCGTGTATTACACTGTGATCGTGTGTAACACTGTGATCATGTATTACACTGTGATCGTGTGTTACACTGTGATCGTGTATTACACTGTGATATTGTTTTACACTGTGATCGTGTGTAACACTATGATCGTGTATAACACTGTGATATTGTTTTACACTGTGATCGTGTGTAACACTGTGATCGTGTGTAACACTGTGATCGTCTGCAACACTTTGGTCGGGTGTAACACTGTGATATTGTTTTACACTGTGATCGTGTGTAACACTGTGATCGTGTGTAACACTGTGATCCTCAGCAACAATTTGATCGTGTGTAACACTGTGATCGTTCCTCAGCGGCGAGAGGGTGAGGTGCTTTATATCTCAACTCGAACTCTTGTTATCTGATATTTTTAATGAAAATGGCAATAATATTGTCGAAAAATACAAGTGGAAAATGGTTGGAGTGTAATTATTTGTTAATGAGTAATACAGTGATGGATCGACCGAGAAATAGTTGTTGTGCAGGTGTCTCGTGTAAGCTGTCAACCAACAACTTAACCATCAACGTGGTAATCCACTATATCACTACGTTAACTGTTCGGTAATTGATCGTTGATCGCTTTCTTGACATGCATTTTTACATTGCCACTCAGTATGTATGAGAAATGTCTTTGAAAACTTAAACATATTACAAACACGTTTTCCTGTTAAGTTTGTACATAAACTATTTTAAATACCAACGGTGTTAAAAAGGCTGATAGCTAATATGACAACCCGGCTACATCTGTATTCGGTAGAGTATAGCTACCACCGAAGTATTTTTTTAAGTAATACACGTATTTCGTTGTGTGTGTTTTTCAGAAAGAGCACATGTTCACTCTTATATGTCAATACCCGTGGAAAGTTTTTCATGAATGACTCGAATTGAAATGACTGTTTTTTTTTTCTTCCTGAAAAATGTGTCCAACAACTCAGCTTATGGTGTTGATGACAACAAGACTGTTGCCAAAGGAGGAGTGATCCGTCATCACTAACGTTCGTACCTGATATGGGACACCTGTTAATATTTGACAGAAACAACCGTTTTTGGCAAGATAATGAATGTTATCAATAAAGAATTAAGTTTTCAGACTGATTACACCCAGCGCACTTATTTTAACAATTATTTCTTTGAGCTGTAACAGAAATACTGTGATTTCCTTCACAAAAAGTCTTGGTTGATCATCGTATGTTTTGCACTTTATATATAAATATATCAACTAAGAAGTCTATAATTTATGGCAAGCCCTCAAAGTATGACAACCGTAATAAAATAAGTATTATAAAACATAATATACGATACACAAATTGCTTTTTAAAAAAACCAAGATCTGCAACTGTGTATGTCGTATCCCAGAGTTGGCATAAAATCCATTTTACCAAAATTCCTCGTCTTTAATATATTTTGGAATGCAAAATTGACTAATTTTAAATTTGAATTTACAAAAAAACAACAACAGCGAGTTGCTTTGTGGTAAACATTCATAAACATTGGGGATAAAATGGCTCAAATTGAATACAGACTTAAGAAAAAAATAGCCATTATGTGTGAGAGCAAACTTTAAAAATGCTGATCTAAGTGAGACTAAAATAATCAGTAGCACGATGAGATAGAGCACGAGATGGTGGGTGGAACTGGGCGGGCGGGGAGTGACATATCGACAGCAGATCAAAGACAGGAGGAATTATATCTGACAACGGTTACAGGGCTCACAGCATTGTGGCCGTCTTCACTACTGCTTTGACGAATGTGAAAAAACTGTAACGGTACCACAGTGGGGAAACAGTGGGATATAACTGTACCACAGTGGGGAATAACTGTACCACAGTGGGAAATAACTGTACCACAGTGGAGAATAACTGTACCACAGTGGGAAAAAACTGTACCACAGTGGGGAAAAAACTGTACCACACAGTCACTCGTCACTGTGTTCTATAAGGACACGATCCTGTCACTGTGTTCTATGTGTACACGATCCTGCCACTGTGTTCTATGAGTACACGATCTTGTCACTGTGTTCTATGAGGATACGATCATGTCACTGTGTTCTATGAGTACACGATCTTGTCACTGTGTTCTATGACCACACGATCTTGTCACCGTGTTCTATGACCATAGGTTCTTGTCACCGTTTCTATGACCACACGATCTTATCACCGTGTTCTATGACCACACGATCTTGTCATCATGTTCTTTGACCACACGATCTTGTCACCATGTTCTATGACCACACGATCTTGTCACTGTGTTCTATGACCACACGATCTTGTCACTGTGTTCTAAGAGTACACGATCTTGTCACCGTGTTCTATGAGTACACGATCTCGTCACTGTGTTCTATGAGTACACGATCTTGTCAGCGTGTTCTATGACCACACGATCTTGTCACCGTGTTCTATGACCACACGATTTTGTCACCGTGTTATATGACCACACGATCTTGTCAACGTGTTCTATGACCACACGATCTTGTCACTGTGTTCTATGACCACACGATCTTGTCACCGTGTTCTATGACCACACGATCTTGTCACCGTGTTCACACGATCTTGTCACCGTGTTCTATGACCACACGATCTTGTCACCGTGTTCTATGACCATACGATCTTGTCACTGTCTTCTATGACCACACGATCTCGTCACAATGTTCTATAACCACACGATCATGTCACCATGTTCTATGACCACACGATCTCGTCACCGTGTTCTTTGACCATACGATCTTGTCACTGTGTTCTATGACCACACGATCTCGTCACAATGTTCTATAACCACACGATCATGTCACCATGTTCTATGACCACACGATCTCGTCACCGTGTTCTTTGACCATACGATCTTGTCACTGTGTGCTATGACCACACGATCTCGTCACCGTGTTCTATGACCACACGATCTCGTCACTGTGTTCTTTGACCACACGATCTTGTCACTGTTTTCTATTACCACACGATCTTGTCACTGTGTTCTATGACCACACGATCTCGTCACCGTGTTCTATGACCACACGATCTTGTCACCGTGTTCTATGACCACACGATCTTGTCACCGTGTTCTATGACCACACGATCTTGCCACCGTGTTCTATGACCACACGATCTTGCCACCGTGTTCTATGACCACACGATCTTGCCACCGTGTTCTTTGACCACACGATCTTGCCACCGTGTTCTATGACCACACGATCTTGTCACTGTCTTCTATGACCACACGATCTCGTCACCGTGCTCTATGACCACACGATCTCGTCACCGTGTCTTATGAACACACGATCTCGTCACTGTGTTCTATGACCACACGATCTTGTCACCATGTTCTATGACCAAACGATCTCGTCACCGTGTTCTATAACCACACGATCTTGTCACCGAGCTTTATGACCACACGATCTTGTCACCGTGTTATATGACCACACGATCTTGTCACCGTGTTCTATTACCACACGTTCTTGTCACTGTGCTCTATGGCCACACGATCTCGTCACCGTGTTTTATGAACACACGATCTCGTCACTGTGTTCTATGACCACACGATCTTGTCACCATGTTCTATGACCAAACGATCCCGTGTTCTATAACCACACGATCTTGTCACCGAGCTCTATGACCACACAATCTTGTCACCGTGTTCTATGACCACACGATCTTGTCACCGTGTTCTATAACCACACGATCTTGTCACCATGTTCTATGACCACACGATCTTGTCACCGTGTTCTATGCCCACACAATCTCGTCACCGTGTTCTATTAGGACACGACCTTGGCACCATGTTCCATGACCACACGATCTTGTCACCGTGTTCTATGACCACACGATCTTGTCACCGTGTTCTATGACCACACGATCTTGTCACCGTGTTCAATGACCACACGATCTTGTCACCGTGTTCTATGACCACACGATCTTGTCACCGTGTTCAATGACCACACGATCTTATCACTGTGTTCTATGACCACACGATCTTGAAACTGTCTTCTTTGATGACACGATCTTGTCACTGTGTTTCATGACCATACCAACTTTGATCATATATTGAAACCAGCTCATACCCAAAGGAAAAACAACAATGCAAGAGGGTAACCGAATACCGATTCTTCTTTGTTTTTTAAGTATTTATTTATTAAATAGGCCATCTATTCGGATGGCTTCAAACTAAGACGTCGGTTATAAATATAGAATCAGCCACGGATCTTCTATGGACCTTTTTTTAAAGCATGCCTTTGTGGTTACATATAGTTATTTTTGTCAATCCATTTCAAACGTTTTACCAAATATTTGAATTTGTTTGTATAAGAGAAAATTACTGTTATGTAAACTGTAAAAAAGCAAGCCACTTGAGTTGATGGCTTTAAAAGCTATACTTGTCAAGTATTGATGTGTTTCATTCTGGGTTTTTTCTCAATCGTTATGACAAAACATAAATATTGAAATATTAATCCTCACTCCATCAATCAAAATCATTTCAAAATTCCAAACACTCGAAATATTTTAAATTGTTACTTTATTACAAACTACTTGAGATTATCTTACACATTAACGATGATGACCTAACGTTATTAACACAATGAACGTTGCGACGGCCAGGGGTCTTTGATGTCTATGAGGAGTAAGTGGAAACTTATTTGTTTTGGATTAAGAGTCATTTTCTGCTATCTGTCATTCTGACAGCCTGTTAGAGTCCCAGGGACGAACGAGTTTTACCAACACCTGGACAAATCATATCCTGAATACCAAAAGACGAAGCATATATAAATCAAGCTTTAAAAACACATTTAGTTTCATAATGTTCAAATAGCGTTCGCATTGGCTAAAGACCAGATTACGACATGCTGTGAATGCTCCAGTTGAACAGAGCTTTTGTATTGAAACGAATATCAGGGGACACTTTTGAAGAAACAAGGGCCCTATATATATCCAATGTTCTTGACAGAATGATGTACCATCATCAAGGTGAGGCTATGGCTTTCTCCCTTTGCCATAAACTTGTATCCGAATTCAGCTTACCGGTAAGTATTAAACGAAGTTGCGAGTCTGCCTTCCAGGCTGCCCATTCTTGAGGTTCTGCGTACTTGAGTGTCAAATAAAACCTTCAACCTGTGAATAGCAAGTTCAAAAATGGGTTTTCAGCCTTATATAATTGAATAAATGCAATCTTATCAAAACACTCATATTTAACCAATCGTTGAATGCAAATTCGTAGCGTTTATTCCAAAAAAGTGAAATTATTTTTTTATTGTCAAAAATCTGTGTCCAGTTCTCAAGCAGGAATAATTTGATACCTGTCCAATTATTAACGCTTCATTGACAAAAATATTTCATTCATAAATTTATGAAGATTACTAGTCAATCCCGTGTGAAAATATGTTTGTAAATATTTTATCTTAAATCCCCTGACTTTGATAAGAAAATAACAATTTGTTCAGTGGCAGGTATTCAATCTATTTCAAATTGTTCATTTGTTATTGTAGACCAATTTATTATTTATTAAATGCGCAAACCGTTTTGTCAAATAGGAAGTGTTTGTAAACAGCCCAATTGATGATGACAAAACAGAACAATTTAAACAGAGTACTCTTTCGAGTTTATATTTTACAAGGAGCTACCAAGTACAACGGTACTGCAGCGTCCTTACGGCAACCATACACTCACTTCGTTACAACGGTACTGCAGCGTCCTAACGGCAACCATACACTCGCTTCGTTACAACGGTGATGCAGCGTCCTAACGGCGACCATACACTCGCTTCGTTACAACGGTGATGCAGCGTCCTAACGGCGACCATACACTCGCTTCGTTACAACGGTACTGCAGCGTCCTAACGGCGACCATACACTCGCTTCGTTACAACGGTGATGCAGCGTCCTAACGGCGACCATACACTCGCTTCGTAACAACGGTGATGCAGCGTCCTAACGGCGACCATACACTCGCTTCGTTACAACGGTGCTGCATCGTCCTAACGGCGACCATACACTCGCTTCGTTACAACGGTGCTGCATCGTCCTAACGGCAATCATACACTCGCTTCGTTACAACGGTGCTGCAGCGTCCTAACGGCGACCATACACTCGCTTCGTTACAACGGTGCTGCGAAGTCGTTACGGCCACTATTTAGTCGTTACGCAAAGATCGCTAATCGGTTAGAGCAGTGGTTGACGCACTCGCTTCTCACCAAGTTCGCTTCCAGGCCAGGACACATGTGAGATGGATGGTTGTCACCAAGCCGGGCATGTGGGTTTTCTCGCAAGACACATATACCACACTCTCGCGCAACATTGTGGTGACCGAAGTGACTTAGCATAAACTTAATATAACTTTCTTCAAAATATTTTTAAAATAAATACAGATTAAAACGACACGGTCAGTTGTCAAAGGTTGATCACTCCAAAACATTGCTTCACAGTCGTTACGGCGACCATTAGGTCGTAGCACAAAGATCACTGATACAACCATGCTCCAAAGTCCGTGCGGGTACCATTCAGTCGATATGCAATGTTCACTGCAACAACAGTATTACAAAAAGTCCTTACGGCGACCATTCATTAGTATTAAGGTGATCGCTGCAGCAGCGGTGCTGCAAAGTCGCACCGACAACATTTTAGTCAATACAACAGCGGATCGGTGAAGTCGTTACGGCGACGTTTCAGTCGTATGAAGGTGATCGATCCAACAGCGGTGCTGGAAAGACATTACGGCGACAACTAAATCGATACACGGTATTCACTGCAGCAAAATTAATGTGCCAAAATCTTTACGGCGACCGTTCAGTCAACTCAAGGTGATCGTTTCAACAGCGGTGCTGCACAGGCTTTACGGCGACCGTACAGTCAGCCCAAGGTGATCGATCCAACAACGGTGCTGGACAGGCATTACGGCGACCGTTCAGTCAACTCAAGGTGATCGATCGACCGTTCAGTCAACTCAAGGTGATCGATCGACCGTTCAGTCAGCTCAAGGTGATCGATCGACCGTTCAGTCAGCTCAAGGTGATCGACCTAACAGCGGTGCTGCACAGGCATTACGGCGACCGTTCAGTCAACTCAAGGTGATTGACCTTACAGCGGTGCTGGACAGGCATTACGGCGACCGTTCAGTCAGCTCAAGGTGATTGACCTAACAGCGGTGCTGCACAGGCATTACGGCGACCGTTCAGTCAACTCAAGGTGATCGACCTAACAGCGGTGCTGCACAGGCATTACGGCGACCGTTCAGTCAACTCAAGGTGATCGACCTAACAGCGGTGCTGGACAGGCATTACGGCGACCGTTCAGTCAGCTCAAGGTGATTGACCTAACAGCGGTGCTGGACAGGCATTACGGCGACCGTTCAGTCAGCTCAAGGTGATCGATCCAACAGCGGTGCTGGACAGGCATTACGGCGACCATTCAGTTAGCTCAAAGTGATCGATCCAACAGCGGTGCTGGACAGGCATTACGGCGACCGTTCAGTCAGCTCAAGGTGATCGATCCAACAGCGGTGCTGGGCAGGCATTACGGCGACCGTTCAGTCAGCTCAAGGTGATCGATCCAACAGCGGTGCTGGGCAGGCATTACGGCGACCGTTCAGTCAGATCAAGGTGATCGACCTAACAGCGGTGCTGCACAGGCATTACGGCGACCGTACAGTCAGCTCAAGGTGATCGATCCAACAGCGGTGCTGGACAGGCATTACGGCGACCGTTCAGTCAGCTCAAGGTGATCGACCCAACAGCGGTGCTGGACAGGCATTACGACGACCGTTCAGTCAGCTCAAGGTGATCGATCCAACAGCGGTGCTGGACAGGCATTACGGCGACCGTTCAGTCAGCTCAAGGTGATCGATCCAACAGCGATGCTGGACATGCATTACGGCGACCGTTCAGTCAGCTCAAGGTGATCGACCTAACAGCGGTGCTGCACAGGCATTACGGCGACCGTACAGTCAGCTCAAGGTGATCGATCCAACAGCGGTGCTGGGCAGGCATTACGACGACCGTTCAGTCAGCTCAAGGTGATCTACCCAACAACGGTGCTGGACAGGCATTACGGCGACCGTTCAGTCAGCTCAAGGTGATCGATCCAACAGCGGTGCTGGACAGGCATTACGGCGACCGTACAGTCAGCTCAAGGTGATCGATCCAACAGCGGTGCTGGGCAGGCATTACGGCGACCGGTCAGTCAGCTCAAGGTGATCGACCTAACAGCGGTGCTGGGCAGGCATTACGGCGACCGTTCAGTCAGCTCAAGGTGATCGATCCAACAGCGGTGCTGGACAGGCATTACGGCGACCGTTCAGTCAGCTCAAGGTGATCGATCCAACAGCGGTGCTGGGCAGGCATTACGGCGACCGTTCAGTCAGCTCAAGGTGATCGATCCAACAGCGGTGCTGGACAGGCATTACGGCGACCATTCAGTTAGCTCAAGGTGATCGATCCAACAGCGGTGCTGGACAGGCATTACGGCGACCGTTCAGTCAGCTCAAGGTGATCGATCCAACAGCGGTGCTGGACAGGCATTACGGCGACCGTTCAGTCAACTCAAGGTGATCGATCGACCGTTCAGTCAACTCAAGGTGATCGATCCAACAGCGGTGCTGGACAGGCATTACGGCGACCGTTCAGTCAACTCAAGGTGATCGATCGACCGTTCAGTCAACTCAAGGTGATCGATCCAACAGCGGTGCTGGACAGGCATTACGGCGACCGTTCAGTCAACTTAAGGTGATCGATCCAACAGCGGTGCTGGACAGGCATTACGGCGACAGTTCAGTCAGCTCAAGGTGATCGATCCAACAGCGGTGCTGGACAGGCATTACGGCGACCATTCAGTCAGCTCAAGGCGATCGACCCAACAACGGTGCTGCACAGGCATTACGGCGACCATTCAGTCAGCTCAAGGTGATCGATCTAACAACGGTGCTGCACAGGCATTACGGCGACCGTACAGTCAGCTCAAGGTGATCGATCCAACAGCGGTGCTGGGCAGGCATTACGGCGACCGGTCAGTCAGCTCAAGGTGATCGACCTAACAGCGGTGCTGGGCAGGCATTACGGCGACCGTTCAGTCAGCTCAAGGTGATCGATCCAACAGCGGTGCTGGACAGGCATTACGGCGACCATTCAGTCAGATCAAGGTGATCGATCCAACAGCGGTGCTGGGCAGGCATTACGGCGACCGTTCAGTCAGCTGAAGGTGATCGATCCAACAGCGGTGCTGGACAGGCATTACGGCGACCATTCAGTCAGCTCAAGGTGATCGATCCAACAGCGGTGCTGGACAGGCATTACGGCGACCGTTCAGTCAGCTCAAGGTGATCGATCCAACAGCGGTGCTGGACAGGCATTACGGCGACCGTTCAGTCAACTCAAGGTGATCGATCGACCGTTCAGTCAACTCAAGGTGATCGATCCAACAGCGGTGCTGGACAGGCATTACGGCGACCGTTCAGTCAACTCAAGGTGATCGATCGACCGTTCAGTCAACTCAAGGTGATCGATCCAACAGCGGTGCTGGACAGGCATTACGGCGACCGTTCAGTCAACTTAAGGTGATCGATCCAACAGCGGTGCTGGACAGGCATTACGGCGACAGTTCAGTCAGCTCAAGGTGATCGATCCAACAGCGGTGCTGGACAGGCATTACGGCGACCATTCAGTCAGCTCAAGGCGATCGACCCAACAACGGTGCTGCACAGGCATTACGGCGACCATTCAGTCAGCTCAAGGTGATCGATCTAACAACGGTGCTGCACAGGCATTACGGCGACCGTACAGTCAGCTCAAGGTGATCGATCCAACAGCGGTGCTGGACAGGCATTACGGCGACCATTCAGTCAACTCAAGGTGATCGATCCAACAACGGTGCTGCAAAGGCTTTACGACGACCATTCAGTCAGCTCAAGGTGATCGATCCAACAGCGGTGCTGGACAGGCATTACGGCGACCATTCAGTCAGCTCGAGGTGATCGATCCAACAACGATGCTGCACAGGCTTTACGGCAACCGTACAGTCAGCTCAAGGTGATCGATCCAACAACGGTGCTGGACAGGCATTACGGCGACCGTTCAGTCAACTCAAGGTGATCGATCGACCGTTCAGTCAACTCAAGGTGATCGATCCAACAGCGGTGCTGGACAGGCATTACGGCGACCGTTCAGTCAACTTAAGGTGATCGATCGACCGTTCAGTCAACTCAATGTGATCGATCAAACAGCGGTGCTGGACAGACTTTACGGCGACCGTTCAGTCAGCTCAAGGTGATCGATCTAACAGCGGTGCTGGACAGGCATTACGGCGACGATTCAGTCAACTCAATGTGATCGATCCAACAGCGGTGCTGGACAGGCATTACGGCGGCCATTCAGTCAGCTCAAGGTGATCGATCTAACAGCGGTGCTGCACAGGCATTACGGCGACCGTACAGTTAGCTCAAGGTGATCGTTCCAACAGCGGTGCTGCACAGGCATTACGGCGACCGTACAGTTAGCTCAAGGTGATCGATCCAACAGCGGTGCTGCACAGGCATTACGGCGACCGTTCAGTCAACTCAAGGTGATCCATGGAAACCATAAAATCGCCATGTAATAACAATGCTTTGACGTCGTTTCAGCGGAATTGTTACACGACGTTCGCTGCAGATGCTGCTGCATGCTGCTATGGCGATCAACGGTGTTGCAAAGTTGTTACCATGACCATAGGGTCCTTTCACAGTGGTTGCAGCAAAACGGTGCTGCAACGGCCTTACGGGGACCATGAGGTCGTTATGTAACAACGGTGCTGCAAGTCGTTACGGTGGTCATTTAGTCGTAACAAGGTATTCGTGCGGGAAATCCTTATAGTGCCCACTTAGTCGTTACATGGTGATCGCTGCATTAACAGTGCTGCAAAGTCTCTCGGTCATTCTGTCGTTACATGTTCGCTGCCATGGTGTTATCAAGTCGTTACGGAGACCACTAAATTGTGGAATTTGGTGCTGAGATAACTGAGTATTAAAGAAAATGCAGTTTAAACTAAATGAATCAGTCGTCATAATTTATGTATCATAGACACTGATTTAATCCATTAACAATATTTAGTGTCTGCTAGCTCTTTTATCTGAACATAATCATGGCATTCAGGTAGGTTAATGCAATGATATGTGAATGTTATCATTCCTTATCAGTGTACAGGTGTTCCACTCTTAACAGACCCACATAACGAACTTTTCAACAACTTTGAAATGAAGATAAAGACCAATTGTTTTAAGGGGCACCTTGTGAATGTTTTAAATGCCTGGTGCTTTATTTATTCCTAGAGGCGCAAATTAATGGTTATTGCTTTATGAAGAGAGAAAAAAGAAATAAATAAAACCTAAATGATTATCTAACAAACTTGAGTGAATGCCATTTGCAGACGGCAACTGAAAACTGAAGAAAATAATCAGGATCACTTAAGTCTTTAGTAACAAGGCTTTAAAGACTGTTCAGACTTATCTAAAACTTGCAAAAGGTCTGACAACAAGTTAATGTATGGCAGCTAAACAGTTGATGTCTGCTAAAACTCTGTGCCAAGTTTTGATGTCTTCTGGCAAATAGATAAGAAAACATGCTTTTAACATGAAAGAAAATAACGTCAGCTTCAAACACGGATGCCAACGGCCGACCATCTCTCTGCATTGATAAAGTGCGCAACTCCATAAATAAGTTGGCAAGAGTTATAGTTCATGCTAGTGATATGCCTGTTGCCATTGTTAACATGTTAACCAAGTTTCATATTCACGCTCTTTGTGTGTCCAAACCCAAAATATAACGTTGTTTTGCATAACGTCTTCGCCGTTGACAAAGTGAAGACTGTATTATTTGCAAGCAGTGAAATGAATGGGTGATTTCATATGGCTGGACAGAGAATGTCAGTGGATAAAAATGTAATTTTCTGCAGTTGGTTCTATGAATGTACATCTAACCATATATAATGAGTTCAAGTAAAGACATACCTCTAAGAAGTGTTGAACTCAAGAGTAGAAGAAAGCTGCTGAGTTGCTTACACTGGTTTGTTGTTGTTATTTTTTCAGTTATAAAACAGTTGTTTTTGCCCACCTGCCGCCCGGCTGTTCCTGATAAAAGTTTCCTACCCCACCTGGCGGCCAGCTATTCCTGATAAAAGTTTTCTACCCCACCTGGCGGCCGGCTATTCCGATAAAAGTTTTCTTCCCCACCTTGTGCCCAGCTATTCCCGATAAAAGTTTTCTACCCCACCTGGCGGCCGGCTATTCCTGATAAACGTTTTCTACCCCACCTGGCGGCCGGCTATTCCGTTAAAAGTTTTCTTCCCCACCTTGTGGCCGGCTATTCCCGATAAAAGTTTTTTACCCCACCTGGCGGCCGGCTATTCCTGATAAAAGTGTTCAACCCCACCACGCAGCCAGCTATCCTGATAGAATTTTACTCCACCTGGCGGCTGGTTATTCCTGATAAAAGTTTTCTACCCCACCGGGCGGCAGCCTATTCCTGATAGAAGTTTTCTACTCTATGTGGCGGCGGGCTATTCCTGCTAGAAGTGTTCTACCCCACCTTGTGGCCGGCTAGCTATTTCCGATAAAAGTTTTTTACCCCACCTGGCGGCCGGCTATTCCTGATAAAAGTTTTCTACCCCACCACGCGGCCGGCTATTCCGATAAAAGTTTTCTTCCCCACCTTGTGGCCAGCTATTCCCGGTAAAAGTTCTCTACCCCACCTGGCGGCCGGCTATTCCTGATAAAAGTTTTCTACCCCACCTGGCGGCCGGCTATTCCGATAAAAGTTTTCTTCCCCACCTTGTGGCCGGCTATCCCGATAAAAGTGTTCTTCCCCACCTGGCGGCCGGTTATTCCTGATACAATTTTTCAACCCCACCTAGTGGTCGGCTATTTAGGATACAAGTTATCTACCCCACCTGGTGGCCAGCTATTCGGGATACAAGTTTTCAACCCCGCCTGGTGGTTGGCTATTCGACATACGAGTTTTCAACCACACCTGGTGGTCGGCTATTCGGGATACAAGTTATCTACCCCACCTGGTGGTCGGCTATTCGGGATACAAGTTATCTACCCCACCTGGTGGCCAGCTATTCGGGATACAAGTTTTCAACCCCGCCTGGTAGTTGGCTATTCGACATACGAGTTTTCAACCACACCTGGTGGTCGGCTATTCGGGATACAAGTTTTCTACCCCACCTAGTGGTCGGCCATTCAGGATACGAGTTTTCTACCCTGCCTGGTGGTCGGCTATTCAGGATACGAGTTTCTTCCCCACGTGGTGGCTGGTTATTCCTGAAAGAAGTTTTCTACCCCATCTGGCGGCCGCTTATTCCTGAAAGAAGTTTTCTACCCCACCAGGCGGCCGGTTATTCCTGATAGAAGTTTTCTACCCCACCTGGCGGCCAGGTATTCCTGTCAGAAGTTTTCTTCCCTAACTGGCGGCCAGCTATTTGGGATACAAGTTTTCAACCCCACCCAATGGTCAGCTATTCAGGATACAAGTTATCTACCCCACCTGGTGGCCAGCTATTCGGGATACAAGTTTTCTACCCCACCTAGTGGCTGGTTATTCCTTAAAGAAGTTTTCTACCCCACCAGGTGGCCGGTTATTCCTGATAGAAGTTTTCTACCCTACCTGGCGACCAGTGATTCCTGATAGAAGTTTTCTACCCCAACTGGTGGCCAGCTATTCAGGATACAAGTTTCCAACCCCACCTGTAAGCCAGCTTATCAGGAAACAAGTTTTCAACCCCACCTAGTGGTCGGCTATTCAGGATACAAGTTATCTACCCCACCTGGCGGCCAGCTATTCGGTATACAAGTTTTCAACCCCACCTAGTGGTTGGCTATTCGTGATACAAGTTTTCTACCCCTCCTAGTGGTCGGCTATTCAGGATACGAGTTTTCTACCCTGCCTGGTGGTCGGCTATTCAGGATATGCGATTTCTTTCCCACCTGATGGCTGGTTATTCCTGATAGAAGTTTTCTTCCCCACCTGGCGGCTGGCTATTCCGGATAGAAGTTTTCTACCCCACCTGACGGCCGGCTATTCATGATAGAAGTGTGCTTTCCCACCTGGTGGCCAGCTATTCAGGATACAAGTTTCCAACCCCACCTGGCGGCCAGCTATTCGGGATACAATTTTTCAACCCCACCTAGTGCTCGGCTATTCAGGATACAAGTTAGCTACCCCATCGGTGGCCAGCTATTCGGGATACAAGTTTTCAACCCCGCCTGGTAGTTGGCTATTCGACATACGAGTTTTCAACGGAACCTGGTCAAATAGCCCCCAAGTCAAAAAGCCCCCAAGTCGAATAGCCCCCATTTTGGTCAAATAGCCCCCACACTTGTGGTCAAATAGCCCCCACTTGGAAAAAAATGGTCAAAACGCGCCCAATTTGTTAAAAAAAACCCATTTTGGTCAAATAGCGCCCACTTCTTTTTTTATTTGAAATTATATTTGAAGGTAAGTTGTAATATTTTTAAGATATTTGAAGGAAGTTGTAATATTTTTAAGATATTTGAAAGTAAGTTGTAATATTTTTCAGATATTTGAATATATATTTGAAGGTAAGTCGTTATTTTTTTAAGATATTTGTATTCATATTTGAAGGTAAGTTGTAATATTTTTAAGATATATTGCATTTACATAATTGCTTAAGTCTACAGGTTGTATAAAGAAAAAAGTTGATTTTTAAAATTATTATACATACACCGTAGAAAATGAGAAATATTTATTAAACAAAATTGAAACTAGGAAAATGATATTTTAACAAAAATAGGAAATTTAAAAAAGAATTTGTGTGATAAAAACTAGAACAGAGAAAATAAGAGGACATATTATCCGATTAAGAGCAGAATGTATTAATAATGGTAAAAAGCCAACAGGTATTTTCTGTCGGTTGGAATTTTTTTTAAGGCTTTTTGGTCTCGTATTGGACATTTTGTGGTTAGAGCTGTAAATTTTGCTTTAGAATATGGATCAATGTCTATTACACAAAAACAAGGTATCATTACATGTATACCAAAATATATCCCAATGGTCAGCTATTCAGGATACAAGTTATCTACCCCACCTGGCGGCCAGCTATTCGGGATACAAGTTTTCAACCCCGCCTGGTGGTTGGCTCTTCGGGATACAAGTTTTCTACCCCGCCTGGTGGTTGGCTAGTCGGGATACAAGTTTTCTACCCCTCCTAGTGGTCAGCTATTCGGGATACAAGTTTTCTACCCCTCCTAGTGGTCGGCTATTCGGGATACAAGTTTTCTACCCCTCCTAGTGGTCGGCTATTCGGGATACAAGTTTTCTACCCCTCCTAGTGGTTGGCTATTCGGGATACGAGTTTTCTACCCCTCCTAGTGGTCGGCTATTCGGGATACAAGTTTTCTACCCTGTCTGGTGGCTGGTAGTTTTAAACATTTCTGAAGCTCTTTCAGGCCATTATGAACTACCTGTTATGTATAGATCAATATATATTCTTTTCTAAGTAGTTAAAAGGTTAAAAGAAATAGTTTTTTTTCAAAGTAGTTAAAAGGTTAAAAGAAATGGTGTTAAAACTTCCTTTTCGATACTTTGATCATATCATAACAACTATCTCCAATCTTTACGGTATCAGGTCAAAATGGCCGTTTCCAGAAAGGATCAGTCCAGAAAGGTAGACTTTTGAAATCAAAGAGAGTGAAGATTCTTCACATATATGGTTGGTAACTTTGAAGGGGTATTTTTTGTGTGTCTTTAAGGAAACTATAACAAGCCATTAAAAAGAATGACATTTAAATGTATTAGGTTTTCTGTTTTCTTTCACAGTTTAAATATTTCTTTGAAAAAGAGTCAAACTAATACAACAAGTCTAAATATGAAAGCTTGAGTATATTTTCAGAAACAACAAACAAATTGTTTGATATTAGCTCTAATCACAAAAAATATATCACAATAATACACAAACATGTATTACATTCAGCATGGATACTTCTATTATTCATCTAACACTCAGAATTGACCATAGAAATTATAAATATACCGGTAAGCCTTTTTTTACAATGATCAGTTTTAAGTAAACTCTAAAACTTATTAAATGTCTGAAAAGTACATTACAAACTAAATATTCAGAAAACTATAAACCATCATTTGATAAAACCAAAAAGATCCATAAGACCACAGGTGTCCTCACAGTAATGTCAGTAAGTTTTTAAACTTATTATATTTAAAAAATATATATATCTTAACAGGATGGCACTCATGGCTTTTACTGGTAGTTATTTATCACTCAAGATATAATGAGATGTGAAAGAACTGATAAGCCCTCAAATGAACTTGACCTAGATTGCAGTACTAAAAACATATTGACCAAGTTTAGAAGAAGATATGGTATAACATTTGGCCTGAACAATATGCTGGGGCACTCCTTGAAGATATGGTATAACATTTGGCCTAAACAATATGCTGGGGCACTCCTTGAAGATATGGTATAACATTTGGCCTGAACAATATGCTGGGGCACTCCTTGAAGATATGGTATAACATTTGGCCTAAACAATATGCTGGGGCACTCCTTGAAGATATGGTATAACATTTGGCCTAAACAATATGCTGGGGCACTCCTTGAGGACAAACATTTTTACACAATTTCATTGTCTTTGTAAAAATTTAAGTGCATGGCTTTTGATCATAAATATTTTTTAATTCTATACCCAAATATGATCTTTAAAAACATAAAAAGGCTTTGAAATACAAAAATTATTTCTGTAGAAACTTCAAAAGATTTTTTAATACCAAAAAAATGGTCATTAGAAATGTAAAAAGTTTTTTTCAAACATATGGCCAAGATTTTTTTTGGGAAAAATAAATTTCAGCCTATGGATTGACAGGTTTGAATGTTCACAAGCAAAATGTTGACAGGATTCCAGTGTTCACAAGCAAAATGTTGACAGGATTCCAGTGTTCACAAGCAAAATGTTGACAGGATTCCAGTGTTCACAAGCAAAATGTTGACAGGATTCCAGTGTTCACAAGCAAAATGCACAAGGTTCCAGTGCTCACAAGCCAATGTTGACAAGAGACAACACCTTGAAACAATAGCTCACCATAAGCAAGTTGTTCTCAGATGAGCTAAAAAGAATTGAGGATAGGACATGTATGTACACAAGTGTCATAAGTAGTAACTCTAATCCCTACAAACGAAGTAAACAACTGGTTGCCTCAAATGATAAATTATAGAATAAATGTTACATGTACATGCAATATGTTTTTTAAACCAGGAAATATAAAGCGCAACATAAAAGAGTTGTTGTAGGACAAAGCGCTTGATTATACTCCCGCTTTGAGTTAGAATTGAATACAATAATGTAAAATGTGCCTGCCAAAACAATAAAAAAATCAAATTTAAAAGTAAACATGAAACGCCGCAATGCGTTGAAACCAGGTTTTCAATGAAGAACTTCAGCCTTTGTTGTGAGATTCAGTCTTAACTGTTTGTTTCTATTTTTAGTAAAGTGACCTTGACCCTAGGGATTCCCAAATGCAATGGAATAGAAGTCCTCTATAAACTCTTCATACATACCAAATTTGGTAACAATATGTCAACCCTAGCTAAAGTTATTCAGTACCAAACGATTATCTATTTAAGTAACAATGACCTTAACCTATCCTAGAGTCCCTAAACCCAATCCCAGGAAAGGTCTACATAAACTCTATGTATATACCAAGTATGGTTGCAATAATGGTCAAGCCATTAAAGAAACCAGTCTTAAGAGACACTTTATCTTTTAATATTTCTTTTATAGCCAGGCAACCATTTGTTTACAAAATAAACATTAGATATTATAACAAATATTTACAAGATTCATTTCACAATTATTTGAAATGACAGCTGCATAAAGATAAACCGGAATAATGCAAGCATCATCATATCATAACAAAATATCAAAACAAAACCATGCGAAACCATGACACTCGACTTGATCAAATTGAGATACATACTGTGAAAATGTGTTTAATTATTCAGTTTTTCAATGTTTGAAAGAGCAAACATGATACGCAGATTTAAAAGTGTAAAGGACACTACATGGCCATCATAAATATATTCAATCAGTATGTTTTTGTAATATTCAAATAATTTAAGATTAAAAAATGAAATACTAATGGTATTCAATGAACATGAGTAAACAGCTATCTTATATATTTACGAATCTATCACATTTTTTCAAATAAAAATACAACAAAGTTGAGCACAGTTGAGCTATCACTGATGGTGATTAATACCCCCGAACGCCGCCTCTCATTATGATTTATCATTGTATGAAGTTTTATGAAATTCCATCTAGTAGTTTTCAAGTTAATGTCCGGACAAAAATTTGACAAAAAAAAAAACACAGAAAAAGGCAATAACTCTGTAATTTGCTAAAATAGTGTAGTGATTCATGTACACTGAACTCCTTCTCATTGTGCTGTACCATTGTATAAAGTTTTATTACATTCCATCCGGAATTTTTAAAGTTATGCTTAAAAACTAACAAAGGGCAATAACTCTGTAATTGGCTGAAATAGAATTGCGGTTCTTGTACACTACACTTCCTCGTATTATGATCTATCACCGTATGAAGTTTTATTAAATTCCATCCAACAGTTTTCAAGTTATGCTCCGGAAAAGAAAAAGTAACAAAGGGCAGTAACTCTGTAATTAGCTGAAATAGAATTGCGGTTCTTGTACACTGCACTCCCTCTCATTATGATCTATCACTGTATGAAGTTTCATTAAATTACATCCAATAGTTTTCAAGTAATGCTCCGGACAAGAAAAAGTAACAAAGGGCAGTAACTCTGTAATGAGCTGAAATAGAATTGCGGTTCCAGTACACTGCACTCCCTCTCATTATGATCTATCACATTATGAAGTTTTATTAAATGCCATCCAATAGTTTTCAAGTTATGCTCCGGACAAGAAAAAGTAACAAAGGGCAGTAACTCTGTAACTAGCTGAAATAGAATTGCGGTTCCTGTACACTGCACTCCCTTTCAGTATGATCTAGCACTGTATGAAGTTTTATTAAATTCAAATTGAAATTAGTTTTCAAGTTATGCTCCGGACAAGAAAAAAGTAACAAAGGGCAGTAACTCTGTAATAAGCTGAAATAGAGTTATGGTTCTTGTGCACTGCACTTCCTCTCATTGTGCTTTACCATTATATGAAGTTTTAATAAATTCCATCTAGTAGTTTGACAGCAAAAAAATAAAATAAAGGGCAATAACTCAGTAATTAGCTAAAGTAGAGTTATGGTTCTTGAACACTGCACTTCCTCTCGTTGTGCTTTACTATTGTATGAAGTTTCAATGAATTCCATCCAGTACTTTTCAACTTATACTCTGGACAAAAAAAAGTAACACAGGGCAATAACTCAGTAATAAGCAAGAATAGAGTTATGGTTATTGTACACTGCACTTCCTCTCATTATGCTCTATCATTGTATGAAGTTTAATCCAATTCCATCCAGTAGTTTTTAAGTTATGCTCCGGACAAGGTTAATTGCAACGGACTGACAGACGGACAGACCGACCGACCGACCACAGGGGGACTCCAATATACCCCCTTCAAACTTTGTTTGTCGGGGGTATAGGGGGTATAATAATAATAGTATATAATCACATGCTACACGTTGTTTCTGGTTGAATATAGCCATCACATATTTTTCTGTATTACACATGTGTAATATAACATTGCTCTATTTCTATTGGTCAGAAAATATATCACTCTACATGTTTATAAACAAATTAATTGAAGAAAATAATTGCTTAATAGGCAATATTCTAGCAAGTTATACGTTAATTTCTCATTTTGTATTGATAATGGAGATTTTTTTTAATGCAGTAGGACATTTTCCATTTAAAACTAAGGAGGAAAGAGTAAGACATATTTCCTGAGCTTATTGAAAAAAATTGTGTATTATATAAGAGATCCCATATTTAAGTAACACATATTTTCACAAGCAATCAAAGTGTAAAATAGGGATTTTTATTGCATCTTTCTGTGAATCTAATTTAGACTACAATTTAAGCTATAATAAATATGTCAAATCTGCAAGGTCCACAATGCTCGTTATCAAATTAATTAACAATTTAGAAACAAAAATGTATTAAAATAAATGATTTTTTTCATCTAAATGCTAATTTTTTTTTTTTTGCAAATATAATAAACCGTGAATATTTATGAATTTATCATTGATTATATAACAGAAGATGATAAGAAAAGAACATCAAAAACTATTTTGATTACAAATTTTCATTATGACCATACAAAAAAAGAAATATAATAATTATAGTAATACTGTGACTGGAATACAACATGCTTCCATTTACTTAATATACGTGTACCACACTTCAAACTCATGTTGTTGTTTTTTACATAAAAATATTACAGAGTGAAAATGCAAAAAAATATCTAAAAACCAAATTTAAACTAATTGCTAGTATCATATAGATTTAGAATAATGAAACATTTTATGTCACATTTTACATTTTAAATTAAACAACTGAGCATTTACCAGTTTTTTACACAATTGATATCTTATGGAATCAATCTATTGTCATAAGTAAGCGAAAACCAGGTGTTCACATTATATTAAGATTGAATAGAATGAAACAAAATATATTGCTTCATTCATTTAATGGCAAAACAAGCCAAAATGTGCAATACAAATTTTATAAAAACAAAAAGAGATTTAAAGGTATACTTGAGATATGACACCTGAATTTTGAAGCTTAAATGAACTACGGTTCTTATACATCTGTTTCATTAAAATTCCACTATTTCCTTGTAAAGGAGATATAATCACATTTTTCAACGAAATATATCCACACTCAAGGAAATGACGAGCTACACACTTATACAGTTCAATGGACATATAAGACCAAAGGTGAAAGGTCAGACCATGAAGGTCAAATGCAATTTGAAGGTAAAACCAAAGGTCTGACCAATTCCAAGGTCTGACCAAACATTGAAGGCCAGACTTTTGTTTGACTCAGACTGAAGAAAGAAAGGTCAAGGGCATTCTTGGTGCAGCTGTTGTATTTGTTCTTCTTCTGTTGTTTTCTTGCGAGGGTCAAAGAGGTCCCAGATCCTTATACTTCCATCTTCACTGCAGCTCACCATCCGGTCAGAGGTCACCTAAAAGGCAATTAATGTCAAGGTCATCATTGTAACTACTTTCATGATTTTCTTGAAAAAAACCCCTGATTTCTTAAGTATGAAAGTGACTGAGGCCAATGAAAAGCTACGGTACATGTATCATTTATGTTGTAGGAAGGAATGTTAATTTAACTATGATTTTTATCAAATATTATAGATTTTATTCTAAACTTGGGTGACATACTGGATAGTAATTGAGGAATGTGGTCAAATGAGATGAGAGTTTACAAGAGTACATGTAAGAACATTTTAAGGATGTAGAAAATGAACAACAATTCCCTGCTTTCAAAATATGTTCATAAATATAGTTATCAAAAAAAAAATTATGGATCAAACAGAAACATTGAAAGGAAAAAACTATGTAAAACTAGTGCTAGTGTCACTTTTCTGTATACAAGCTGACAAAAAACCTCAATTTCAATCAATCCAATCAATGAAACACTTTTTCTTTTTTAATCTTCGCAAACAAATGTTTGGATCGGGAATTCCAAAGAATTTTGAACCATTTTTTATGGTCAAATGACATCAGTTCTATGATACTTTATCAAGCTACCTCAGTATTAGCACAAGCTACTGGAATTTTAAAAGAATGGTCTCAAGTGTAAAGCAATTAAGCAGGGGGGTTCCAAATCCTATGCACAAATGAAATTCTGTCGATGTACTGTCATTCTCAAATTTCTGTGGGGTCATCTGGTAAAACAGAAGGGCTGACAAAGAAAAGAACTGTAAATGGTTATTTAAGCCTGGGGTGTTGGTTTTTTATGTAAAGGAGACACTGAAATTTGGATAGAGTTACAATACCCCCTGCATTAGTTCCCATTAATGGAAGATTAATGCACATATCGTAGTCTTCCTTTTATAACAATCATACTCTGAACATAAACAAATCAGCTTGTGTGCTTTTAGCTGTCAATTAAGTTCATTTTTTTCAAACATGTTCATAAGATCTCCAGCTAAATATCAATATCACTTAACCTGACTGTAAAAGAAATATTCTTTTCAATAAGAGATCTCACAGAGACATAATGTGCTTGACTGTTTCACTGCTCTTAACCATAATTGTCAAATAATAAAGGGTCATAATTTGCACTACATGTATATGCATGATAGAGTTACTTAACTTGATTAGTTAAGTAGGCTGGATGGTTGGGAACATTGTTAAAGTTTCATTGAATTACATGATGTATTTGCTGAGATATTGTCTTAAATGTGCTTACATGCAAAATCTTAACCAAGGTGTGACACCAATTCTGAGGCAAAGGTGTGTGGCTTAGCTCTCCATATTTTTCAAATAATTACAGTACCAATTATACTGTCTCTTTTGCTTTTATAAAGCATACCAACCTTACATTAAGCATATTACATGAAACATTCATATTATAAAGAGCTTTGAATATTCTCACAAATATACACACACTAGGAGCTTTTAGTAAGATTGATTGTAACAAGTCAAGTCAAACACTGTTTATTCACTCATACCATAAACATGGCAAATGAGGTCATATACAAAACATATATACATGGTAAGATTGATTGTAACAATGATTGTTAGTTTGAGTCTATGATTGATTGTAACAATGATTGTTAGTTTGAGTCTATGATTGATTGTAACAATGATTGTTAGTTTGAGTCTATGATTGATTGTAACGCTGATTGTTAGTTTAAGTCTATGATTGATTGTAACAATGATTGTTAGTTTGAGTCTAAGATTGATTGTAACAAAGATTGTTAGTTTGATTATAATATTGATTGTAACAATGATTGTTAGTTTGAGTCTAAGATTGATTGTAACAAAGATTGTTAGTTTGATTATAATATTGATTGTAACAATGATTGTTAGTTTGAGTCTAAGATTGATTGTAACAAAGATTGTTAGTTTGATTATAATATTGATTTTAACAATGATTGTTAGTTTGAATCTAAGATTGATTGTAACAAAGTTTGTTAGTTTGATTATAATATTGATTGTAACAATGATTGTTAGTTTGAGTCTAAGATTGATTGTAACAAAGATTGTTAGTTTGATTATAATATTGATTTTAACAATGATTGTTAGTTTGAATCTAAGATTGATTGTAACAAAGTTGGTTAGTTTGATTATAATATTGATTGTAACAATGATTGTTAGTTTGAGTCTAAGATTGATTGTAACAAAGATTGTTAGTTTGATTATAATATTGATTGTAACAATGATTGTTAGTTTGAGTCTAAGATTGATTGTAACAAAGATTGTTAGTTTGATTATAATATTGATTGTAACAAAGATTGTTAGTTTGAGTCTAAGATTGATTGTAACAAAGATTGTTAGTTTGATTATGATATTGATTGTAAAAATGATTGTTAGTTTGAGTCTAAGATTGATTGTAACAAAGATTGTTAGTTTGATTATAATATTGATTGTAACAATGATTGTAAGATTGATTGTAACAAGATGATCAATAAAATGATTGTAAATTTATATGTAAGTTTGCACTTGACTAAATGTAAGAAATTTACACCTGTGGATGTTCAAATTTTACAAATATGCCAGAAGTGCTCTGTATGATTCAACTATTTTTAATATTTTACTTATAATATATTTTTACTCTTTAAATGCAAGCTATTATTTCTAAATACATTATTGACTTATACATAATTAACTATCTATTTTTATTTCATGTTTTTCAGTGGTTTATTGAGAACAAAAGTTGGTGGGTTATAACATAATAAACTGTTTCAAACACAGAGTTTCTTGAAAAATAATTTAACTGTTTCTGACATTATGCCTGGTTTACTTTAAAACAAGAGCTGTCACAGTAAGTGACGAATGCCCCCGAAGAGCCATACAGTTCAATGGATTATGCAATTACTTATAATCCTACATTCAGGAAGAGCTATCATAACTGAACACAGATGCCAATCTATTTTAGAATCCCTCTGTGCATGACAAAGTTACAACTCCAACATGGCCAACTACTCTGTATACAGTTGAACACCGCTATTCTGAACACCACTTATCCGAAATTATTGCTACTTCGAAATTATTTTTCGGTCCCTTCTTTGTTTAAGTAAAATTTTAATCTTTAATCTGAAATCACTAGTCCGATATAATCGCTATTCCAAAGTAAAAATTACGGTCCCGATTTGGTATTTCATACCTATTTATCAATTCTTATTTTGAACTTGATCATCTCATACATTTTCACACCATACTGCGAATGCACTATATATATATATATATATACAAATATGCAGCATTCCATAATGATAAACTTGTACCTGTGGCCATGACCGTTGAGGTAGGGACATGGGTCTTACATGCGTCATATCATCTTTATGTAGAAAGCAAATGTGCCAAGTAATTTTAAAATCTGTCTCTGCATGAGAAAGTTACAGCCCGGACACCATCAACTATATATACTCTTTGAGCATATAAGCAGCATTCCATTAAGATTAAAATCTTAGTGTGACCTTGAACTTTGAGGAAGGGTCGGCGTCTTGTATGAGACATGTTGTATTTATGTACTGAGAACGTTTGCCAAATTATTTTAAAATT
Organism: Mya arenaria; assembly: GCF_026914265.1. Taxonomy (NCBI): domain Eukaryota; kingdom Metazoa; phylum Mollusca; class Bivalvia; order Myida; family Myidae; genus Mya; species Mya arenaria. The sequence continues at coordinate 55,441,253 of NC_069132.1, read as the reverse complement.
TCTCCCTGCATCACAATGTTAAAACCTGGACACAACCAACTATTCAGTATATGCATTAAGCCGCATTCCTGTAAATTTGACCTTGGCCTTTGAGGTAGGAACATGGGACTTACACATGACAAATCGTCTTTATGTACCAAAATCATGTGCTGAGTAATTTCAAAATCCTTCTCTGTATGACAAAGTTACAGCCTGGACACAGCCAACTATACTCTTTGTGCATACATGCAGCATTCCATAATGATGAACTCCAAGTGTGACCTTGAACTTTTAGGCAGGGTCATGGGTTATGCAAGCCACACATCGTCTTTATGTACCTAACACTAGTGCCAATTTATTTTAAAATCCCTCTCTGCATGACAAAGTTACAGCCTGGACATACCTATGTGCATATATGCAGCACTCCATAATGATACTCCAAGTGTGACCTTGAACTTTAAGGTAGGGGCGTGAGTGTTGCATGTGATATGTCATCTTCATGTACTGAACACATGTGTCAAGTAATTTTAAAATCCCTTCTTGCATGACAAAGTTACAGCGATGATACAATAAAGCGACAGCAGGACAGACAGAATTTAAAATATGCCATCCTTTGTGGGCATAAAAACAAACATAAACACTCACAGTGTTGGGAATAAAAATCAATGAAGTAATTTAGCTAAAACTTTGTAATTTATTTAATATGAGTTTTGGCCAAGGTGTTTGCAGGTTGACACAGTCCAGGCTTTGGCAATACTTTAACTCATTTTCTTTCAGGAATTCTCGGGTCACTGGAAGCCCTCAAAAATGGCTAGCTATTCAGGGCCATTACATTACAGCAAAACCTATTTAAATGGCAAGCTCTCTCAGTGAGAGTAAGCTTGATGGGTTGGGTTGTGCCTCATACTGGGTGAAGTATTAACATAGCTGATTTCAGGTGCTGAATCTGTCACTTGTTTTGCTCTTTCTTGAAGAACATTCACCTCATTTATATTATTAAAGCACTTATTGAAGACGAAATAGTATGAAAGTAGTTTTACTCTCTTTTATGTCACTGAAACAAAGGACTGTGAAATTGAAATCATACACCCCAGAATGACACCTCAAAGAATGTATAAAAGTCTTGATACAAATACTTGACTATCAAAGTCAAACAGCAATGAGAACCTTTGTGACAGATGTCAAGCCCTTGTCATAATTTCTATTTATTACTGCTATTACATATCATTTCACATTTCAGGTAATTGAGAATATTGAAATTCCATCTAACACATGGTCTTCTCTGGGAGGGAAAGCAGATCCCACAAGAGGCTAAAATTGCAAAGACACCGAAAGGTCATCTTTGATCTAGTTTGGATGAGTGCCATATGACTGATTTAGAGACCAGTATGCCATGTTTAGTGGAATTCTTGGCAGGGGGGGGGGGGAGCTCATATGGATATTGCCAATTCCCTGTTTAAATTTTAACACCAAGACCCTATATATAAATATATGTTCTGTCAAAAAAGTATAACTTTGAGATTCTTACCTAAGGCGATGCTTTAACTCAAAGAGAAATATTTTAACAACTGGTATTTCTTCATCTAGCGTACTACTGTGCCAACAAGTATGATTAATATAGTGTTGTAATACCTTGTGTCAGAATCATTGTAAAATATTTAGGTTTAAATTAAATCTAATTCAGCTCTATAGAATGAAGACATATCCCTTGTGCTCACTTTGCAACAAGTGCCTAAACATCAATTTGGGTCTTGCTATACCCTTGACCCAGGTAACCCCACTAATTTGCAGGTCCTAGCTATACCCTTGCCAAATGTTACTCCACTAGCCTGTAGGTCCTAGCTATACCCTTGCCAAATGTTACTCCACTAGCCTGTAGGTCCTAGCTAAACCCTTGCCAAATGTCACTCCACTAACCTGTCGGTCCTAGCTATACCCTTACCAAATGTTACTCCACTAGCGTGTAGGTCCTAGCTAAACCCTTACCCAATGTTACTCCACTAGCATGTAGGTCCTAGCTATACCCTTGCCAAATGTAACTCCACTAACCTGTCGGTCCTAGCTATACCCTTGCCAAATGTTACTCTACTAACCTGTCCGTCCTAGCTATACCCTTGCCAAATGTAACTCCACTAACCTGTCCGTCCTAGCTATACCCTTGCCAAATGTAACTCCACTAACCTGTCGGTCCTAGCTATACCCTTGCCAAATGTTACTCCACTAGCCTGTAGGTCCTAGCTATACCCTTGCCAAATGTTACCCCACTAACCTGTAGGTCCTAGCTAAACCCTTGCCTAATGTAACCCCATGAACCTGTCGGTCCTAGCTATACCCTTGCCAAATGTTACCCCACTAGCCTGTCGGTCCTAGCTATACCCTTGCCTAATGTTACCCCACTAGCCTGTCGGTCCTAGCTATACCCTTACCCAATGTTACCCCACTAACCTGTAGGTCCTAGCTATACCCTTACCCAATGTTACCCCACTAACCTGTAGGTCCTAGCTATACCCTTACCCAATGTTACCCCACTAACCTGTAGGTCCTAGCTATACCCTTACCCAATGTTACTCCACTAACCTGTAGGTCCTAGCTATACCCTTACCCAATGTTACCCCACTAACCTGTAGGTCCTAGCTATACCCTTACCCAATGTTACTCCACTAACCTGTAGGTCCTAGCTATACCCTTACCCAATGTTACCCCACTAACCTGTAGGTCCTAGCTAAACCCTTACCAAATGTTACTCCACTAACCTGTAGGTCCTAGCTATACCCTTGCCAAATGTTACTCTACTAACCTGTCCGTCCTAGCTATACCCTTGCCAAATGTAACTCCACTAACCTGTCGGTCCTAGCTATACCCTTGCCAAATGTTACTCTACTAACCTGTCGGTCCTAGCTATACCCTTGCCAAATGTTACTCCACTAGCCTGTCGGTCCTAGCTATACCCTTGCCAAATGTTACCCCACTAACCTGTAGGTCCTAGCTATACCCTTACCCAATGTTACCCCACTAACCTGTACGTCCTAGCTAAACCCTTACCAAATGTTACTCCACTAACCTGTAGGTCCTAGCTATACTCTTGCCAAATGTTACCCCACTAACCTGTCGGTCCTAGCTAAACCCTTGCCTAATGTAACCCCATGAACCTGTCGGTCCTTGCTAAACCCTTACCCAATGTAATCCCACTAATCTGTAGGTCCTAGCTATACCCTTGCCCATTGTTACCTCACTAACCTGTAGGTCCCAGCTATACCCTTGCCCAATGTAACCCAACTAGCCTGTAAATCCTTGCTATACCCTTGCCCCCAATAGTACCCCACTAACCTGTCGGTCCTACACGAGTGTGAAACAGTCGCTCCAGCTCTTTTAGGAGCTGTGTATAAAAAGGAGCCAATGACACTTCCGAGCTAGAGCAAAAGAACCGATATCATCGTAAAACGTAAGTATGACTTGTTATTTTATCTAATATCACAATTATGAGGGCTTATTTGAGAAATCGGGGAATGCAGTGCCATATAAATATGTTTAATCTTCACACGTATTTGGGTTATTTTGTAAACATATTGTTAATGGAGTTATAAAACCGATTCTCCCATCAAACACATCAATGTTTACAAACGAAAGTGGAACATTTTCACCAATTTTCAGCTGAATTTCACTCAAGAAGCTTACATTTAAGATAAAGCCAGTATTATCGAGTGCTTTTTTTTTGTCGGGAATAAAAATGACCGTCTGATTACCGGAATAAGCATGTTTATACTCCTTTTCTGGGTTGAGCTGGAGCCAAAGCCAGAGAGCTGGAGCCAAAGCGTGGAGACTGAGCCAATACGCTGTATGATAATGCCTGTTTTGATGAGAAATATCGAATGCTAAATTCTTTATTAATAACCATTATTGCATAAAATGTGTGTTTTCGGTTCACTATCGTGGTGTGTTAAAACGCAATTACCCGGGCGTTATCGGTAAAAAAAAGTGCATTATTCAGTAAATTCACGTGCTGTTAATTCCCGGCATTTTTGTTTAACATAAGCTCTATCAGGGCCCGCATCATAACAATGGAGACTGAGCGACCTGGTTTCTTACCGAAAGTTGGTCAATGATGTAAATATTGCACTTAACATATTTCAGCATATACAAATGTATAGCTGTATACAAACATTAAAGAAATGAAATAAACCACATATAACTTACATATTTCCTTCTGAAATATCTTTTCTTGGCAAGCTGATGTGTGTTTACAAGATAGTACTTTCTGCAGTTGTTTTGACTATTTGTTTGCTCTAAAAGCACTAAATTAAGTCTAAAATGTTTAACTCCTCCCAACTTTAGTCATTTCTGTTGATTTTATTCAGAACAAACGACTTATATGGACATGATTCCATTACTTCGTATGCAATGAACAAAGAGTTTTCATATATATGTTTCTCTGTTAGATGCTGAAGATGCTGAACATTTTGTCCAGAACATTTTCCGCAAAACACCCTGCGCGAGGGTCGGGATGAACCTATCTTATACGAGTGGCTATGGTAGATGCTTTTTCTCCAACCTCAGTTAAACAAAATTAAGTAAAAATGTATTTTTTGCTGGAACTCTTTTTTGCTTAGTGAAAATAATTGCGTATGGATATGCGATAGCATGTGGTTGTCATGGATATACGCGCAGTGATCCAGTTAATGTTAATAGTCAAATCGGTCTTTTTAAATAGTTCTAAAGAGAATGAAGCATTATTTCTTGAATGGTGCCTGAACACTGTTTTATGGTGACATTTGAAGCGAGAAATAATTAATTAGCGTTCTTAATATTACCATAAGACAAGATTTCCTTGATGCTACTGACAACAGTCTTCAACAAGGGAGGTAATTACAATGTGGTAAAAGGAGTTCCATACGGGCATTTTATCTTCGCCCGTGGGCAAGATAAGAATATCTAGCATGGTTAAATAATTGGATCTACTTATCTGAGGTGGAAGAAAGAGTTATCTTATTGATTAAATAAGAAGGTTAAATGGTTGGGAGCCTGTGTGTACAGTTTCAATGCAATACATGATGTATTTGCTGAAGCATTGACTTAAAAGTGGTTACATGCAAAACCTTAACCAGAATTTCTATGTTGAATAAAAAAGGGGCCATTATTTGAATTTAGTTATCTTACTTGGTTATTTAAGTAGATTGGATGGTTGAGTACCATTTTATAAAGTCTTAATGCAATTCATCCAGTAGTTGCTGAGATATTAACCTATGTGTGCTTACATGCAAAACCTTAACCAGAATTTCTAAGTCAAATAATAAAGGCCTATTATTTGCATTAAATGCAAACTAGAGTTATCTAACTTGGTTAATTGAGTAGGTTGGATGGTTGAGTACCATTGTATCAAGTCTCAATACAATACCTCAAGTAGTTGCTGAGATATTAACCTATGAGTGCTTGCACCCAAAACCTTAACCAGAATTTCTAAGTCAAATAATAAAGGCCTATTATTGGCATTAAATGCATAGTAGAGTTATCAAACTTGGTTAATTAAGTAGGTTGGATGGTTGAGTACTATTGTATAAAGTCTCAATGCAATACCTCAAGTAGTTGCTGAGATATTAACCTATGTGTGCTTGCACGCAAAACCTTAAACAAGGGGTGACGCCGACGCTGATGCTTAGGTGAGTAGCATAACTCTCCTTTTTCTTCAAATAGTCGAGCTAAAAATAGATGCATATGATCTCAAATGTGTCTGAATTGTGCTTGTTGTTTACTTCGTGTCAGTGTTTATGAGTGAACAGTTTAATTTGCATTATGCTTATTTCAAAGAACAACGGAGGAATGTAGGGGTAGAATTGGACATATTCACAGCAGGTTATTTCAAAATGCATAGACACCATATGCGCATTGTTATTCTTAACTAAGGTAAGGTGAAAGTTAAAGTGATAGAGTCATTCCTTTCATGTCATTGCTCATGGGATTTTAACAATGATGCATTGTTTTACTGAACAAACAAGAAATGCCACATTGTCACAAAACCAGGTTTTCAATGAAACCTTGACCTTAACCCTAGGGACCCCAAACGTAATCTCATGAATGTTCTCCATAAACTCTTCCTACAATCCAATTTTAGTTGCAGTATGTCAACCCGAACTAAAGTTATTTAGTTTCAACTGTTTTATTTTTTATTTTTAAGAAACTGAGATTGACCTTGACCCTAGAGGCCCTTAACAAAATACCATGGAAAGCCTCCATAAACTCTTCCTATATACCAAGTTTGGTCTCTTTATATCAAACCTAACTGAAGTAATTCAGGACCAACTGTTTTTATTTTTTTATTTTTAGTAGTGACCTTGACCTTGACTCTAGGGACCCGTACACAAACCCATGAAAGGTCTTCATACACTATTCTTACTTAAACCATATTACAATATGTCAACCTTAACTTAAATTATTCAGTACGAACCGTTTTTCTATTATCAGTAACAGTGACCTTTACCTTAACCAGAGGAGCTCCATAACGCAATCCCATGAAAGGTCTCTATAATCTCCAAGTTTAGTCACGTTATGTCAAACCTAACTAAAATTATTCAATACCATAGGTGGGTTAAGGCACCAAAGCATGCCCTTCCGAACAAAGACGTACGTCATAATAATAACTACTTCTCACTTTGTGAAAATCTGGTTATGAATAATACACTGAGAATTCCTTCTTACTATGTTCATCAGAGTCAGAATGGATCATTGAAATATAATTCTCCTAGTTCTGACTCTGGGAATTAAACAACACACATTGTTTAGAAAGTAAAAAGACAACAAGATCAATCTTGCGTGAGATTTTACAAGAATAAAAATTAGATGTAAAAGATCTGAATAAAACACTGTACTATTGTGAACATTTTAAAAGTGTTCGAAACTAAAGGAGTATGAACATATACCCGGCATCTTATCATGAATGACTACTGAGAAATAAATTTGGGCAAGCATGTGAATTTGAAGGACACTGTCAGCTGTAACAGAATATGTCACTAAATGTCATTTTGATAGAATATGTCACTAAATGTCATATTAAAAATTATGTGAATAAAAACAAAATACAGCCATTGAACAACTTGACCAGTTAAATTGTTACTTGCACAAAAGAAACTATTTCTTAATTAAATACACCATAAAATTTCAACTTGATTATACACTTTATTAAATATTACAATAAGAACAAGTTTAAATACTTTACAATGGGTTATGAGTACTAATTGTAAGAGATACAACACAGAGTCATAAGATGATAACTGAAATAATTCCTTGCTTAACTCTTGCCCAATGTAAATTCACTAACCTATAGGTCCTTGTTACCCTTGTCAAATGTAAGGCCACTAACTTAAAGGTCCTTGCTATACTCATGCCCGATGTTAGGCTGCTTACCTGTAGATTCTTGCTATACCATCGACAAATGTAAGGCCACTAGCCTGTAGGTCCCTGCTATACCCATGCCCGATGTTAGGCTACTAACCTGTTGATTCTTGCTATACTGTCCTCAAATGTAAGGCAACTACCCTGTAGGTCCTTGCTATACCCATGCGCAATGTTAGGCTACTAACCTGTAGGTCCTTGCTATACCCTTGTCAAATGTAAGGCCACTAGCCTGTAGGTCCCTGCTATAACCATAGCCAATGTAAGGCCACTAACCTGTAGGTCCCTGCTATGCCCATGCCCGATGTAAGGCCACTAACCTGTAGGTCCTTGCTACACCCTTGTCAAATGTAAGGCCACTAGCCTGTAGGTCCTTGCTATACCAATGGCCGATGTAAGGCTACTAACCTGTAGGTCCTTGCTTTATTCCTGTCAAATGTAAGGCAGCTTTCCTGTAGGTCCTTGCTATACCCATGTCAAATAAAAGGCCACTTACCTGTAGGTCCCTGCTATACCCTTGTCAAATGAAAAGCCACTAACCTGTAGGCCCCTGCTATACCCATGCCCGATGTAAGGCCACTAACCTGTAGGTCCCTGCTATACCTATGTCGATGTAAGGCCACTAACCTGTAGGTCCTTGCTATACCCATGCCCGATGTAAGGCCACTAACCTGTAGATCCTTGCAATACCTATGCCCGATGTAAGGCCACTAACCTGTAGATCCTTGCTATACCCATGCCCGATGTAAGGCCACTAACCTGTAGGCCCCTGCTATACCCATGCCCGATGTAAGGCCACTAACCTGTAGATCCTTGCTATACCCATGCCCGATGTAAGGCCACTAACCTGTAGATCCTTGCAATACCTATGCCCGATGTAAGGCCACTAACCTGTAGATCCTTGCAATACCTATGTCGATGTAAGGCCACTTATCTGTAGGTCCTTGCTAAACCCATGCCTGATGAAAGGCCACTAACCTGTAGGTCCTTGCTATACCCATGCCCTATGTAAGGCCACTAACCTGTAGATCCTTGCTATACCCATGCCCGATGTAAGGCCACTAACCTGTAGGTCCTTGCAATACCTATGTCGATGTAAGGCCACTTATCTGTAGGTCCTTGCTAAACCCATGCCTGATGAAAGGCCACTAACCTGTAGGTCCTTGCTAAGCCCATGCTCAATTTTTGGACACTTACCTATAGGTCCCTCCTATACCCTTGCCTGATATTAGACCACTAAACTGTAGGTCCCTGCTATACCCATGCCCTATGTTTGGGTACTAACCTGTAGGTCCCTGCTATACCCATGCCCGATGTTTGGGTACTAACCTGTAGGTCCCTGTTATACCCATGCCCGATGTAAGGCCACTAACCTGTAGGTCCCTGCTTTAACCATGCCCTATGTTTGGCTACTAACCTATAGGTCCCTGCTATACCCATGCGATATGATTGGCCACTAATCTGTAGGTCCCTGCTATACCCCTGCCCTATGTTTGGCCACTAACCTGTAGGTCCCTGCTATACCCATGCCCTATGTTAGGCAACTAACCTGTAGGTCCCTGCTATACCCATACCTGATGTTAGGCCACTAACCTGTAGGTCCCTGCTATACCCATACCCTATGTTTGGCCACTAATCTATCGGTCCCTGCTATACCCATGCAATATGATTAGCCACTCACCTCCCTGCAATACCCATGCCCTATGTTTGGCCACTAATCTGTAGGTCCCTGCGATACCCATGTAATATGATTGGCCTGTACCCTGTAGGTCCCTGCTATACCCATGCCCTATGTTTGGCAACTAACCTGTAGGTCCCTGGTATGCCCATGCCCTATGTTAGGCAACTAACCTGTAGGTCCCTGCTATACCCATACCTGATGTTAGGCCACTAACCTGTAGGTCCCTGCTATACCCATACCCTATGTTTGGCCACTAATCTATCGGTCCCTGCTATACCCATGCAATATGATTAGCCACTCACCTCCCTGCAATACCCATGCCCTATGTTTGGCCACTAATCTGTAGGTCCCTGCGATACCCATGTAATATGATTGGCCTGTACCCTGTAGGTCCCTGCTATACCCATGCCCTATGTTTGGCAACTAACCTGTAGGTCCTTGCTATACCGTTGCCTGATGTAAGGCCACTAACCTGTAGGTCCCTGCTATACCCATGCCCTATGTTTGGCAACTAACTTAAAGGTACCTGATATACCCATGCCCTATGTTTGGCCACTAACCTGTAGGTCCTTGCTATACCCATGCCCTATGTTAGGCCACTTACTTGTAGGTCCTTGCTATACCCATGCCCTATGTTTGGCCACTAACCTGTAGGTCCCTGATATACCCATGCCCTATGTTTGGCCACTAACCTGTAGGTCCCTGCTATACCCATGCCCTATGTTTGGCAACTAACTTAAAGGTACCTGATATACTCATGCCCTATGTTAGGCCACTAACTTGTAGGTCCTTGCAATGCCCATGCCCTATGTTTGGCCACTAAACTGTAGGTCCTTGATATGCCCATGCCCTATGTTTGGCCACTAACCTGTAGGTCATTGCTATACCCATGCCCTATGTTAGGCAACTATATGTAGGTCCTTGCCATACTATTGCCTGGTGTTAGGCCACTTACCTGTAGGTCCTAGCTATACTCTTGCCTGATGTCAGGCTACTAACATGTATATCCTTGCTATTGCCTGATTTTAGGTCACTAACCTGTATGTCCTTGCTATACTCTTGCCTGATGTTTGGCCTGTAACCTGTATGTCCTTGCTATACCCTTGTCTGATGTTAGGCCACTTACCTACATGTCCTTGCTATACTCTTGCATGATGTTAGGCCACTAACCTATATGTCCTTGCTATACTCTTGCATGATGTTAGGCCACTAACCTATATGTCCTTGCTATACTCTTGCATGATGTTAGGCCACTAACCTATATGTCCTTGCTATACTCTTGTCTGATGTTAGGCCACTAACCTATATGTCCTTGCTATACTCTTGCCTGATGTTAGGCCACTAACCTATATGTCCTTGCTATACTCTTGCATGATGTTAGGCCACTAACCTATATGTCCTTGCTATACTCTTGTATGATGTTAGGCCACTAACCTGTTTGTCCTTGCTATACTCTTGCCTGATGTCAGGCTTCTAACCTGTATGCTTTGCTAAACTCTTGCCTGATGTTAGGCCACTTACCTACATGTCCTTGCTATACTCTTGCATGATGTTAGGCCACTAACCTATATGTCCTTGCTATACTCTTGCATGATGTTAGGCCACTAACCTATATGTCCTTGCTATACTCTTGCCTGATGTTAGGCCACTAACCTATATGTCCTTGCTATACTCTTGCATGATGTTAGGCCACTAACCTATATGTCCTTGCTATACTCTTGTATGATGTTAGGCCACTAACCTGTTTGTCCTTGCTATACTCTTGCCTGATGTCAGGCTTCTAACCTGTATGCTTTGCTAAACTCTTGCCTGATGTTAGGCAACTAACCTGTAGGTCCTTGCTATACCAATGTCGATGTTAGGCCACTAATCTGTATGTCCTTGCTAAACCCATGCCTGATGTAAGGCCACTAACCTGTAGGTCCTTGCTATGCCCATGCCCAATGTTTGGACACTTACCTATAGGTCCCTCCTATACCCTTGCCTGATGTTAGACTACTAAGCTGTAAGTCCCTGCTATACCTATGCCCTAAGTTTGGGTACTAACCTGAAGGTCCCTGCTATACCCGTGCCCAATGTAAGGTCACTAACCTGTAGGTCCCTGCTTTACCTATGCCCTATGTTTGGCCACTAACCTGTAGGTCCCTGCTATACCCATGCCCTATGTTTGGCCACTAACCTGTAGGTCCTTGCTATACTCATGCCCTATGTTAGGCCACTAACCTGTAGGTCCCTGCTTTACCTATGCCCTATGTTTGGCCACTAACCTGTAGGTCCCTGCTGTACCCATGCCCTATTTTGGCCACTAACCTGTAGGTCCCTGCTATACCCATGCTGTATGATTGGCCACTAACCTGTAGGTCCCTGCTATACCAATGCCCTATGTTTGGCCACTAACCTGTAGGTCCCTGCTATACCCATGCCCTATTTTGGCCACTAACCTGTAGGTCCCTGCTATACCCATGCCCTATGTTTGGCCACTAATCTATCAGTCCTTGCTATACCCATGTAATATGATTGGCCACTAACCTGTAGGTCCCTGCTATACCCATGCCCTATGTTTGGCAACTAACCTGTAGGTCCTTGCTATACTCTTGCCTGATGTAAGGCCACTAACCTGTAGGTCCCTGCTATACCCATGCCCTATGTTTGGCAACTAACATGAAGATCCCTGCTATACCCATGCCCTATGTTTGGTAACTAACTTATAGGTCCCTGATATACCCATGCCCTATGTTTGGCCACTAACCTGTAGGTCCTTGCTATACCCATGCCCTATGTAAGGCCACTTACTTGTAGGTCCTTGCTATACCCATGCCCTATATTTGGCCACTAACCTGTAGGTCCTTGCTATACCCATGCCCTATGTAAGGCCACTTACTTGTAGGTCCCTGCTATACCCATGCCCTATGTTTGGCCACTAACCTGTAGGTCCCTGCTATACCCATGCCCTATGTTTGGCCACTAACCTGTAGGTCCTTGCTATACTCTTGCCTGATGTAAGGCCACTAACCTGTAGGTCCCTGCTATACCCATGCCCTATGTTTGGCCACTAACTTGTAGGTCCCTGCTATACCCATGCCCTATGTTTGGCCACTAACCTGTAGGTCCTTGCTATACTCTTGCCTGATGTAAGGCCACTAACCTGTAGGTCCCTGCTATACCCATGCCCTATGTTTGGCCACTAACCTGTAGGTCCTTGCTATACCCATGCCCTATGTTAGGCCACTTACTTGTAGGTCCTTGCTATACCCATGCCCTATATTTGGCCACTAACCTGTAGGTCCCTGCTATACCCATGCCCTATGTTTGGCCACTAACTTGTAGGCCCTTGCTATGCCCATGCCCTATGTTTGTCAACTAAACTGTAGGTCCTTGCTATGCCCATGCCCTATGTTTGGCCACTAAGCTGTAGGTCCTTGCTATACCCCTGCCTGATGTTATGCCACTAACCTGTATGTCCTTGCTATACCCCTGCCTGATTTTAGGTCACTAACCTGTATGTTCTTGCTATACACATGCCTGATGTTAGGCCACTGACCTATATGTCCTTGCTATACTCTTGCCTGATTTTAGGCCACTAACCTATATGTCCTTGCTATACTCTTGCCTGATGTTAGGCCACTAACCTGTTTGTCCTTGCTATACTCTTGCATGATGTTAGGCCTGTAACCTATATGTCCTTGCTATACTCTTGCCTGATGTTAGGCCACTAACCTATATGTCCTTGCTATACTATTGCATGATGTTAGGCCACTAACCTGTTTGTCCTTGCTATACTCTTGCCTGATGTCAGGCTTCTAACCTGTATGTCTTTGCTATACTCTTGCCTGATGTTAGGCAACTAACCTGTAGGTCCCTGCTATACCAATGTTGATGTAAGGCCACTAATCTGTATGTCCTTGCTAAACCCATGCCTGATGTAAGGCCACTATCCTGTAGATCCTTGCTATGCCCATGCCCAATGTTTGGACACTTACCTATAGGTCCCTCCTATACCCTTGCCTGATGATAGGCCACTAACCTGTAGGTCCCTGCTATACCAATGCCCTATGTTTGGGTACTAACCTGTAGGTCCCTGCTATACCCATGCCCGATGTAAGGCCACTAACCTGTAGGTCCCTGCAATACCCATGCCCTATGTTTGGCCACTAACCTATAGGTCCCTGCTATACCCATGTGATATGATTGGCCACTAACCTGTAGGTTCCTGCTATGCCCATGCCCTATGTTTGGCCACTAGCCTGTAGGTCCCTGCTATACCCATGCCCTATGTTTGGCCACTAACCTGTTGGTCCCTGCTATACCCATGCCCTATGTTTGGCCACTAATCTATCGGCCCCTGCTATACCCATGCAATATGATTAGCCACCCACCTCCCTGCAATACCCATGCCCTATGTTTGGCCACTAACCTGTAGGTCCCTGCGATACCCATGTTATATGTTTGGCCACTAGCCTGTAGGTCCCTGCTATACCCATGCCCTATGTTTGGCAACTAATATGTAGGTCCTTGCTATACCCATGCCCCATGTCAGGCCTCTAACCTGTAGGTCCTTGCTATGCCCATGCCCTATGTTTGGCCATTAACATGAAGATCCCTGCTATACCCATGCCCTATGTTTGGCAACTAACTTATAGGTCCCTGATATACCCATGCCCTATGTTTGGCCACTAACCTGTAGGTCCTTGCTATACCCATGCCCTATGTTTGGCCACTCACATGTAGGCCCTTGCTATGCCCATGCCCTATGTTTGGCCACTAAACTTTAGGTTCTTGCTATGCCCATGCCCTATGTTTGGCCTCTAACCTGTAGATCATTGCTATACCTATGCCCCATGTCAGGCCACTAACCTGTAGGTCCTTGCTATACCCATGCCCCATGTCAGGCAACTAACCTGTAGGTCCTTGCTATGCCCATGTCCCATGCCAGGCCACTAACCTGTAGGTCCATGCTATATCCATGCCCCATGTTTGGCCACTAACCTGTAGGTCCTAGCTATATCCATGTTAGGCCACTAACCTGTAGGTCCTTCACAGGGCCCTTGTGTCCCTGCAGAAGTCTGACACTGGTCATTGTGACAAGGTCCCATTCTCGGATGGTGCTGTCTCTGAATGATATAATACCAAGACATTGCAATGAGCTGATATATTTGTTTTAGCTTCCTTGGGGAAGTCACATCTTTAAGCTTACAGGACTTGCACTCAAGTGTAGGTAAAAAATACAGGTATCCTCTTTGAGACATCAAGACAATTCTGCTTACATGGCTTGAACCTAAAACCTCTCGAGTCCATGAGAGACAGACACCTTAACCACTCTCATTCTTAACTGAGAAGGTGAGCTAAGTCCCAATCCTGGGTAGAAACAACTAGAAGCACCACAATGAGACGAAACTAGGTTTTTAAAATGAGCAATCAGAAACTATGGCCTATTAATTTATTGTATGGGTTAGGAAAAAGTAGCAGCCTTTATCTTTACTTTTATCAAAAAGAGATGTAACTGTAAATTACTCTAGTTAAGTATCAGATGTGTTTAGTTTCCATCAATTCTGACTAAAGTTGTAAGGCGGACCTTTTTTTCTATTTTTAAATAACAGTAACATTGACCTTGACCCTCATAAAGCAACCCCAAGCTAGCTCTTCGCATAAGCTACCTACACACCAACTTTCATCACTATCCATCAATTCTTACTGGTGTTGTTGGGCTAAAACCCTTTTTCTATTTTTAGTATCAGTAACCTTGACCCCAATCAAAAGCAATCCCAAGCTAGCTCTTCACAAAAGCTACCAACACCAACTTGCATTACTATCCGTCTATTTTTATTTAAGTTATTGGGCGTAAACCGTTTTTCAGTTTTTAGTTACAGTGACCTTGGACCTTGACCCCACCTTCTAATAAGCAATCCCAAGCTAGCTCTTTACATAAGCTACCTACACACCAACTATCATCACTATCCATCAATTCTTACTTAAGTTATTGGGTGGAAACCATTTTTCTATTTTTAGTAACAGTGACCTTGACCCAATTCAAAAGCAATCCCAAGCTAGCTCTTTACATAAGCTACCTACACACCAACTTTTATCACTATCCATCAATTCTTACTTAAGTTATTGGGTGGAAACCATTTTTCTATTTTTAGTAACAGTGACCTTGACCCAATTCAAAAGCAATACAAATCTAGCTCTTCACATAAGCTACATACACACCAACTTTTTCATCACTATCCATCAATTCTTACTTAATTTTTTGGGTGGAAACCATTTTCATTGGAAACCTCAGGTTAAAAATTGATGTATTTTTTTTAAAGTTGAAAAGCTACATAGAGTAGCCCATCCTCAGTACCTTGTAGTTTCATTAACTGACTGCATGTCTAAAACAGCAAATGGCAAATCTGGGGCAGGTAAATATAATATGTTGAGCTTTCAATATGTCATTTTACATAATAATCAGCTTTTTTATTTTGGGTACAAAGTACTTGAAAATATAAGTGGAGTTCTCTAAAATAATACTCAGATCTGAGGTTGGAATTCTCATTGATGAATTTTATAAATGTTATAACATTGAATCAGCATGTTCTACAGGAGTCTAATTAGAAAATCACCAGAGTTGAGCTCTGTCTGCAAATAGTTTGCATTTCTCACATTCACCCTTAAGAAACTTCTTATAACCAACAAATCCCTGCTTAATGTAACAGGTAATAAAACTTAACAAAATCTCTGTTTGATTTATGTATGGCTGGCATCAGACAGCAAAAACATAATATCAGGCAAGATATTATTGTTTGTAAGATTCTCATCTCTGCTATCTCCCCTTATTGACAAAAAAATAAACCTACAGTGTCTTTTTTGTCCAATTTGGGACTTGAACAATGCTAAACCTGACTGAAACTTGTAAACATATTATTTTCTCTGTAAGTTTGTAGATATGCAGTTATTTCCCCTATAAACTAGTAAATATGCAGTGATATCCCCTATAAACTAGTAAATATGCAGTGATATCCCCTATAAACAAGTAAGTATGCAGTGATATCCCCTATAAACTAGTAAATATGCAGTGATATCCCCTTTAACTTTGTAAATATGTAGTGATATCCCCTGTATACTAGTAAATATGCAGTGATATCCCCTTTTACTTTGTAAATATGCAGTGATATCCCCTATAAACTAGTAAATATGCAGTGATATCCCCTTTAACTTTGTAAATATGTAGTGATATCCCCTGTAAACTAGTAAATATGCAGTGATATCCCCTTTAACTTTGTAAATATGTAGTGATATCCCCCTGTATAAACTTGTAAATATGTAGTGATATCCCCTGTAAACTTGTAAATATGTAGTTATTTTCCCTGTAAACTTGTAGATATTTAGTTATTTCCCCTGTTAACTTGTAGATAAGCATCACAGCAACTGCCATTTTTCTGCATTAACCTGCTGACATTTTCTCAATAATCCACTGCCCTCAGTATTGCTCAACCTGAGGTTAACCCACTACAATATTGTACCACATAAGGTCACAGACTAAACTGGCATTAGACAACGAATTTCAGGTTCATATTCATTGCGAAAGTTAATGAAAATGTTGTGAAAAGTTAAATAATTATCATACTGGGGGATTTTGCCTGCCTTTGTGCTATTTGGTGGGGGATTTTTTTTTCTGAGGTGGGCAGGGGATTTTGTCCATCTCCCATTAGAACATATATGGTACAACACCCTTTTTACTTACAAAAATAAAATCAGCCCAACTACCCATACCAAAGAAAATCTGTTTTCTCAAACCTGATATATGGTAACCTATTCCTTTTTAGTTAAAATTATACCACATCAAAACACAAATTACACTTCATCATGTATTTAATTATAATTTTCCCTCACTTGTAATCCACAGCTTAAGATATAGTGTAATTACACTGGCACTGTGCATAATACTGTAACACAACTCAGTAGTATTTAATCTACAGCTAATGAGGTAAATAAAATCACTGTTTAATGTCAATCAAACATAATTAAACTCCAACAGAACAAAGATCATTTTCAGAATATTTTGCAATATTCTTATAAGCATCAGATCATAAAATCTGCATAAAGCAGCACTTTTATAGCAGCCGATATCCTAACACATTTGCTGGTGGGCCATAATACTAAAATAATATGCGATAAACTTAAACTGATTGTTGATGAAGCTATAGATCATCATAGTTAGTTATTAATATATAAGGAGGTAGAAACAAGAAGCAAATAAAAAGGTTTGCATTACAAGATTAAACAGCAAGATGGGTGGCATCTCTTTCCCACTTCATATAAGATATTTTACTGATATTTGCTTCTGAATTTTTTTCAAATTTTCATATACCAAAAGTTAAACTTTTGGAGGATATCAACAGAAAGCTTAAAAAATACCTAGTGTTTGATTTCTTTGAAAACTCTGACAAGCTCAAAAGTATACCTCAGTTGTGCTGTATGTTTAAGTATCTGACAAATTTTAAAGAAACTGAATAGATAACTGGGAATAAACAGCTACCAAAGTTGGATTTTTTGTGACAATAAAGGTCCATAACTCAACAATCATTAAAGCCAGAGTTATGTGCCTTTTGCCAAAGGAAATATGCATACTCAGTTTCATAGAAATATCTTAAACAGTTTTTATCAGTTATGGTGGACACCCCAACCAAAATTGTTTCCATTTAAAAACAAGCTAAAACATAAATTTCATATGGTTGTTTTCCTGTTCATGTACGTACCCCGAGGCTGTGAAGAATCTCCCACTGAGGTACTCAAGTTTGTACACAGGCTCTGGGTGGGCCTGAATGGCTGCCTCTGGCTCCCCTGTCGACTTGTTCCAGAAGAACACCCTCCCAGCACTGTCACCACTCAAAATTAACCGTCCTTTCATCTGCATTAAAATAGTGTTTTTATTGACTAAAAAACAATTATAAAATTGTGACCCCATGGTAGATTCAGGTGAATTTAACCTTACAGTCTTAAACTGTGACCCTCATAGAACATTCACATAACATAGACCTTACAGTATTAAACAGTGACCCCCAAAGTAAATTCATGTGACATAGACCTTACAGTCTATAACAGTGACCCATAATATAGAATCACAGAACATAGTCCTTACAGTTTTAAACCGTGACCCCCATAGTGGATTAAAGACATAGACCTTATAGACTTAAACCTTGACCCCCATAGTGGATTCATATGACAGAGACCTTACAGTCTTAAACCTTGACCCCATAGTGGATTCATATGACAGAGACCTTACAGTCTAAAACCTTGACCCCATAGTGGATTCATATGACAGAGACCTTACAGTCTTAAACCTTGACCCCCATAGTGGATTCATATGACAGAGACCTTACAGACTTAAACCTTGACCCCCCTAAGTGGATTCATATGACAGAGACCTTACAGACTTAAACCTTGACCCCCATAGTGGATTCATATGACAGAGACCTTACAGTCTTAAACCTTGACCCCCATAGTGGATTCATATGACAAAGACCTTACAGTCTTAAACCTTGACCCCATAGTGGATTCATATGACAGAGACCTTACAGTCTTAAACCTTGACCCCCATAGTGGATTAACATGACATAGATCTTACAGTCTTAAACCTTAACCCCTATAGTGGATTCACATGACAGAGACCTTACAGTCTTAAATCTTGACCCCCATAGTGGATTCATATGACAGAGACCTTACAGTCTTTAATCTTGACCCCCATAGTGGATTCCCATGACAAAGACCTTACAGTCTTAAACCTTGACCCCCATAGTGGATTCACATGATGGAGACCTTACAGTCTTAAATCTTGACCCCCATAGTGGATTCATATGACAGAGACCTTACAGTCTTAAATCTTGACCCCCATAGTGGATTCATATGACAGAGACCTTACAGTCTTAAAACTTGACCTACATAGTGGATTCACATGACAGAGACCTTACAGTCTTAAACCTTGACCCCCATAGTGGATTCACATGACAGAGACCTTACAGTCTTAAACTCCCATAGTGGATTCAAATGACAGAGACCTTACAGTCTTAAACCTTGACCCCCATAGTGGATTCACATGACAGAGACCTAACAGTCTTAATCCTTGACCCCCATAGTGGATTCACATGACATAACCAGAGTAATGTGACATGTTGGTAATGCATATGGTCAAGCTTGGCACAAATGGTCCATGTGAAAGTATAAAAGGTTACTTGTGCTGTAAATATAGTGTCAAAAACTAAGTAAAGAACCTCAAAACAAAATAAAGTTCAATTTGAAAAAAATCAAAGTAGCTATTGCAAGAAGACAACAAACAAACACTCATTTTGTTCAAAAGCTTTCAATATGTTTGATTCATACAGCTGTTATAAAACTTATAAATGAAGCTCAATTTACATTATTAATGTAAAATCATCATTGATGTTACTTTTTACCTGAAAGTAATTAAGGCTTGAACATTCTTTAATTGACGGGGTTTAAACTTAGTTGACTTTTATGGTTCATCTATCTGAGATAATCTTTACCCTTGTTGTCATAAAAAAGTTGCCCCAATCTTAAAAGGCCTACAGCACCTGCCAACTTCTAAGGCTACTTGATTGATTTTAAATCTGTAAAAAAACATATATAAATCCCTTGGACTGATTAACAATCAAACAAAATTATTGCTGTTTAATTATATGCATCCTTCTTAAGTGTTTTATACCATAAACAGAAACTGTCAATATGAAGCACCTGTGAAACCTAACTTGAAAGGAGCAACAGTAACTGTTAAAGCTCAATAATTGGATACTTCACAACTGTGAAATTCTGCTTCCAAGGATAAGTGATTTTATGTATGGGGTGGTGGGGGGGGGGGGACAATTTATGGTCTGGGAATTGAAATAAATGAGCCCCTATTTGTCATTGCTTTAAAGATCAATCATCAAAATGAAAATATGTGAAATATGAAAACACTCAGTTTCTGTCATTTTGCATATAGTTAACTTTTAAATTACTTGAAGTGATGTAAGGTCAAACTTAAATAAATCCAACATTCTGTCATGTGGGTGTGTGATAAGTTGGACCTGATATTTTTCTGACAAGTTTAAACACGACAAGAGAAATGCTATAGGATGCCAACACTCCTCAGTTTTGCTCAATCAAGCAAGAGGTATAACTTGACAAAAGGTTAAGCCAGAAAGACAACAGCATGAAGGCTATGATGAAAACAGGAAGGCTTTGACAGTAGCATGAAAGCAAAGACAACAGCATGAAGGCTATGATGAAAACAGGAAGGCTATGACAGCAGCATGAAAACAAAGACAACAGCAAGAAGGCTATGGTGAAAACAGGAAGGCTTTGTCAGCAGCATGAAAGTAAAGACAATGTCATGAAGGCTATGATGAAAACAGGAAGGCTTTGACAGCAGCATGAAAGCAAAGACAACAGCATGAAGGCTATGATGAAAACAGGAAGGCTTTGACAGCAGCACGAAAGCAAAGACAACAGCATGAAGGCTATGATGAAAACAGGAAGGCTTTGACAGCAGCATGAAAGCAAAGACAACAGTATGAAGGCTATGATGAAAACAGGAAGGCTTTGACAGCAGCATGAAAGCAAAGACAACAGCATGAATGCTATGATGAAAACAGGAAGGCTTTGACAGCAGCATGAAAGCAAAGACAACAGCATGAAGGCTATGATGAAAACAGGAAGGCTTTGACAGCAGCTTAAAGAAGGCTTTGACAGCAGCATGAAAGCAAAGACAACAGTATGAAGGCTATGATGAAAACAGGAAGGCTTTGACAGCAGCTTAAAGAAGGCTTTGACAGCAGCATGAAAGCAAAGACAACAGCATGAAGGCTATGATGAAAACAGGAAGGCTTTGACAGCAGCATGAAAGCAAAGACAACAGCATGAAGGCTATGATGAAAACAGGAAGGCTTTGACAGCAGCATGAAAGTAAAGACAACAGCATGAAGGCTATGATGAAAACAGGAAGGCTATGACAGCAGCATGAAAACAAAGACAACAGCATGAAGGCTATGGTGAAAACAGGAAGGCTTTGTCAGCAGCATGAAAGTAAAGACAATGTCATGAAGGCTATGATGAAAACAGGAAGGCTTTGACAGCAGCATGAAAGCAAAGACAACAGCATGAAGGCTATAATGAAAACAGGAAGGCTTTGACAGCAGCACGAAAGCAAAGACAACAGCATGAAGGCTATGATGAAAACAGGAAGGCTTTGAAAGCAACATGAAAGCAAAGACAACCACAAGAAGGCTATGATGAAAACATGAAGGCTTTGACAGCAGCATGAAAGCTAAGACAACATCATGAAGGCTATGATGAAAACAGGAAAGCTAAGACAACATCATGAAAGCTTTGACAACAGCATGAAAGCTTTGACAACATGAAAGCTAAGACAACATCATGAAAGCTTTGACAACAGCATGAAAGCAAAGACAAGAGCATGAAAGCTAAGACAACATCATGAAGGATTTGACAACAGCATGAAAGCTTTGACAACATGAAAGCTAAGACAACATCATGAAAGCTTTGACAACAGCATGAAAGCAAAGACAAGAGCATGAAAGCTAAGACAACATCATGAAAGATTTGACAACAGCATGAAAGCAAAGACAAGAGCATGAAAGCTAAGACAACATCATGAAGGATTTGACAACAGCATGAAAGCAAAGACAAGAGCATGAAAGCTAAGACAACATCATGAAGGATTTGACAACAGCATGAAAGCAAAGACAAGAGCATGAAAGCTAAGACAACATAATGAAAGCTTTGACAACAGCACTAAGGCTAGGATGATACTTTCTTTCATTCTTTTAAAAAAAAGACAATCTAACAAGAGAAAATATCTTACTGAAACTGTGTAGATTGGCTGATGATGTCCAGTAAAAGTCTTCACGCAGTCCCCTGTCACAATGTTGCTTAGTCTCAGAGTCCTGAAATCATACATCATGATTTGTTAATATGGATCTTGAAATTTAACTAGAAATATAAGTCCATAGAACACGGATGCCCCCATATGCTGTGTTTGTCACAAAAGGAAGTGCTATTTTTTTGTCCATTCTCCATAAATGAGCATCAAAATTATTCCACAACTGCATATCCTTTGTAACATTTAATACCTCCCTAAAAGATCTTAGGAGTGTATGACTGATGATTTTAAAGTTATAAGGGATGCAAGTTCACAACACCAAATATGCCAATTTTTGCTAATTCAAGGGCCGAAACTCTGATTGTACAATGTAGAGTGGGAAACAAAACCCCAGGTGCACAGCTTCATTACCTAAACAGCATTCCCCCTTTTTTGAGTTTGGATAATCGTAACAATCAATAAGTGTTATCTTTCACTCGAGGGATGAATGCAACAACATATGAGTGTAATCTATCACTTGAGGGATGAACGCAACAACCAATGAGTGTAATCTATCACTCGAGGGATGAACGCAACAACCAATGAGTGTAATCTATCACTCGCGGGATGAACGCAACACACTATAAGTGTAATCTCTCACTCGCGGGATGAACGCAACAACCTATAAGTGTAATCTCTCACTCGAGGGATGAACGCAACAACCTATAAGTGTAATCTCTCACTCGCGGGATGAACACAACACACTATAAGTGTAATCTCTCACTTGAGGGATGAACGCAACACCCTATAAGTGTAATCTCTCACTCGCGGGATGAACGCAACAACCTAAATGCAACACACTATAAGTGTAATCTCTCACTTGAGGGATGAATGCAACACACTATAAGTGTAATCTCTCACTCGAGGGATGAACGCAACACTCTATAAGTGTAATCTCTCACTCAAACAACACTCTTATAAGTATAATCTCTCACTCGAGAGATGAACACAACAATCTATAAGTGTAATTTATCACTGGAGGGATGAATGCGAAAATGCGACATTTAACAAAGAAGCAGAAAGAACTCTGTCGCTTTCAGACTTGGGCTTCTCTAAATAAGTTTTGACTTAATCCCTTTGATGTTTTATTGGTAAAGGTGAGAGCCCCTCAGGTCTCTTCAATACAACACCTGTTATTCGGGAACAAATTTGCTTTTACGGATAACAATCTGCCATCACCACACAAGAGCATATTGTTTATGCTGGAAGGGACAGACATTTTATCCTTTACAGACACCTGCCGAAAAACATTCCTAGAAATTTAAACAGCAGCATACAACCTTTTTCATTTACTGTGCCAAAGATTTATTGAGCAGAATTATATAGTGGAGTTGGTTTGAGTATAATTACAAGTTCAGAAAGATTGATTAACGTCTTACTAAGTTTAGTTTATGTGGATGTATAAGCTTGATTGTGAAGACAGCAAAAAGCCGATATGAATCACTCTTGATCCTGTTTCCCGGTTAGAAACCAGTACTGCTGTCCATTTTGAGATGCCAAGAAAATGTGCCACTGATGGCGGTTGAACCCAACACCTCATCAGTGAATTGTGCTCACATACATGTATACCACTAGATCACCTCACCCTAATAGTAATATAAGTGTCAGATTCATTCAAAATACAAACTTTTTGGTGAATGCATCTTATTGTAAGTAAACAAAGAACTTAAGATAGAATAGTCAGCTGACAGTTATCTCTAAAAAGTATTCAATTCATACAAATATGATGAAACATGCTTATAAATTTGATATGCTTTGTAACCTAAAACGTAATAAAGGTACAAAATATTTGTTCATTCACCATTAAGAATGAAATCTTACAATATCTCTTGATGTTACAGTATAATATAGCAACAAAATAATATTTCAATTATATATTCATCTTTCAGTGATCAAACATTGCAACTTCATTAAATGATTGGTTAAGACATCTCAAGATAAATTAAAATCTATGTGCACTACTTAAAATCAATGTTGGCTAAGCACAGGCAATTACAGTATCTAAGATTACACCATGTTTCTCATCAAATACATATTACAGTAAGTGGGTTCATATTTATGACTGTTACAAATTCGTAAATTACAAAACGAAAGAGGTGCACACTCGTCCAACAGGGAATGGGTTTTATAGGACCACTTCATATATTTTTAAGTACCAGCATTGCGATACATAAGCAAATTCTCTAAATATCATGCTATAATTATATTGTAAGAATTTTGATTATTATTTTAGAAGTAGACACAAGTCATACAGTGCACAGAGAGGTGCGTGGGTGTATCAATAACAAGGTGAACAATTTCACTTTTCATTTATTATAAAAGCCTTTTAATACTGAATATTGTTATACAATTCATGCTAGTTTTAAATTTGGATTGTACTTAAACAGTTTCATAACAATTATTCAAGTAAATCTAAAATAAATCCCAATAGCTATATTGGTTGAAATTTCAAAAAAATAAAATAACTTTTAGCCATTTTTTTATAATCAAAGCAAGATATTTAGCAAACACATCAAAACAACTTATTTTAAAGTTTTTGATCCATCTTCTAGTTACATTAAACATGTTTTATCTCTTGATTATAGCAAAAGTAACGACATTAATTTTGAATCTCCGCTCGATTTTTGAGATATTTCAGACATCTGAATTGATCACCCCTATGATTTAAGTGAAGACATTTGAACCACCCCTGGAGTTTAGAGACAGTAAAAGCAGTTGAATCACCCCTTGAGTTTAGAGACAGTAAAAACATTTGAATCACCCCTGGAGTTTAGAGAGAGTAAAAGCATTTGAATCACACCTTGAGTTTAGAGAGAGTAAAAACATCTGAATCACCCCTTGATTTTAGAGACAGTAAAGGCGTTTGAACCACCCCTTGATTTTAGAATGTTTAGAGACAGTAAAGGCATTTGAACCAGCCCTTCATTTTGGAGACAGTAAAGCATTTGAATCACCCCCACAATTTTAGCGATAGTCAAAACATTTGAATCACCCATTGATTTTAGAGACAGTAAAGGCATTTGAATCACCCCCATCATTTTAGAGACAGTAAAGACATTTGAATCACTCCTTGATTTTAGAGACAGTAATGTCTTGAAGCTATTTCCTTGGTAGCTTCATGAGTGGCAATAGAGTCCATTTTTGGTGGGGCTGAAACCCTCAAACTCTTGCAAAAGAGGTGGACACCTACACCAGTGCTAGCTGAGGGCCCAAATCCGAGCACTTTTGAAGGTTTTTTACAATAATCTTGGAGTTTTTGTCATAATTTGTTAAAATTTTGTATGAAACATGTTTTGGGCAAATGTGTTATTAACATCTGTTAAAGTACAGGTTCACAATCTTATTAATTTTATAACAAAAATCGTTCGTTTTATGGACAGTAAATCACCCTTCAATTCCAATGTGGAGGGCTTAACTCCAAACGCACACAAAAAAAATCTAATATATTATGCCATTCTTTAAATGTTTCGCAATATTTTGATCAACTGATGAAGAAACAGAAGAAATGAAATAAAATGAACTAACATCTAAAACTCATTTGGTAATGACCTGCCAAATGTTAATCCTGTGAAAATACATATACATGAAATTATGATAAATAATTATATTATCTCCATTTACCACTTATTTCCAGAGTTACATTTTGTTTTTCAAAAATTCAACGATGTTTTTTCAAAGCACGATTCGCAAACGTTATGCATGATTTCTATTTATAAATATCTTAAATGTAGGTCAACATATCTGAGAGGCCTCAATTAAAGATGCACAAGCATCCTGTGACATCATTCCCCCCCCCCCCCCCGGCATGCTACATTTCCACCTTTTTGCAAGTAAGAACAATAAATTGGATTGTGTAGGAAACTACTCACCGAAACAAGACGATACTTTGCAAACATT
Source organism: Mya arenaria (assembly GCF_026914265.1). Taxonomy (NCBI): domain Eukaryota; kingdom Metazoa; phylum Mollusca; class Bivalvia; order Myida; family Myidae; genus Mya; species Mya arenaria. Next base: position 55,415,397 of record NC_069132.1, on the reverse strand, counting down.
GCGTGATTTAATAGGGTGTTCAGGATTTGTGTACTATTCAGATTAGGGCCTTTAACCAGTAACCTACTATATATAATACACTCGGAATATAACAATAAATAAGTAAATATATATCAAGGCCTCTTCAGTACAATTTACACTGCAAAAGCTGCTTAAAAAGACACTTTTAAAACGGCAGGAAATTAAGCTCCAATAAAGAGCAGCAGATGAAAATCATAAAAGAGTGAGATTAACTTGTGATTAACATGATGTTATGTGGCAATTTATAAAATGAAGCAGATCATTTAAAACCCATTTCTCTATGTACAACGAGGATGATTTGTGGGTTTTAACTCAATAACACACTTTTAAATGATAAATATCTGCGGCTAATTATCAGAATGATGTAGAAATCATTCATGGCTGTTTCTCAAATTCAAATCTAAAGAATACTGTAAATTGCTTTCAATTTGTGACTTTAATGTTTTGCGAGGTTTGTGTTTCAATGATTTTTGCACAAGTTTTAGCAACAAATGAAATGAATTACTTCTTTATATATGTTTTCCTTCTCTCCTTTTTTTCAATATTATATAGATAAGTTTGAAATATCAAATATTACCCTTGAAAAATAACTATAATTATCATGAAGAATGTTATAATCTTTTTACATACATTTGACGACATAATGTTTATGTTTGAGGAAAATTACAGTTGGTGGGTTGGTAGAAATATAGAATATTTTTCTTGGCCTTCAAAAAGTTATATTAATATATCTGATTTTTCCAATTTTTCTGATTGATATTTGCTTTTAAACAATCACACTACATAATAACCATCTGTTTGAAAAGTACTGTACCACCCAACTTTGATTAATTGCCCTTAAAACCACATATACACTGGTGAAGTCACAATTAGAAACCCATTTGAAGCATCAATTTCAATCTTAGGACTCATTACTGTAATAGAATGTACTCAAAATCATAGAGAACTTAACCGGACTTAACCAGAAAACCTGTGCATGGACCACAGACTATTAGAATCTGGACACCCAAGCCAAACACATGCTAGTTTTTCTGAAATGTCTGGAATCAAAAACCACATTAACTAAGTTCATCATGATTAAAACCGTACCTAGCTAATAAACATTGATAGAAAAGAAATGCTTCATGATGACGAGCAGTTGAGAAATCATGTTTCTAAATCGTGAGTCCTTGCTGATCACTCAAAAGTTTTGTGGTAGTTTTAGATGTAAGGGAGGTTACTATTAATAAATTGAATTCAACTTAAACAGTTTTGAAGTACCCTTGTAATCTGTAATCTCCAATTAAACTTACACTCCCCCTAGATACAAATGAATTAATAAAAAATACCAGTGCATTCTTTTCTATATAAAACAAGAGATGCTGTAAAACATTATGCCCCCTGCATGCTACTTTGTCAAAACATGACTGTGGGAAATTGAGTCAAGGACTGTTTTAGAAAAAAATGCATTGATTATAAATGGTTGCACAAAGTTTTCCAGAAAGTCAAGACAAACATTGAGCCTTTAAACTGTGAACACAGTTTTCATAAGATTGCCGACCTTGACCTTTGCTCTACTGCTAGGGGTTATCGTTCTACTATCAAGAGCAACCTACCACGGTATATGACCAAGTTCTTGCCAAAGAATGAATGTCATGCAATTTTCATGAAAGCTGGTACAAACAATTTTTAATGTCAGTACTTTAATGTGGTGTATATATTGATAATAATCCCATAGCTTGTTGATTAACTGCACCTCCTAGCAGACACATGCATTTTGGCATAAATGTTGATAAAACTGTAAAAAAAATTACTGCTTGCTTTTACAGTCGAAACTCGGGACTTAGAAAAATAATTTCGAGATATTGAACATTTGACATATCTGAAAAACAAAATTACAGCACCAAGCCCAACACACTTGAGTCCAAATTATGTTTACATCTGCAATTGAATCCGTCTTGAAATATATTTTATCGAAACAGCAAACTTATTATTGGAAATAAAGATTTAGTTATTTGTGTCAATTTTACTTTTTTTGTAAAGCAAAACAGTAAGTCAGCCATTTTTTTGTTGTTGTTGTTGATCAATCTCAATGCCTTGTTGTATTTTTGTGGAGGGGTCATGAAGCTTCCTGTATAGTTTCAGTGAATTTGGCCTTGTAGTTTCAGAGGTGATGTTTTTTAAAGCATAACAGGAAGTTAGCCAGATTGTTGTTGTTGTTGATCAATCGCCACCCCTTGTTCTATTTTTGTATAAGGTTACCCAAGGAAGCTTCCTGTGAAGTTTCATTGAATTTGGACTGGTAGTCTTAGATGAGATGTTTTTTTAAAGCAAAACAGGAAGTTGGCAATTTTGTTGTTGTTGTTGTTGTTGATCAATTGTGACCCCTTGTTGTATTTTTGTATAAGGTTACCCAAGGAAGCTTCCTGTGAAGTTTCATTGAATTTGGACTGGTAGTCTTAGATGAGATGTTTTTTTAAAGCAAAACAGGAAGTTGGCAATTTTGTTGTTGTTGTTGTTGTTGATCAATTGTGACCCCTTGTTGTATTTTTGTAGAGGGTCACCCAAGGAAGCTTCCTGTAAAGTTTTATTGAATTTGGAGTGGTAGTTTCAGATGCAATGTTTTTTTAAAGCAAAACAGGAAGTCAGCCATTTTGTTGTTGTTGCTGTTGTTGTTGTTGTTGATCAATCGTGACCCCTTGTTGTTATTTTGTAGAGGGTCACCCAAGAAAGCTTCCTGTAAAGTTTCATTGAATTTGGACTGAGAGTTTCAGAGGAGATGTTTTTTAAAGCAAAACAGGAAGGTGGCCATTTTGTTGTTGTTGTTGTTGATCAATCGTGACCCCTTGTTGTATTTTTGCACTAAAGCCCTACTAACCCTACCCAACAAGGGCTACCCAACAAATTGATCTTCTATAAGTAATGAAGGAATTAGTACCCAATATATACCCATTCGTGTGTGCGGATAGACGGACAGACAGATGGATGACGGACAAAGATTGATCACAATAGCTCACCTTGAGCACTTCGTGCTCTGGTGAGCTAAAAAGAATCAATGGCACATGTAAATGTAAGGCTGCAGATGTCACAAGTGACTAGTAAACTATGAATGTAAAATTCATTTTTCCAAAAAGATACCGCAAACTTGGTAAAACAACTAAAGGTTTGGAGATTTATTAATAGGTTTTTATAGATATTGCATAACCAATAAACGTTTTAAAGAACTTTCTGAAAATTGTAGGTTACTACAGGTTTCACTACTAGGCCCAGGCCGGGGCAACCTACCACCAAAGTTTCATGGTCCTACATCAAACCGTTATAAATAATTGTGCAGAAAATAATTTCATAACTATAACTCTTGACTGTGATCTTTGACCTATTAACTTAAAAAATAAGGGGTCATCTACTGGTCTAGGACAACCTACCACTGAAGTTTCATGGCCCTAGTTCTAACTAGTTATGACCTTGAACTCCTGATACCAAAAAACAACTGGTCAAGTGAAACATACCAATGAAGTTTCATATCCCTACTGTTCTTGAGCTATTGTGCAGACACGACAGATGGACTTACTATCACCTGTCCCTTTCTTCAAAGAAGGCATAAAAATTCTGGCTCTGATGCAAAATTGAGGTGGGTGGGAAAAGACAGAGAGGGTTTAGTTAAAATACCAATTTACCCGTCTTTGGAAGCAGAGATAACATGGCTGCCATCGAAGGCGATGCTAGTCACGCCCATTTTATGGCCCCGTAGCACATTACAGCAGAAGTAGGTCGTACGCCGCCATACACGCACTGTACAGTCGTCAGATCCTGAAACCCTGTAAAGGACAAATTATTACATTTTCCAGTGGCATAGCTTCATGTAGGCAATGTAGGCCCAGATCAGAACATCATTTTGTGTTATTTCAGTTTTAGATATGCTGGAAAAACCCTCCTACGCGCATCTTAGAATAAAACATAAACTGTCATAGGAAGGCGTGTCGCAAAATATACCTAGCAGGACACACATGCAAATTTAGTTTGTTCTAGCTAGGACATTCCTATTCTATCATACAATCAAGCATCTCAATAATATTTATCTGCAAACTGAAATTATTTATTGTTACCAAACATAAAATACTTGCATTGGCTCATAATTTTAAATTATACTGATGAATAGGTTTGCTACAGCTATAAGCTAGTATGAATCATCCCAAGTTTCATTCCTGAATGGAGATAAGTACTGTATCAGTATCAGTGGATGGAGACCATTATTGGTATCAGTGGATGGAGACCAGTACTGGTATCAGTGGATGGAGACCAGTACTGGTATCAGTGGATGGAGACCAGTACTGGTATCAGTGGATGAGACCAGTACTGGTATCAGTGGATGGAGGCAAGGACTGGTATCAGTGGATGGAGACCAGTACTGGTATCAGTGGATGGACACCAGTACTGGTATCAGTGGATGGACACCAGTACTGGTATCAGTAGATGGAGACCAGTACTGGTATCAGTGGATGGAGATCAGGACTGGTATCAGTGGATGGAGACCAGTACAGGTATCAGTGGATGGAGACCAGTACTGGTATCAGTGAATGAAGACCAGTACTGGTATCAGTGGATGGAGACCAAGACTGGTATCACTGGATGGAGACCAGTACTGGTATCAGTGGATGGAGACTAGAACTGATATCAGTGGATGGAGACCAGTACTAGTATCAGAGACCAGGACTGGTATCTGTGAATGAAGACCAGGACTGGTATCAGTGGATGGAGACCAGTACTGGTACAAGGTGGATGGAGACCAGTACTGGTATCAGTGGATGGAGACCAGTACTGGTATCAGTGGATGGAGACCAGGACTGATATCAGTGGATGGAGACCAGGACTGGTATCAGTGGATGGAGACCAGTACTGGTATCAGTGGATGGAGAGTGGATGGAGACCAGTACTGGTATCAGTGGATGGAGACTTCTCTAATATCTGTGGATGGAGACCAGTACTGATATCAGTGGATGGAGACAAGGACTGGTATCAGTGGATGGAGACCAGTATTGGTATCAGTGGATGGAGACCAGGACTGGTATCAGTGGATGGAGACTTTTCTAATATCCATGGATGGAGACCAGTACTGGTATCAGTGGATGGAGACCAGTACTGGTATCAGTGGATGGAGACTAGTACTGTACTGGTATCAGTGGATGGAGACCAGTACTGGTATCAGTGGATGGAGACCAGTACTGGTATCAGTGGATGGAGACCAGTACTGGTATCAGTGGATGTAGACTAGAACTGGTATCAGTGGATGGAGACTAGAATTGGTATCAGTGGATGGAGACCAGTACTGGTATCAGTGGATGGAGACCAGGACTGGTATCAGTGGATGGAGACCAGTACTGGTATGAGTGGATGGAGACCAGGACTGGCATCAATGGATGGAGACCAGTACTGGTATCAGTGGATGGAGACCAGTACAGACATCAGTGGATGAGTGTGGATGGAGACCAGTACTGGTATCAGTGGATGGAGATTTCTCTAATATCCGTGGATGGAGACCAGTACTGGTATCAGTGGATGGAGACAAGGACTGGTATCAGTGGATGGAGACCAGTTCTGGTATCAGTGGATGGAGACCAGGACTGGTATCAGTGGATGGAGACTTCTCTAATATCCGTGGATGGAGACCAGTACTGGTATCAGTGGATGGAGACAAGGACTGGTATCAGTGGATGGAGACCAGTACTGGTATCAGTGGATGGAGACCAGTACTGGTATCAGTGGATGGAGACCAGTTCTGGTACCAGGTGGATGGAGACCAGGACTGGTATCAGTGGATGGAGACCAGGACTGGTATCAGTGGATGGAGACAAGGACTGATATCAGTGGATGGAGAGCAGTACTGGTACCAGGTGGATGGAGACCAGTACTGGTATCAGTGGATGGAAACCAGTACTGGTATCAGTGGATGGAGACCAGGACTGGTATCAGTGGATGGAGACCAGTACTGGTATCAGTGGGTGGAGACCAGTACTGATATCAGTGGATGGAGACCAGGACTGGTATCAGTGAATGGAGACCAGGACTGGTATCAGTGGATGGAGACTAGAACTGATATCAGTGGATGGAGACCAGTACTAGTATCAGAGACCAGGACTGGTAAGTGTGAATGAAGACCAGTACTGGTATCAGTGGATGGAGAGCAGTACTGGTACAAGGTGGATGGAGACCAGTACTGGTATCAGTGGATGGAGACCAGGACTGGTATCAGTGGATGGAGACCAGGACTGGTATCAGTGGATGGAGACCAGTACTGGTATCAGTGGATGGAGACCAGGACTGGCATCAATGGATGGAGACCAGTACTGGTATCAGTGGATGGAGACCAGTACTGATATCAGTGGATGGAGTGTGGATGGAGACCAGTACTGGTATCAGTGGATGGAGATTTCTCTAATATCCGTGGATGGAGACCAGTACTGGTATCAGTGGATGGAGACAAGGACTGGAATCAGTGGATGGAGACCAGTACTGGTATCAGTGGATGGAGACCAGGACTGGTATCAGTGGATGGAGACTTCTCTAATATCCGTGGATGGAGACCAGTACTGGTATCAGTGGATGGAGACAAGGACTGGTATCAGTGGATGGAGACCAGTACTGGTATCAGTGGATGGAGACCAGTACTGGTATCAGTGGATGGAGACCAGTACTGGTACCAGGTGGATGGAGACCAGGACTGGTATCAGTGGATGGAGACCAGGACTGGTATCAGTGGATGGAGACCAGTACTGATATCAGTGGATGGAGAGCAGTACTAGTATCAGAGACCAGGACTGGTAACTGTGAATGAAGACCAGTACTGGTATCAGTGGATGGAGAGCAGTACTGGTACAAGGTGGATGGAGACCAGTACAGGTATCAGTGGATGGAGACCAGTACTGGTATCAGTGGATGGAATCCAGTACTGGTATCAGTGGATGGAGACCAGGACTGGTATCAGTGGATGGAGACCAGTACTGGTATTAGTGGGTGGAGACCAGTACTGGTATCAGTGGATGGAGACCAGGACTGGTATCAGTATATGGAGACTAGGACTGGTATCAGTGGATGGAGACTAGAACTGATATCAGTGGATGGAGACCAGTACTAGTATCAGAGACCAGGACTGGTAACTGTGAATGAAGACCAGTACTGGTATCAGTGGATGGAGAGCAGTACTGGTACAAGGTGGATGGAGACCAGTACAGGTATCAGTGGATGGAGACCAGTACTGGTATCAGTGGATGGAGACCAGGACTGGTATCAGTGGATGGAGACCAGTACTGGTATCAGTGGGTGGAGACCAGTACTGGTATCAGTGGATGGAGACCAGGACTGGTATCAGTGGATGGAGACCAGGACTGGTATCAGTGGATGGAGACCAGTACTGGTATCAGTGGATGGAGACCAGTACTGATATCAGTGGATGGAGAGTGGATGGAGACCAGTACTGGTATCAGTGGATGGAGACAAGGACTGGTATCAGTGGATGGAGACCAGTATTGGTATCAGTGGATGGAGACCAGGACTGGTATCAGTGGATGGAGACTTTTCTAATATCCATGGATGGAGACCAGTACTGGTATCAGTGGATGGAGACAAGGACTGGTATCAGTGGATGGAGACCAGTACTGGTATCAGTGGATGGAGACCAGTACTGGTAACAGTGGATGGAGACCCGTACTAGTATCAGTGGATGGAGACCAGGACTGGTATCAGTGGATAGAGACCAGGACTGGTATCAGTGGATGGAGACCAGTACTGATATCAGTGGATGGAGAGTGGATGGAGACCAGGCCTGGTATCAGTGGATGGAGACCTGTACTGGTATCAGTGGATTGAGACCAGTATTGGTATCAGTGGATGGAGACCAGGACTGGTATCAGTGGATGGAGACCAAGACTGGTATCAGTGGATGGAGACCAGTACTGGTATCAGTGGATGGAGAACAGGACTGGTATCAGTAAATGGAGACCAGTACTGGTATCAGTGGATGGAGACCAGTACTGGTATCAGTGGATGGAGACCAGGACTGGTATCAGTGGATGGAGACCAGTACTGGTATCAGTGGATGAAGACAAGGACTGGTATCTGTGGATGGAGACCAGTACTGGTATCAGTGGATGGAGAGCAGGACTGGTATCAGTAGATGGAGACCAGTACTGGTATCAGTGGATGGAGACCAGGACTGGTATCAGTGAATGGAGACCAGGACTAGTATCAGTGGATGGAGACCAGTACTGGTATCAGTGGATGGAGACTAGTACTGTACTAGTATCAGTGGATTGAGACCAGTACTGGTATCAGTGGATGGAGACCAGTACTGGTATCAGTGGATGGAGACCAGTACTGGTATCAGTGGATGGAGACCAGGACTGGTATCAGTGGATGGAGACCAGGACTGGTATCAGTGGATGAAGACCAGTACTGGTATCAGTGGATGGAGACCAGTACTGGTATCAGTGGATGGAGACCAGTACTGGTATAAGTGGATGGAGACCAGGACTGGTATCAGTGGATTGAGACCAGGACTGGTATCTGTGGATGGAGACCAGTACTGGTATCAGTGGATGGAGACAGGACTGGTATCAGTGGATGGAGACCAGGACTTGTATCAGTGGATGGAGACCAGGCCTGGTGTCAGTGGGTGGAGACCAGGACTGGTGTCAGTGGATGGAGACCAGGACTGGTGTCAGTGGATAGAGACCAGTACTGGTGTCAGTGGGTGGTGACCAGTACTGATGTCAGTGGATGGAGACCAGTACTGGTGTCAGTGGGTGACCAGTACTGGTATCAGTGGATGGAGACCAGTACTGGTATCAGTGGATGGAGACCAGTACTGGTATAAGTGAATGGAGACCAGGACTGGTATCAGTGGATTGAGACCAGGACTGGTATCAGTGGATGGAGACCAGGATTGGTATCAGCAGATTGATACCAGTACTGGTATCAGTGGATGGAGACAGGACTGGTATCAGTGGATGGAGACCAGGACTGGTATCAGTGGATGGAGACCAGGCCTGGTGTCATTGGGTGGAGACCAGGACTGGTGTCAGTGGATGGAGACCAGTACTGGTGTCAGTGGGTGGTGACCAGTACTGATGTCAGTGGATTGAGACCAGTACTGGTGTCAGTGGGTGACCAGTACTGGTGTCAGTGGATGGAGACCAGTACTGGTGTCAGTGGGTGGTGACCAGTACTGGTGTCAGTGGATGGAGACCAGTACTGGTGTCAGTGGGTGGAGACCAGTACTGGTGTCAGTGGATGGAGACCAGTACTGGTACCAGTGGGTGGAGACCAGTACTGGTATCAGTGGATGGAGACCAGTACTGGTATCAGTGGGTGGACACCAGTACTGGTATCAGTGGATGGAGACCAGTACTGGTATCAGTGGATGGAGACCAGTACTGGTATCAGTGGGTGAACACCAGTACTGGTATCAGTGGATGGAGACCAGTACTGGTACAATGGAAACTCACTGAACCGGATCTCCACAAAACCGGAATCCTCGGGATACCGGACTTTTTTCAGAGTCCCGGTTTTCCTCTTCTATTTTCAATGTAAAATAATCCCTACAAAACCGGAACCTCGGAATTCCGGATACCGGACAAAAAATCGAGAAAATTTGTTACTTGTCAACGTAATTTTACCTCACAAAGCCGGACGTATATTTGTTCAAACATGTCAAAATGATGTTGTGTATTAGGAATTCGCGTGTCACTTGGTCACTTTGTTTTGACAGCCGGTGCGTCGTTAAATATTGCACCTGTGATGTTGTGTTAACTCGATAATCGATAATGATGATTGCGCTGTGGATTGACTGCCGCGCGAAATCAAACTTGTGAAAAGAAAATTGATTGAAACATTAATTTGTGTGTTGCCAAAAATAAAGAACTTGAAACGGTTATTAAGTGATCATTTTGGAGGGTTGTTTTATCTAAAGACTTCTATGATTAAATCAAATATGAGCGGTGCGTTAATTAAACTATCAAACATACTTAACAAGCATTAAATTACAAGAGTTGTTTTATTTTAAGACTTGAAAAAAAAAGATGATTATAAAATTGCAGAAATGTTTAATTATGTTTATCACTTTTTATATGCTTTAATCATGTCTCAACCTCCGTCTAAACGTCAACTTCCCTTTAGGTTAACTCAGTTAATATTTTGAGTAAACTTACTCCGAACATCAAATCCTCACTAAACCGGAATCCTCACTAAACCGGAAATTTTGCCCAGTCCGGACCTTGTCCGGTTTAGTGAGTTTCCACTGTATCAGTGGATGGACACCAGTACTGGTATCAGTGGATGGAGACCAGTACTGGTATCAGTGGGTGGACACCAGTACTGGTATCAGTGGATGGAGACCAGTACTGGTATCAGTGGGTGGAGACCAGAATTGGTATCAGTGGATGGAGACCAGTACTGGTATCAGTGGATGGAGACCAGTACTGGCATCAGTGGATGGAGACCAGTACTGGTATCAGTGGATGGAGACCGGTACTGGCATCAGTGGATGGAGACCAGTACTGGTATCAGTGGATGGAGACCAGTACTGGTATCAGTGGATTGAGACCAGAACTGGTATCAGTGGATGGAGACCAGTACTGGTATCAATGGATTCAGTGGATGGAGACATATCAGTGGATGGAGACCAGTGATCCAAACCAGTACTGATATTAGCGGATGGAGACCAGGACTGGTATCAGTGGATGGAGACATATCAGTGGATGGAGACCAGTGATCCAGACCAGTACTGGTATAAGTGAATGGATACCAGTACTGGTATCAATGGATGGAGACCAGTACTGGTATCAATGGATGGAGACTAGTACTGGTATCAGTTTACAGAGGCAACGAATTAAGCCTTCTATTTGGGGCGTGATACCATTACTGTGAGACCCCTTTGGTGAGAGGAGGACATCTATCTTTACCATTCAACATGTACCACTCTCATTCTGGTTGGATCAAACCCCAAACCCCTTGGGTGAGAGGAGGACATCTATCTTTACCACTACACCTCTCTCATCCTGCTATGCTATCCACTCCTCCTATGATAAACCTTAGAACTCACATGAAGTCAGCACTCATGGCCAAGCAGGTGACACTGTCAGAATGGTCTGTGAGGATAAATTGTCTGCACAAGTTACGCAGGTCCCAGATCTATAAAGCAAATCAACAACATGAGTGAATGCTGCAGTTAAAATAGCTTCACAATGGTTTTCTTAAACTGCATGAAATCATTGGTTTTCAAGGTATTATTTCATATGAGAAAAAATCAATTCCTCTTGATAAGAAACATTTTGTGAATCATGTGAATTTCATAAAACCCTCATTTTAAATGCTTTACATAAATGTAATATTTTGTTTAAATCATAAATACAAATTTGATGATTTACAGTGCTAAACACAAATTATGAATATAATGTCCCTATATTGCATGCACATTTTCAAACATTTTATACCAGTTATATCTAAAAAATGTAAAATAAAGTTGTCTATTTGAAATGTAAGAAGAGCATCGCTTGCGGACACCATTGCTACTGTTTTTCTCATTTAATCAAGGGCATGACTTGACAAGAAAATAAGCCAGAGTTATGGTCTTTGCTACACATAATGTGTACTGTTACTGGTAGTTACTGAATATAGAACAGGAGGCAGATATCCAATTATTGCATTAGGGTGACAGTAATGTACTTTGTTTCATGTATAGTAAGTTTCATGTGAATTATTTGATATCTTGAACATTGTTTAAATTCAACCAGAACTAATGATTTTGCACCACAACAACAAAGATGCAAACACCAAGGCTAGGAATATACCTTGACAAGCCAAAAAGGATAATACCATGATAGTTGTATCCCAAGAGCCTGTGGCCAGCTCGTTCCCATAGAACCTTAGACAGCGCACACCACCCTGGATAAAAAAATATCAAGACTAACATGTAGTTTAAACAAATTTATTCAGCTTTATTTTGACAACAAACTGATAGCTTTGTGAATCACTATAGAGCCTGTTTCCTGTGTAAAAACCAGTTCTGGTGTCCATTTTGAGAGACCCTGGTACCTATACCACTAAACCATTCACAGCCTCCATACCAAATTAATTCTATGTTTAACGCCACGTTCCACTTTCAAAACCTACTAACCAAGCAGGAAAAACAAACAAGAGTCATAAAAAAGCACATCTCATTTTCTCTCTGTTTTTCGATAAATATCAAAAAGCAAGCTATATAATTTGTTCCCACATACAACTATATTATTTCAGTGCTTACATATGATTATGAAAAAAGTTTTGCATGGTAGTAAAATATACAAACAAAAACATTTGCCTGCCATACAATTAGAAGTTATACAAATTCCTAATTTTAACACTTTCAAACTGTTTTCACTCTAAATATTTTCACTGACACTGTTTAGTTGTCAATGATGAGCCTATGTCAATGACTTGACATGGAATCCAATACCAATCAGCAACAGTTAAATGTACTAATAACGTAGAAGTATTATTTGTTTATGGTTAATAAGGTAACTGCAAAAAATCACCTTGTGTCCGAGGAATTTATGCAGACTGCGTCCACTGCGTATGTCCCACATGCGGATGACTCTGTCCAGACCAGCTGATATCAGTCGACGACGATCATACTGCACACATGTTATACCGCTCATGTGACCCTATAAGCCACAGGCAGTGTTATGTTATAATCTGCGAACTAACATCATAATTTTTTTTGTGTCTTTTTTTTTAATATGTTTTTTTTCATGTGGCCAGTTGAACTGGGATAGCAACTGGTTATCACCATCATATTGAGTGTTATTTCTGAGTGTAATTGTAAAGATGAAAGTGTCAACATAACATGTTTTTTCAAACCTTATCTTTAATCTATTTCCTACCCTTTTTTTATAGGTAATTGTTTTTAGTATTTGTTGAGGTGTTTTTCAAATCCTGGCCTACATCAATTTCTTTAAGCCTTCCTTTTCACATCACACTGTATATTGGAACATACTATCTTAAAACTCATACATGAAGGTCAAATATTCGGAATCACAAAAAAAAACTGCCCTAAACTAACTAACCTGAAGTTTGCGAGCCCGCAGAACGCTCCTGACCTCGCCCACAAACCTAGGCGATTTACGGGGCTTCCCCTCCCCCTCTTCTCTGCCCTCAGGCTCACGTTGCCACTGTAGACTCAAGCGCGACTCAGCCTTACCCTAAATGTACATGTAAATGTTTTTTATTATTTCACATCAAATGCATAGAGGATAAAGTTAAAGGCGAGTTAAAATTTAAGGCAGAACTTATTCAACATGTTTAAAAACTGATAAATAAATACTAAAAAAAGCTCAAAGGAGATAGTCTTCATAAAAAAACCAAATTTGTATGAAAATTTATATTCATTTTAAAAGATGAGCTTAACCAGTTACAATTCCAGAATGATCATAAGTACTTATCAATGTAAACGTCCTTAGTGGAGATCAACCAATGGACGCTCTGATCTAGAGTCTGATATGCTGACCACTTGCCATTGCCGCTGATGTAAATGACAAATTATTGATGGATGTTCCTTTACACAGACAATGAAGCCTAAGGTTACAAAACAATTAAAGTACCATTATATCATATGAAGGCACAAGGTCTGGTCTGATATCATAGGCAGCATCGTCAGCGCCGGCATCATCCACCATCTCTTTCTTACGACGCACAATTCCATCTCCAGGCCTGTTAAGGAGAGATTGAAAGTTTCCCTGACAGTTTGCAAGTTTGATGACAAATGCATGTTCAAAGTTGAATTAATTCATGATTAATGTTAGGAAGTTTGAGGAACAGCAGTAAGCTGTTGTGCTTTTTCAACTCTAATGATAATGAATGGAATCATATAGCCTATACAGTGATCAGGAAAAATTGCCACAGTTTGGAAAAGATTGGAAATATTGATTGACTTCTTTTTAATAGATTAGTCAGTTTTACAGACTATTTTTAAGAAATTAGGTAAAGGCATTGACAAGTAAAATTAGGGTCTCTTTCACTGTTGTATCACAACATTCACTTGACATTTTTTCCCAAAAAACAGACAATCTACAGATGCAAATACATTAATTTTGTGCTCTTACCTGATGGCGGGTTTGAGTCGTCTGAGTGTTTCTTGTTTCTCATCCCCTACACTTGACCGAGTGGTATCAGCTCGCAACTCCATGTCTGTGTCCGTGACATCAGCGTGCAGAGACTTCAGAGACTTACGCTCTGAATTATCGAACAGTGAAATTTGTAAATTGTTGGATATACATCAATAAAGTGTACTGTTAAAAAATGCACTAAGAAATAAGAGCATTTAAATCCACTACAACATCCTCTTACATGCATCCCAGGGCCAACATATCACTTATGTATGGGTTCATCCCAAATGTACCCAGGGCCTACATATCACTAATGTATTGGGTCCATCCAACATGTACCCCAGGCCCACATATCACTCATGGGTTGGGTCCATCCCACAGGTACCCCCTGGCCCACATATCACTTATGAATGGGGTCCATCCCACATGTACCCACCGGCCCACATATCACTTATGGGTTGGGTCAATCCCACATGTATCCCCAGGCCCACATATCACTTATGTTTGGGGTCCATCCCACATGTACCCCTGGGCCAACATATCACTTATGGGTTGGGTCCATCCCACAGGTACCCCCTGGCCAACATATCACTTATGGGCTGGGTCCATCCCACATGTACCTCTGGGCCCACATATCACTTATGTATGGGGTCCATCTGACATGTACCCACCAGCCCACAATTCACTTATGTATTGGGTCCATCCCACATGTACCTCTAGGCCCACATATCACTTATGTATGGGGTCCATCCCACATGTACCTCTAGGTCCACATATCACTTATGTATTGGGTCCATCCCACATGTACCTCTAGGCCCACATATCACTTATGTATGGGGTCCATCCCAGATGTACCCTCCGGCCAACATATCACTTATGTATGGTGGCCATCCCACATGTACCCTCCAGCCAACATATCACTTATGTATGGGTTCCATCCCACATGTACCTCTGGGCCCACATATCACTTATGTATGGGGTCCATCACACTTGTATCCCTGGCCCACATGTTACTTATGTATGGTGTCCATCCCACATGTACCCCCGAGCCAATATATCACATATGGGTTGGGGCCATCCCACATGTACCCCCAGGCCAACATATCACTTATGGGTTGGGTCCATCCAAATTATATTCCAGAGACAATGTTTCACTAATGTCTTGGGTACATCCAACAAATACTCCAGAGCCCACATATCACTAATGTCTTGGGTCCATCCAACAAATACTCCAGAGCCCACATATCACTGACGTCTTGTGTCCATCCAACAAATACTCCATATTTCACTTATGTCTTGGGTCTATCCAACAAATACTCTAGAGCCCATATATCACTTATGTCTTTGGTACATCCAACATATACTCCAGAGCCCACATATCACTAATGTCTTTGGTACATCCAACAAATACTCCAGAGCCCACATATCACCTATGTCTTGGGTGCATCCAACATATACTCCATAAATCACTTAGGTCTTGGGTCCATCCAACAAATACTCCAGAGCCCACATATCACCTATGTCTTGGGTGCATCCAACATATACCCCATATATCACTTATGTCTTGGGTATATCCAACAAAAACTCTAGAGCCCATATATCACTTATGTCTTTGGTACATCCAACATATACTCCAGAGCCCACATATCACTTATGTCTTTGGTACATCCAACATTACTTATGTCTTGGGTCTATTCTATATGTATCCCAGGACCAACATATCACTAATGTCTTAGGTCTGTCCTACATGGCACAAGGGCTCAAATATCACTTATGTCTTGGGTCTATCCTATACTACACAACATTGCTGAATTACTTACAATAAATAGTTTGTTGAGCTATTTTCTAACATAACTGAATAACTAACAATGACTTACTTGTATCACCACACACCATTGTTGAATTACTTACAAGGACTAGCTTGTATCACCACACACCATTGTTGAATTACTTACAAGGACTAGCTTGTATCACCACACACCATTGTTGAATTACTTACAAGGACTTGCTTGTATCACCATTGTTGAATTACTTACAAGGGTAAGCTTGCTTCACTAAACAACAAAGCTGAATAACTTACAAGGGTTAGCTTGCTTCACTACGCAACAAAGCTGAATAACTTACAAGGGTTAGCTTGCTTCACTGCACAAAACTGCTGAATAACTTACAAGGGTTAGCTTGCTCCACTACACAACAAAGCTCAATAACTTACAAGGATTAGCTTGCTCTACTACACAACATTGCTGAATATCTTACAAGGGCTACCTTGCTCCACTACACAACACTGCTGAATAACTTACAAGGACTAGCTTGCTCCACTTTACAACAATGCTGAATAACTTACAAGAATTTGCTTGCTCCACTACACAACACTGCTGAATAACTTACAAGGACTAGCTTGCTCCGATTTACAACATTGCTGAATAACTTACAAGGACTAGCTTGCTCCACTTTACAACATTGCTGAATAACTTACAAGAATTTGCTTGCTCCACTAAACAACACTGCTGAATAACTTACAAGGACTAGCTTGCTCCACTAAACAACATTGCTGAATAACTTACAAGGACTAGATTGCTTCACTACACAACATCCCTGAATAATTTACAAGGACTAGCTTGCTCCACAACACAACATTGCTGAATAACTTACAAGAATTTGCTTGCTCCACTACACAACATTTCTGAATAATTTACAAGAATTTGCTTGCTCCACTACACAACACTGCTGAATGACTTACAAGGGCTAGCTTGTTCCACTACACAACATTCCTGATTAACTTGCAAGGGCTAGCTTGCTCCACTACACAACATTGCTGAATAACTTACAAGGGCTAGCTTGCTCCACTACACAACATTGCTGAATAACTTACAAGGGCTACCTTGCTCCACTACACAACACTGCTGAATAACTTACAAGGACTAGCTTGCTCCACTTTACAACAATGCTGAATAACTTACAAGAATTTGCTTGCTCCACTACACAACATCCCTGAATAACTTACAAGGACTAGCTTGCTCCACAACACAACATTGCTGAATAACTTACAAGAATTTGCTTGCTCCACTACACAACATTTCTGAATAATTTACAAGAATTTGCTTGCTCCACTACACAACACTGCTGAATGACTTACAAGGGCTAGCTTGTTCCACTACACAACATTCCTGATTAACTTGCAAGGGCTAGCTTGCTCCACTACACAACATTGCTGAATAACTTACAAGGGCTAGCTTGCTCCACTACACAACATTGCTGAATAACTTACAAGGGCTAGCTTGCTTCACTACACCAAATTCCTGAATAACTTACAAGGACTAGCTTGCTTCACTACACAACATTCCTGAATAACTTACAAGGGCTACCTTGCTCCACTACACAACATTCCTGAATAACTTACAATGACTAGCTTGCTTCACTACACAACATTTCTGAATAACTCACAAGGACTAGCTTGCTCCACTACACAACATTGTTGAATATCTTACAAGGGCTACCTTGCTCCACTACACAACACTGCTGAATAACTTACAAGGACTAGCTTGCTCCACTACACAACATTGCTGAATAACTTACAAGGGCTAGCTTGCTCCACTACACAACATTGCTGAATAACTTACAAGGACTAGCTTGCTCCACTACACAACACTGCTGAATAACTTACAAGGACTAGCTTGCTCCACTACACAACACTGCTGAATAACTTACAAGGACTAGCTTGCTCCACTACACAACACTGCTGAAAAAATTACAAGGATTAGCTTGCTTCACTTCACAAAATTTCTGAATAACTTACAAGGACTAGCTTGCTCCACTAAACAACATTGCTGAATAACTTACAATGGCTAGCTTACTTCACTACACCAAATTCCTGAATAACTTACAAGGATTAGCTTGCTTCACTACACAACACTGCTGATTAACTTACAAGGTAAGCTGGTTTCACTACACAAAACTGCTACACCACATTGCTGAATAACTTACAAGGACTAGCTTGCTTTACTACACCAAATTCCTGAATAACTTACAATGACTAGCTTGCTCCACTACACAACATTGCTGAATAACTTACAAGGGCTAGCTTGCTTCACTACACAACATTTCTGAATAACTTCCAAGGACTAGCTTGCTTCACTACACAACATTCCTGAATAACTAACAATGACTAGCTTGCTTCACTACACAACATTCCTGAATAACTTACAAGTACTATCTTGCTTCACTACACAACATTCCTGAATAACTTACAAGGACTAGCTTGCTTCACTACACAACATTCTTGAATAACTTACAATGACTAGCTTGCTTCACTACACAACATTCCTGAATAACTTACAAGGACTAGCTTGCTTCACTACACAACATTTCTGAATAACTTACAATGACTAGCTTGCTCCACTTCACAACCCTTCAGAATAACTTACAAGGACTAGCTTGCTTCACTACACAACATTCCTGAATAACTTACAATGACTAGCTTGCTTCACTACACAACATTTCTGAATAACTTACAAGGACTAGCTTGCTTCACTACACAACATTCCTGAATAACTTACAAGTACTATCTTGCTTTACTACACCAAATTCCTGAATTACTTACAATGACTAGCTTGCTCCATTACACAACATTCCTGAATAACTTACAATGACTAGCTTGATCCACTACACAACATTTCTGAATAACTTACAAGGACTAGCTTGCTTCACTACACAACATTCCTGAATAACTTACAAGTACTAGCTTGCTTTACTACACCAAATTCCTGAATAACTTACAATGACTAGCTTGCTTCACTTCACAACATTCCTGAATAACTCACAAGGGCTAGCTTCCTTCACTACACAACACTGCTGAATAACTTACAATGGCTAGCTTGCTCCACTACACAACATCGCTGAATAACTTACAAGGGTTAGCTTGCTCCACTACAAAACATTCCTGAATGACTTACAAGGGTTAGCTTGCTCCACTACACAACATTCCTGAATAACTTGCAAGGGTTAGCTTGCTCCACTACACAACATTCCTGAATAACTTACAAGGACTAGCTTGCTCCACTACACAACATTCTTGAATAACTTACAAGGACTAGCTTGCTTCACTTCACAAAATTCCTGAATAACTTACAATGACTAGCTTGCTCCACTACACAACATTCTTGAATAACTTACAAGGACTAGCTTGCTCCACTACACAACATTCCTGAATAACTTACAAGGACTAGCTTGCTCCACTACACAACATTCCTGAATAACTTACAAGGACTAGCTTGCTCCACTTAATAACATTGCTGAATAACTTACAATGGCTAGCTTGCTTCACTACACCAAAGTCCTGAATAACTTACAAGGATTAGCTTGCTTCACTACACAACATTCCTGAATAACTAACAAGGACTAGCTTGCTTCACTACACAACATTGCTGTATAACTAACCAGGACTAGCTTGCTTAACTATACAAAATTGCTGAAAAACTTACAAGGGCTATCTTGCTCCACTACACAACATTGCTGAATAACTTACAAGGATTAGCTTGCTCCACTACACAACATTGCTGAATAACTAACAAGGACTAGCTTGCTTCACTTCACAACACTGCTGAATAACTTACAAAGGCTAGCTTGCTTCACTACACAACATTCTTGCATCACTTACAAGGACTAGCTTGCTTTACTACACCGAATTCCTGAATAACTTACAAGGACTAGCTTGCTCAAATACACAACATTGCTGTATAATACCCAGGACTAGCTTGCTTCACTATACAAAATTGCTGAAAAACTTACAAGGGCTATCTTGCTCCACTACACAACATTGCTGAATAACTTACAAGGATTAGCTTGCTTCACTACACAACATTGCTGAAAAACTTACAAGGATTAGCTTTCTTCACTTCACAAAATTTCTGAATAACTTACAAGGACTAGCTTGCTCCAATACACAACACTGCTGAATAACTTACAAGGGTTAGCTTGCTTCACTACACAACATTGCTGAAAAACTTACAAGGATTAGCTTTCTTCACTTCACAAAATTTCTGAATAACTTACAAGGACTAGCTTGCTCCACTTAACAACATTGCTGAATAACTTACAATGGCTAGCTTGCTTCACTACACCAAATTCCTGAATAACTTACAAGGATTAGCTTGCTTCACTACACAACATTCCTGAATAACTATCAAGGACTAGCTTGCTTCACTACACAACATTGCTGTATAACTACCCAGGACTAGCTTGCTTCACTATACAAAATTGCTGAAAAACTTACAAGGGCTATCTTGCTCCACTACACAACATTGCTAAATAACTTACAAGGATTAGCTTGCTCCACTACACAACATTGCTGAATAACTTACAAGGACTAGCTTGCTCCACTACACAACACTGCTGAATAACTTACAAAGGCTAGCTTGCTTCACTACACAACATTCTTGAATCACTTACAAGGACTAGCTTGCTTAACTACACCGAATTCCTGAATAACTTACAATGACTAGCTTGCTCCACTACACAACGTTCCTGAATAACGTAAAATGACTAGCTTGCTCCACTACACAACATTCTTGAATAACATACAAGTACTATCTTGCTTCACTACACAACATTCTTGAATCACTTACAAGGACTAGCTTCCTTCACTACACCAAATTCCTGAATATCTTACAATGACTAGCTTGCTTCAATACACAACATTTCTTAATAACTTACAAGGGCTAGCTTGCTCCACTACACAACATATGACTTACAAGGGTTAGCTTGCTCCACTACACAACATTCCTGAATGACTTACAAGGGTTAGCTTGCTCCACTACACAACATTGCTGAATAACTTACAAGGGTTAGCTTGCTCCACTACACATCATTCCTGAATAACTTACAAGGGCTACCTTGCTCCATACACAACATTGCTGAATAACTTACAAGGGCTAGCTTGCTCCACTACACAACATTCCTGAATAACTTACAATGACTAGCTTGCTTCACTACACAACATTCCTGAATAACTTACAAGGACTAGCTTGCTTCACTACACAACACTTCAGAATAACTCACAAGGACTAGCTTGCTCCACTACACAACATTCCTGAATAACTTACAAGGACTAGCTTGCTTCACTACACAACACTTCAGAATAACTCACAAGGACTAGCTTGCTTCACTACACAACACTGCTGAATAACTTACAAGGGTTTGCTTGCTCCACTACACAACATTCCTGAATAACTTACAATGACACGCTTGCTTCACTACACAACATTCCTGAATAACTTACAAGGGCTAGCTTGCTCCACTACACAACATTCCTGAATAACTTACAATGACTAGCTTGCTCCACTACACAACATTCCTGAATAACTTACAAGGGCTAGCTTGCTTTACTACACAACATTCCTGAATAACTCACAATGACTATCTTGCTTCACTACACAACATTCCTGAATAACTTACAATGACTAGCTTGCTTCACTACACAACATTCCTGAATAACTTACAAGGGCTAGCTTGCTCCACTACACAACATTCCTGAATAACTCACAATGACTATCTTGCTTCACTACACAACATTCCTGAATAACTGACAATGACTATCTTGCTTCACTACACAACATTCCTGAATAACTCACAATGGCTAGCTTGCTCCACTACACAACATTGCTGAATAAATTACAAGGGTTAGCTTGCTCCACTACACAACATTCCTGAATAACTTACAATGACTAGCTTGCTCCACTACACAACATTGCTGAATAACTTACAAGGGCTAGCTTTCTCCACTACACAATATTCCTGAATAACTTACAATAACTAGCTTGCTTCACTACACAACATTTCTGAATAACTTACAAGGACTAGCTTGCTTCACTACACAACACTTCAGAATAACTTACAATGACTAGCTTGCTCCACTACACACCACTTCAGAATAACTTACAATGACTATCTTGCTTTACTACACAACATTCCTGAATAACTTACAATGACTATCTTGCTCCACTACACAACATTCCTGAATAACTTACAATGACTATCTTGCTCCACTACACAACATTCCTGAATAACTTAAAAGGGCTAGCTTGCTCCACTACACAACATTCTTGAATAACTTACAATGACTATCTTGCTCCACTACACAACACTTCAGAATAACTTACAATGACTATCTTGCTTCACTACACAACATTCCTGAATAACTTACAATGACTATCTTGCTCCACTACACAACATTCCTGAATAACTTACAATGACTAGCTTGCTCCACTACACAACATTCCTGAATAACTTACAAGGACCAGCTTGCTTCACTACACAACATTTCTGAATAACTTACAAGGACTAGCTTGCTTCACTACACAACATTCCTGAATAACTTACAATGGCTAGCTTGCTTCACTACACAACATTTCTGAATAACTTACAATGACTTTCTTGCTCCACTACACAACATTCCTGAATAACTTACAATGGCTAGCTTGCTTTACTACACAACATTCCTGAATAACTTACAATGACTAGCTTGCTCCACTACACATCATTCTTGAATAACTTACAAGGACTAGCTTGCTCCACTACACAACACTTCAGAATAACTTACAATGACTATCTTGCTCCACTACACAACATTCCTGAATAACTTACAATGACTAGCTTGCTCCACTACACAACATTCCTGAATAACTTACAATGACTAGCTTGCTTCACTACACAACATTTCTGAATAACTTACAAGGACTAGCTTGCTTCACTACACAACACTTCAGAATAACTTACAAGGACTAGCTTGCTTCACTACACAACACTTCAGAATAACTTACAAGGACTAGCTTGCTCCACTACACAACACTTCAGAATAACTTACAATGACTATCTTGCTCCACTACACAACATTCCTGAATAACTTACAATGACTAGCTTGCTCCACTATACAACATTCCTGAATAACTTACAATGACTAGCTTGCTTCACTACACAACATTTCTGAATAACTTACAAGGACTAGCTTGCTTCACTACACAACACTTCAGAATAACTTACAAGGACTAGCTTGCTTCACTACACAACACTTCAGAATAACTCACAAGGACTAGCTTGCTTCACTACACAACACTGCTGAATAACTTACAAGGGCTAGCTTGCTCCACTACACAACATTGCTGAATAACTTACAAGGGTTTGCTTGCTCCACTACACAACATTCCTGAATAACTTACAAGGGTTAGCTTGCTCCACTACACAACATTCCTGAATAACTTACAAGGGCTAGCTTGCTCCACTACACAACATTCCTGAATAACTTACAAGGGCTAGCTTGCTCCACTACACAACATTCCTGAATAACTTACAAGGGCTAGCTTGCTCCACTACACAACATTCCTGAATAACTTACAAGGGCTAGCTTGCTCCACTACACAACATTGCTGAACTAAGAAGGACTAGCTTGCTTCACTACACGACATTGCTGAATAACTTACAAGGGCTAGCTTTCTCCACTACACACCATTGCTGTATAACTTACAAGGGCTAGCTTGCTTCGCTACACGACATTGCTGAAGAACTTACAAGGGCTAGCTTTCTCCACTAACACACCATTGCTGAATAACTAACAAGGGCTAGCTTGCTCCACTACACGACATTGCTGAATAACTTACAAGGGCTAGCTTGCTCCACTACACAACATTGCTGAATAACTTACAAGGACTAGCTTGCTTCACTATTTCCTTACATTGGTGAAAATGATAGCGTAACATTTGAAAATTCCATTTTTATGATATTAATTTTCTTCTGTATATAAAACTAAGACATTATATATTATTGAACATAATTGGGCCCAGAACTCACCGGGGGCAGTATCCCACTGTATCAGGTACTCTCGGTCAAATTCCTGCAGATCCTCAGACACCACACTATGCGCATCGTCGTCTCCGTGTGTCTTCCGATGGATGGCCGACAGCGTACCTCTATGAACCTCAAGTTCAACTACATGGAATGTGTAAGTTCAATATGTTTATAAGTTTTCAAAGACCAAAGCCACTTTGTTGGTTTGGACAAGAGAAAGGAATATTTTTAGATTCTCATTTCATCAACCCATGTCTGAAAACCCAACTATAACACAATATTGGACAAAAAATGTGTCTGCGAAAAGGGGCCTAAAAATGAAAAGGGGCCTTAAAATTAAGACCGGTTTGTTTGAAACCTGGATTGAATCTAAAAACATTATTTTTCAGGCCTTATTTGAAAGAGTTTGACATGAGCAAATCCTATGTATACCTTCCAGTGCTTGGAATAAAACTAATGATGATGAAATAGCAGAAACACATAACTATTAATATTTTCCAGACCCATCAGAAAGACATATATTTCTTTATTAAATAGAAATTGTCAATTACAATATCTTACATGACAGATAGACTATACCAACTTTTCTTTGTGAAATACACAGAGATATAATGTGACTTCAAACTAGTTTCAATATACTAAACATTTTATTTAGCACACAAGACAATTACGCAACATTTTATAAATCATGTTACACAAATCTTACTTACATTCACATTCCAAGGGTAGATCCATTGAATTCAATATTATCATTCCAACAAACCTAGTGCATCATTTACTTTTTACTCTAATTCATACTGTTTGCACATTTCAAGTTTTACTAGCACATTGTGGTAAAAAACACTTATGCAGTCAAGGATACAAATTAATTCCATTAAAATTCTTAAGATCATTATATACTGGTGTTGTTTTATTTCTACTGAAATTACTATTAGAAATATTCAAATTCAATTTAAATATTAATTCAATTCACACAAACATAAATTAAATAACTTGCAGATTTTAGAGATAAAATGATACATCACTTAATAGCAACTCAGCAAATAAACTTTTGGTTATTTGATATTTGCTGTTACATTTAAGTTAAAGCACTTTGAGAGATAATATCCCAGGAGTAAGAATAAGCATTCATACACGAACAGGTAAAACTCATTCTTCAGTTAGATGCGCAAATCAGACCAAATATATTTATCATTTTAAGAGCACTTTATCTGTTATTTCAAATGATTTGCACTTAATTTTATCTTTATAAAGCAAGCCGTCAACCTCTATCAATGACTAACTTCATAGCAAATTAAGGTTCCTTTAAAACCAGCAGTAAACAAGATTAATTCTGAGTTTGGGCACTCAAAAACTATGGAGAATGTGAACTGCACAAGAATGCACAATTGCTAGTTTGGGTGCATCTTTCAAGACAGAAGAAAACTGTACAAAGGTATTCCAAATGACTACAGTTCAACTGTCAAATCAATAACTCTGAGAGTGAAAACATACCCACAGTGCAGAGGTATTTAAAACAAGAGGCCCAAAAGGGCCTATGCTCTACTGGCATGGCTTTTGTGGTCATATCAATCCAGAGCATGTATGTATGGGTAAAAGGCAACAGACATATACTTTATGTTTTGTGTTTGGGTTACCTGAAAACGTAGCACGTTCATCATCTGAGCCCAGAAAGTATTGTAAGCAGATTAGTTGCATGAACTATTTTAATATGTGCCAAGTAAAAGTCATCTGACAAAAAAAAATGCTTTCAAAACTGTACTCATAGTAAAAATTTCTGTAGTTTTAAAAGTTAAAAAAAGTTGGTCAAAAGGTCAAAGTCAAGGGCATCCTAGGACAACATTGATCAATTTGAACAAACATTCACAATCAATTGTGCTGAGATGGATGCACGAACACACAAAAAGATTTTCAAACCTTTCCAGATTTATGTTTACCAAACCTGTGAACCCTGGGTGTGGCCAGTAATGACACCAGGTGCATAGCTTAAACATTCAAAACCAATTTTGTTAAGATGAATGTGCAAACTACAGAACTTAAAGCTAAAAAATGGCCTTTGGGCTTTCAA
This sequence comes from Mya arenaria, assembly GCF_026914265.1. Taxonomy (NCBI): domain Eukaryota; kingdom Metazoa; phylum Mollusca; class Bivalvia; order Myida; family Myidae; genus Mya; species Mya arenaria. The sequence goes on along the minus strand of NC_069132.1, from coordinate 55,389,357 downwards.
CAAGAACAAGGCAGAGTAATTCACAAAATCAACTGCAGAAGCAAAAAGCAAATTGTCTCTCAAAATCCTAGACTTGCAAATTGTCTCCCTTAACTCTAGACTTGAATTTACATGTACATGTAAACTTGGCTAAAAATAGAATTCGCTCATGCAGACCTGGCTAAAAATAGAAAGCATTTCTTTAAAACTTTCATGGCCCATAATCTAGGCATTTATGGACGGATCTGGCTGGTTTTCGAAAGGAACCGAGCTCTAATGGATATCTATATACTCTACAAGTTTCATCGAGATACAATCAAAACTGAAGACTGTATCGTGTTCACAAGCAATTGTTTACAGACGCACGACCGCACGGACGCACGGACGCACATACTACGTACACATTACCATCGCATAAGCTCTTCTGGCCTTTGGCCAGTAGAGCTAAAAAACTACAGTTCAACTGTCAAATCAATAACTCTGAGAGTGAAAACATACCCACAGTACAGAGGTATTCCAAACAACTACCCTTCAACTGTCAAATCAATAACTCAGAGAGTAAAAACATACCCACAGTACAGAGGTATTCCAAAACACTACCCTTTAACTGTCAAATCAATAATTCAGAGAGTGAAAACATACCCACAGTACAGAGGTATTCCAAACAACTACCCTTCAACTGTCAAATCAATAACTCAGAGAGTCAAAACATACCCACAGTACAGAGGTATTCCAAACAACTACCCTTCAACTGTCAAATCAATAACTCAGAGAGTGAAAACATACCCACAGTACAGAGGTATTCCAAACAACTACCCTTCAACTGTCAAATCAATAACTCAGAGAGTGAAAACATACTCACAGTACAGAGGTATTTCAAATGACTACCCTTCAACTGTCAAATCAAGAACTCAGAGAGTGAAAACATACTCACAGTACAGAGGTATTCCAAATGACTACCCTTCAACTGTCAAATCAATAACTCAGAGAGTGAAAACATACTCACAGTACAGACCTGTGTTCCAAACAACTACCCTTCAACTGTCAAATCAATAACTCAGAGAGTGAAAACATACCCACAGTACAGAGGTATTCCAAAAAACTACAGTTTAACTGTCAAATAAATAACTCAGAGAGTGAAAACATACTCACAGTACAGAGGTATTCCAAAAAACTACAGTTTAACTGTCAAATAAATAACTCAGAGAATGAAAACATACCCACAGTACAGAGGTATTCCAAAAAACTACCCTTCAACTGTCAAATCAAGAACTCAGAGAGTGAAAACATACCCACAGTACAGAGGTATTCCAAACAACTACCCTTCAACTGTCAAATCAATAACTCAGAGAGTGAAAACATACCCACAGTACAGAGGTATTCCAAACAACTACCCTTCAACTGTCAAATCAATAACTCAGAGAGTGAAAACATACTCACAGTACAGAGGTATTTCAAATGACTACAGTTCAACTGTCAAATCAATAACTCAGAGAGTGAAAACATACTCACAGTACAGAGGTATTCCAAACAACTACCCTTCAACTGTCAAATCAATAACTCAGAGAGTGAAAACATACTCACAGTACAGAGGTATTCCAAACAACTACCCTTCAACTGTCAAATCAATAACTCAGAGAGTGAAAACATACTCACAGTACAGAGGTATTCCAAAAAACTACCCTTCAACTGTCAAATCAATAACTCAAAGAGTGAAAACATACTCACAGTACAGAGGTATTCCAAACAACTACCCTTCAACTGTCAAATCAATAACTCTGAGAGTGAAAACATACCCACAGTACAGAGGTATTCCAAACAACTACCCTTCAACTGTCAAATCAATAACTCAGAGAGTGAAAACATACTCACAGTACAGAGGTATTCCAAAAAACTACCCTTCAACTGTCAAATCAAGAACTCAGAGAGTGAAAACATACCCACAGTACAGAGGTATTCCAAAAAACTACCCTTCAACTGTCAAATCAATAACTCAAAGAGTGAAAACATACAAACAGTACAGAGGTATTCCAAAAAACTACAGTTCAACTGTCAAATCAATAACTCTGAGAGTGAAAACATACCCAAAGTACAGAGGTATTCCAAAAAACTACCCTTCAACTGTCAAATCAATAACTCAGAGAGTGAAAACATACTCACAGTACAGAGGTATTCCAAAAAACTACAGTTTAACTGTCAAATAAATAACTCAGAGAATGAAAACATACCCACAGTACAGAGGTATTCCAAAAAACTACCCTTCAACTGTCAAATCAATAACTCAGAGAGTGAAAACATACAAACGGTACAGAGGTATTCCAAAAAACTACAGTTCAACTGTCAAATCAATAACTCAGAGAATGAAAACATACCCACAGTACAGAGGGTTTCACTACAGTTCAACTGTCAAATCAATGACTCAGAGATTGAAAACATACCCACAGTACAGAGGTATTTCATATATCTACAGTTCAACTGTCAAATCAATAACTCAGAGAGTGAAAACATACCCACAGTACAGAGGTATTTCAAATACCTACAGTTCAACTGTCAAATCAATAACTCAAGAGAGTGAAAACATACCCAAAGTACAGAGGTATTTCAAATATCTACAGTCAAATAACTCAGAGAGTGAATATTCACCCACAGTACAGAGGTTTTCCAAATAACTACAGCAAAGTTAAATTAATTACTCTGGTTGAAATATTTGTTTGGAAAACTTGGAGAACATCTTTTTTATCTTTGGACTTGAAGGGTGGAAACAGAGAAACAAAACTAAAGCTAATCCTTTTGCATTCATAGTTTCCATAGTTAGTGCCAAACTCAGCCAACATTATGAAGTATTTGTAGTCACTTTATTCAATTTGGTGAATCAGATATGTTGACTGCCGGAGGCGTAAATGTCACAATGACCTTACCTTTGACCAACTGAACTCAAACTACTGACCAAGACCAATGTTCATACCACAGTTTAAATACTCTACATAAAGTCATTTAAATGTTATACAAGGAAAGAAAACTCAAGTGTGATAACGATGTTGCTTGGACACCCCACCCCCTATGATACCTGACAAAGAATTCCGTGTGTATGCCATGTTTTGCTGGCGACACAAAAACACAATGTCAAAGACAAATACATAATATAATGGAAAACATTTCAGGTCTGTGATTAAAGCAATTGAAAAAATTAATTCAGTGACAGAAAACATACAGCAATAGGAACCAGTTATGAAACTGGACATTTACCACAGTAAAGCATATAACCTAACGTGCACAGGTAAGCAACATACATTAGGTTGCTAAGCAACCATGCCAACTCTCTGTATCCATGACAACATTACCTATTACTGGAGTTCCCCGACTGATGGCTCGTTCTTTCTCCTTTTCTGCACCAATAAAAGTTTTCTATACACTATGTAATGCATGAATTGATACCCTGGCAGTGATATTACAAATGTTATTACATAAAGCCATGCTGTTTAAAAGATTTATCAGTATGACAAAAGTAACTTTAATATTCACATCAATTTAAATAGATGCTAGAATTTTGAATTAAATAACTTATTTAATACATTTAATAAGAGTTAGTTAAGTAAGACAATTGAAAATACAAGACTGTACAGTGCTTATAAAAAAAAAACTAAGGATAAATTCACATGCACATTACATAACAATTATTTATCATATTTTTATTTTAGCGATAATTTACATCCAGTTATAAAGAGTTTGCTTCCCTGAGATAATACAATATTATATAATTGCATTTCCATTAAAATTTGCATTTTCTTATGATACCAAAATTAGGTATGGAAACTAATTTATAAAATGATCACATTATTAAGGTCGATTATGATATACAAATTTTTAATGTATTCATTATATTCTACAAACTTTAATTCTAGTATAACATTAAATATTGTGTTCAGGGAAACAACATAGTTACACACCATACCATTTTTTTCTGATATACAATTCCTTCTAATTTAGCAAAATTCTACAGTTAGCATTCACTTAGCATTGCAAAGCCAAAGGATGTCTCCATGTCTTTGATCAAAGCACCATCAGCATTAAGATGTTAAGATATCCCTAGAGCACTCAGATGATATAGCACCGATAGCACTCAGATGTTATAGCAGCGAGATCATTCAGATGTTATATCACTGAGAGCACTCAGATGATATAGCACAGAGGGCACTCAGATGTTATAGCACTGAGAGCACTCAGATGTTATAGCACTGGGAGCACTCAGATGTTATAGCAGCGAGATCATTCAGATGTTATAGCCCTGAGAGCACTCAGATGTTATAGTACAGAGAGCACTCAGATGTTATAGCACCGAGAGCACTCAGATGTTATAGCACAGAGGGCACTCTGATGTTATAGCAGCGAGATCATTCAGATGTTATAGCACTGAGAGCACTCAGATGTTATAGTACAGAGAGCACTCAGATGTTATAGCACCGAGAGCACTCAGATGTTATAGCAGCAAGGGCACTCAGATGTTATAGCAGCGAGGGCACTCAGATGTTATAGCACCGATAGCACTCAGATGTTATAGCACCGAGAGCACTTAGATGTTATAGCACAGAGGGCACTCTGATGTTATAGCAGCGAGATCATTCAGATGTTATAGCACTGGGAGCACTCAGATGTTATAGCACAGAGATCATTCAGATGTTATAGCAGCGAGATCATTCAGATGTTATAGCAGCGAGATCACTCTGATGTTATAGCAGCGAGATCACTCAGATGTTATAGCACTGGGAGCACTCAGATGTTATAGTACAGAGAGCACTCAGATGTTATAGCACTGAGAGCACTTAGATGTTATAGCACAGAGGGCACTCTGATGTTACAGCAGTGAGATCATTCAGATGTTATAGCACTGGGAGCACACAGATGTTATAGCACAGAGATCATTCAGATGTTATAGCAGCGAGATCACTCAGATGTTATAGCACTGGGAGCACTCAGATGTTATAGTACAGAGAGCACTCAGATGTTATAGCACAGAGATCATTCAGATGTTATAGCACTGGGAGCACTCAGATGTTATAGCACAGAGATCATTCAGATGTTATAGCACCGAGAGCACTCAGATGTTATAGCACAGAGATCATTCAGATGTTATAGCACAGAGGGCACTCAGATGTTATAGCACTGAGAGCACTCAGATGTTATAGCACAGAGATCATTCAGATGTTATAGCACTGAGAGCACTCAGATGATATAGCACAGAGGGAACTCAGATGTTATAACCCCGAGAGCACTCAGATGTTATAGCACAGAGATCATTCAGATGTTATAGCACTGAGAGCACTCAGATGTTATAGCACAGAGATCATTCAGATGTTATAGCACTGAGAGCACTCAGATGATATAGCACTGAGAGCACTCAGATGATATAGCACAGAGGGCACTCAGATGTTATAGCACTGAGAGCACTCAGATGTTATAGCACTGAGAGAACTCAGATGTTATAGCACTGAGAGCACTCAGATGTTATAGCACTGAGAGCACTCAGATGTTATAGCACTGAGAGCACTCAGATGTTATAGCACTGAGAGCACTCAGATGTTATAGCACTGAGAGCACTCAGATGATATAGCACAGAGGGCACTCAGATGTTATAGCACAGAGATCATTCAGATGTTATAGCACTGACAGCACTCAGATGATATAGCACAGAGGGCACTCAGATGTTATAGCAGCGAGGGCACACAGATGTTATAGCACAGAGGGCACTCAGATGTTATAGCACTGAGAGCACTAAGATGTTATAGCACAGAGGGCACTCAGATGTTATAGCACAGAGATCATTCAGATGTTATAGCACTGAGAGCACTCAGATGTTATAGCACAGAGATCATTCAGATGTTATAGCACTGAGAGCACTCAGATGATATAGCACAGAGGGCACTCAGATGTTATAGCACTGAGAGCACTCAGATGTTATAGCACAGAGATCATTCAGATGTTATAGCACTGAGAGCACTCAGATGATATAGCACAGAGGGCACTCAGATGTTATAGCAGCGAGGGCACACAGATGTTATAGCACAGAGGGCACTCAGATGTTATAGCACTGAGAGCACTCAGATGTTATAGCACTGAGATCATTCAGATGTTATAGCACTGAGAGCACTCAGATGATATAGCACAGAGGGCACTCAGATGTTAGAGCACCGAGGGCACTCAGATGTTATAGCACCGAGGGCACTCAGATGTTATAGCACCGAGGGCACTCAGATGATATAGCACAGAGGGCACTCAGATGTTATAGCACCGAGGGCACTCAGATGTTATAGCACCGAGAGCACTCAAATGTTATAGCACAGAGGGCACTCAGATGTTATAGCACTGAGAGCACTCAGATGTTATAGCACCGAGAGCACTCAGATGTTATAGCACAGAGGGCACTCTGATGTTATAGCACCGAGAGCACTCAGATGTTATAGCCCCGAGAGCACTCAGATATTATAGCACCGAGAGCACTCAGATGTTATAGCACCGAGATCACTCTGATGTTATAGCACTGGGAGCACTCAGATGTTATAGCACCGAGGGCACTCAGATGTTATAGCACAGAGGGCACACAGATGTTATAGCACAGAAGGCACTCAGATGTTATAGCACAGAGGGCACTCTGATGTTATAGCACCGAGAGCACTCAGATGTTATAGCACCGAGGGCACTCAGATGTTATAGCACCGAGAGCACTCCAATGATATAGCACAGAGGGCACTCAGATGTCATAGCACAGAGGGCACTCTGATGTAATAGCAGCGAGAGCATTCAGATGTTATAGCACAGAGGGCACTCTGATGTTATAGCACCGAGAGCACTCAGATGTTATAGCACTGAGAGCACTCAGATGTTATTGCACAGAGGACACTCAGATGTTATAGCACCGAGAGCACTCAGATGTTATAGCACAGAGGGCACTCTGATGTTATAGCACTGAGGGCACTCAGATGTTATAGCACCGAGAGCACTCAGATGTTATAGCACCGAGGGCACTCAGATGTTATAGCACAGAGGGCACTCAGATGTTATAGCACCGAGAGCACTCAGATGTTATAGCACCGAGAGCACTTAGATGTTATAGCAGCGAGGACACTCAGATGTTATAGCACAGAGGGCACTCTGATGTTATAGCACTGAGGGCACTCAGATGTTATAGCACCGAGGGCACTCAGATGTTATAGCACCGAGAGCACTTAGATGTTATAGCACCGAGAGCACTTAGATGTTATAGCAGCGAGAGCACTCAGATGTTATAGCACCGAGGGCACTTAGATGTTATAGCAGCGAGAGCACTCAGATGTTATAGCACTGAGAGCACTTAGATGTTATAGCACCGAGAGCACTCAGATGTTATAGCACCGAGGGCACTCAGATGTTATAGCACAGAGGGCACTCTGATGTAATAGCACCGAGAGCACTCAGATGTTGTTGCACTGAGAGCACTCAGATGTTATAGCACAGAGGGCACTCTGATGTTATAGCACCGAGGGCACTCAGATGTTATAGCACCGAGAGCACTCAGATGTTATAGCACCGAGGGCACTCTGATGTTATAGCACAGAGGGTACTCAGATGTTATAGCAGCGAGATCACTCTGATGTTGTTGCACTGAGAGCACTCAGATGTTATAGCAGTGAGATCACTCTGATGTTGTAGCACAGAGGGTACTCAGATGTTATAGCACCGAGGGCACTCAGATGTTATAGCACCGAGAGCACTCAGATGTTATAGCACCGAGGGCACTCTGATGTTATAGCACAGAGGGTACTCAGATGTTATAGCAGCGAGATCACTCTGATGTTGTTGCACTGAGAGCACTCAGATGTTATAGCAGTGAGATCACTCTGATGTTGTAGCACAGAGGGTACTCAGATGTTATAGCACTGAGGGCACTCAGATGTTATAGCACTGGGATCACTCACATGTTATAGCAGCGAGAGCACTCAGATGTTATAGCACAGAGGGCACACAGATGTTATAGCATTGAGAGCACTCAGATGTTATAGCACCGAGGGCACTCTGATGTTATAGCACAGAGGGTACTCAGATGTTATAGCAGCGAGATCACTCTGATGTTGTTGCACTGAGAGCACTCAGATGTTATAGCAGTGAGATCACTCTGATGTTGTAGCACAGAGGGTACTCAGATGTTATAGCACAGAGGGCACTCAGATGTTATAGCACTGGGATCACTCACATGTTATAGCAGCGAGAGCACTCAGATGTTATAGCACAGAGGGCACACAGATGTTATAGCATTGAGAGCACTAAGATGGTATAGCACCAAGGGCACTTATTACTTAAAATTTCAGGTTTATTTAACAAGTCTTGAAATCCTTCTTTTCATTTATATATATAAAAAAAATAAACAAGAAAGTTCAGCATTTCCTGTGAACTCAGTCAGCTACATTTTTGAAGAATTAACTTCAACAAAAAACAAAACAAAAATATGTGTTTAAATAAATTGATCATGTTATGGACATATCCTTGGCTAGCTTTGTATACAAGCAGGTGAATAAAACAAACAAACATTACATTGAGTAAGACACGCCTTCATTGACGCCAATTTTTAGCTGGAAGTAAAGGCAATATTAAAGCTTAAGACACTCAGTTGAAATAATAATCATGAACAAGAGCACTGACAACAACGCTGATCCATCAAGTCAATGAAGGAATATAACTTGACAGCTTATACAGCCAAAGTTGGGAAGTTATGAGCCTTGCCATATATTTGCGTATTATAACTGGTAACATTTGTATTAAGTTTCATGCACATATCAAGAAAGTGTTGAGTTATGGCCAAGATTAAAGTGATAACATAGTGCTGACAATAACATGATAACTATAGCCTATGATTATGTTTTGACAATTTTTCTTCGAAAAACAGAAGAGCTAAAAATAGGTCTTTAACACTGTAAAACTTTGGCGTACAGTTTCAAATGACACGAGATGTTTTTAATAAAAATTATATTAGGATTTCATACTGTACAGACAGTGAGACAGAGGGTGCACCATGTCACACTGTACAGACAATGAGACAGAGGGTGAGCCATGCAACACTGTAGCGACAGTGAGACAGAGGGTGCGCCATCTCATACTGTACTGACACTGAGACAGAGGGTGCGCCATGTCATACTGTACTGACAATGAGACAGAGGGTGCGCCATGTCACACTGTACTGACAATGAGACATAGGGTGCGCCATGTCACACTGTACTGACAATGAGACAGAGGGTGCACCATGTTAGACTGTACAGACAGTGAGACAGAGGGTGCACCATGTCATACTGTACTGACAATGAGACAGAGGGTGCGCCATGTCATACTGTACTGACACTGAGACAGAGGGTGCACCATGTCACACTGTACTGACAATGAGACATAGGGTGCACCATGTTATACTGTACAGACAGTGAGACAGAGGGTGCGCCATGTCATACTGTACTGACACTGAGACAGAGGGTGCACCATGTCACACTGTACTGACAATGAGACAGAGGGTGCGCCATGTCATACTGTACTGACACTGAGACAGAGGGTGCGCCATGTCATACTGTACAGACAGTGAGACATAGGGTGCACCATGTTATACTATACAGACAGTGAGACAGAGGGTGCGCCATGTCACACTGTACAGACAATGAGACATAGGGTGCGCCATGTCATACTGTACAGACAGTGAGACATAGGGTGCACCATGTTATACTGTACAGACAATGAGACAGAGGGTGCACCATGTTATACTGTACTGACAATGAGACAGAGGGTGCACCATGTCATACTGTACAGACAGTGAGACATAGGGTGCACCATGTTATACTGTACAGACAGTGAGACAGAGGGTGCGCCATGTCACACTGTACAGACAATGAGACATAGGGTGCGCCATGTCATACTGTACAGACAGTGAGACAGAGGGTGCGCCATGTTATACTGTACAGACAGTGAGACAGAGGGTGCACCATGTTATACTGTACTGACAATGAGACAGAGGGTGCACCATGTCATACTGTACTGACAATGAGACAGAGGGTGCACCATGTTATACTGTACTGACAGTGAGACAGAGGGTGCGCCATGTCACACTGTACTGACAATGAGACAGAGGGTGCGCCATCTCACACTGTACTGACAATGAGACAGAGGGTGCACCATGTCATACTGTACTGACAATGAGACAGAGGGTGCGCCATGTCACACTGTACTGACAATGAGACATAGGGTGCGCCATGTCACACTGTACTGACAATGAGACAGAGGGTGCGCCATGTTATACTGTACAGACAGTGAGACAGAGGGTGCGCCATGTCATACTGTACTGACAATGAGACAGAGGGTGCACCATGTCACACTGTACAGACAATGAGACATAGGGTGCGCCATGTCACACTGTACAGACAGTGAGACATAGGGTGCGCCATGTTATACTGTACAGACAGTGAGACAGAGGGTGCACCATGTCATACTGTACAGACAGTGAGACATAGGGTGCGCCATGTCATACTGTACAGACAGTGAGACATAGGGTGCGCCATGTCATACTGTACAGACAGTGAGACATAGGGTGCGCCATGTTATACTGTACAGACAGTGAGACAGAGGGTGCACCATGTTATACTGTACAGACAGTGAGACAGAGGGTGCGCCATGTCATACTGTACAGACAGTGAGACATAGGGTGCGCCATGTCATACTGTACAGACAGTGAGACAGAGGGTGCACCATGTCATACTGTACAGATGTACTGACAATGAGACAGAGGGTGCGCCATGTCACACTGTACTGACAATGAGACATAGGGTGCACCATGTCATACTGTACTGACAGTGAGACAGAGGGTGCACCATGTCATACTGTACCGACAGTGAGACAGAGGGTGAGCCATGCAACACTGTAGCGACAGTGAGACAGAGGGTGCACCATGTCATACTGTACTGACACTGAGACAGAGGGTGCGCCATGTCATACTGTACTGACAATGAGACATAGGGTGCACCATGTCATACTGTACTGACAATGAGACATAGGGTGCGCCATGTCATACTGTACCGACAGTGAGACAGAGGGTGCACCATGTCATACTGTACTGACACTGAGACAGAGGGTGCACCATGTCACACTGTAGCGACAGTGAGACAGAGGGTGAGCCATGCAACACTGTAGCGACAATGAGACATAGGGTGCACCATGTCATACTGTACTGACACTGAGACAGAGGGTGCACCATGTCATACTGTACTGACAGTGAGACAGAGGGTGCACCATGTCATACTGTACTGACAATGAGACAGAGGGTGCACCATGTCATACTGTACTGACAGTGAGACAGAGGGTGCACCATGTCATACTGTACTGACAATGAGACAGAGGGTGCACCATGTCATACTGTACTGACACTGAGACAGAGGGTGCACCATGTCATACTGTACTGACACTGAGACAGAGGGTGCACCATGTCATACTGTACTGACAATGAGACAGAGGGTGCACCATGTCATACTGTACTGACACTGAGACAGAGGGTGCACCATGTCATACTGTACTGACACTGAGACAGAGGGTGCACCATGTCACACTGTACTGACAATGAGACAGAGGGTGCACCATGTCATACTGTACTGACACTGAGACAGAGGGTGCACCATGTCATACTGTACTGACACTGAGACAGAGGGTGCACCATGTCATACTGTACTGACACTGAGACAGAGGGTGCACCATGTCATACTGTACTGACAATGAGACAGAGGGTGCACCATGTCATACTGTACTGACACTGAGACAGAGGGTGCACCATGTCATACTGTACTGACACTGAGACAGAGGGTGCACCATGTCATACTGTACTGACAGTGAGACAGAGGGTGCACCATGTCATACTGTACTGACAGTGAGACAGAGGGTGCACCATGTTATACTGTACAGACACTGAAACATAGGGTGCGCCATGTCATACTGTACTGACACTGAGACAGAGGGTGCGCCATGTCATACTGTACTGACACTGAGACAGAGGGTGCGCCATGTCATACTGTACTGACACTGAGACAGAGGGTGCACCATGTCATACTGTACTGACACTGAGACAGAGGGTGCACCATGTCATACTGTACTGACAATGAGACAGAGGGTGCACCATGTCATACTGTACTGACAATGAGACAGAGGGTGCACCATGTCATACTGTACTGACACTGAGACAGAGGGTGCACCATGTCATACTGTACTGACACTGAGACAGAGGGTGCACCATGTCATACTGTACTGACACTGAGACAGAGGGTGCACCATGTCATACTGTACTGACACTGAGACAGAGGGTGCACCATGTCATACTGTACTGACACTGAGACAGAGGGTGCACCATGTCATACTGTACTGACAGTGAGACAGAGGGTGCACCATGTCATACTGTACCGACAGTGAGACAGAGGGTGCACCATGTCATACTGTACCGACAATGAGACAGAGGGTGCACCATGTCATACTGTACTGACAATGAGACAGAGGGTGCACCATGTCATACTGTACTGACAGTGAGACAGAGGGTGCACCATGTCATACTGTACCGACAGTGAGACAGAGGGTGAGCCATGCAACACTGTAGCGACAATGAGACATAGGGTGCACCATGTCATACTGTACTGACACTGAGACAGAGGGTGCGCCATGTCACACTGTACTGACAATGAGACATAGGGTGCACCATGTCATACTGTACTGACAATGAGACATAGGGTGCACCATGTCATACTGTACTGACAGTGAGACAGAGGGTGCACCATGTCATACTGTACCGACAGTGAGACAGAGGGTGCACCATGTCATACTGTACTGACAATGAGACATAGGGTGCGCCATGTTATACTGTACTGACAATGAGACAGAGGGTGCACCATGTCATACTGTACTGACAATGAGACAGAGGGTGCACCATGTCATACTGTACTGACAATGAGACATAGGGTGCACCATGTCACACTGTACTGACAATGAGACAGAGGGTGCACCATGTCACACTGTACTGACAATGAGACATAGGGTGCACCATGTCATACTGTACTGACAATGAGACAGAGGGTGCACCATGTCACACTGTACTGACAATGAGACAGAGGGTGCACCATGTCACACTGTACTGACAATGAGACAGAGGGTGCACCATGTCACACTGTACTGACAATGAGACAGAGGGTGCGCCATGTCACACTGTACAGACACTGAGACAGAGGGTGCGCCATGTCATACTGTACTGACAATGAGACAGAGGGTGCGCCATGTTATACTGTACTGACAATGAGACATAGGGTGCGCCATGTCATACTGTACTGACAATGAGACAGAGGGTGCGCCATGTCATACTGTACTGACAATGAGACAGAGGGTGCGCCATGTCATACTGTACTGACAATGAGACATAGGGTGCACCATGTCATACTGTACTGACAATGAGACATAGGGTGCGCCATGTCATACTGTACTGACACTGAGACAGAGGGTGCGCCATGTCACACTGTACTGACAATGAGACAGAGGGTGCGCCATGTCATACTGTACTGACAATGAGACAGAGGGTGCGCCATGTCACACTGTACTGACAATGAGACAGAGGGTGCGCCATGTCATACTGTACTGACAATGAGACAGAGGGTGCGCCATGTCATACTGTACTGACAATGAGACAGAGGGTGCGCCATGTCATACTGTACTGACAATGAGACAGAGGGTGCGCCATGTCATACTGTACTGACAATGAGACATAGGGTGCACCATGTTATTACATACTGGATTGTTTTATAGATAAGAAGGCAGTGTTGTATGAAAAAAAATATTATTGATAGGTGTTTTTTTGCAAGTAATACTGTGAATTTGTGTACTTGTGTGGGTTTGGGACAATTATAAAAGTTCAACATGTCCTATGTGCAGTTAGATATATATTACTGAATTTTAAGGTTTGAAAGAGTATGTGCCAACCAAGTATAAATTCACTTTGAAATTGAGCCATAAATAACACCACAAATATGAACAATTCCACAGTATGAAATAGATTATGTTTGATTTTTAATTGTTCAAGAAGACAGACTCTGTTTACAGTAAAGGGTGCAGCTCATAAGCTTGTGAAAGAAGTTCAAACCTCAAGGTCAAACCTAGTGATACCTTCAGGATCAATGACTAATTGTTTAATGATTGCTTGTAGTTGCTCCCTAGTTAGGGAGGCTCTAGGGGCAACCTTGGAGGGGACAATTCGATTTCTAAACTCAAAGCTAGGCCGGACAGGGGACAAACAGCTGGATGATAAATCACTAGAACTCATAGACAAGGTGTCCGCTGGAAATAAAATTCAAATATTTAAACAACATGCAACTGTAGGAGAATATATAATCATTATTTTTTATGTGAACATCAGAAAATCCCAAGATGGATGTTTTCTAGTTTTACAAGTGACATAATCACCATGTATGTATGTTCTTTTTTGTTTCATCCATCCAGTAACCCAATTTTTTGCCAAAACAGATCATTCTTCTTTCAAATTCCCCTCTCAATGTTTTCATATACTTAACTAGATTATTTTGAACCGGTTGTGCATTTGAGTCCATGAGCATTCTTATGCAGCTTCAGTCGGCAATCAACTCCTACAGAACAATTAATTTATTGAAACTCTCCTTGTTCAACTTTCCTTCTCCAACCCAACATTTTTCTGAACAAAGTCAGTAAAACAATATATCAAAGGAATGCTAGGGGCCCTATATATTTATAAATCAGCAGTTTGATATCATAATCATTACCAACTGCAGTTGACAATTTTTAAGGTAAACAACATCAAAAGCCATGTCAAACAGGAGCTGCAAATTATATCTCTGCATTCTCACACACAGTTTAATAAAGCAACTTATGTTACTGCTCACATTCTAAAATTACTTTTTGAGTTTTTTAGTGTTTTTTTTAACAAAACCAGACAATTTTCAAATCAACTTTCAACACTTACCAGCAATTACTAGAGGTTCACATGTAATAAAGTCAACAATTTATGCTTCAATAATATAATGAAAAAGTATTTGCTCTCCTCAACATTAAATCATCTGCAAAAGAAATATAACAGAATTTCATTACAATGTTAACAGCTAGTGCCTAGAAAAATTGACACTAAAGAAATGAACAAGAGCTGTCACAGTATGTGACGAATGCCCCCGAATGTGACATTGACCTACGAACAAGGTCAGTACATGAAAAGTTGATCTTGCCTTTACGTGTCAACATATGGCAAGTTATTTTAAATTGCCTCTGAACATAAAAAAATACCACCCATACTTGACAACCTACACTGTTATGTCCTTATATTCAGAATTCCCTTGTGAATAAACACTTAGTGTATCTTTCACCTTAGAGGTAGGGACATGGGTCTTGCACACGACACGTCGTCTTGGTATGTGGAACACATGTAGCAAGTGATTTTAAAATCTGTCCATAAAAGGGAAAGTAACAGCCCTGACACGACAACCTAAACTCTATGTCCTTATATGCAGCACTCCATTGTGAATAAACACTAAGTGAGACCTTGACCTTTGAGGTAGGGACACGGGTCTTGCACGCGACACGTCGTCTTGGTATGTGGAACACATGTGGCAAGTTATTTTAAAATCTGTCCATACAAGGGAAAGTTACAGCCCGGACACGACAACCTATACTCTATGTCCTTATATGCAGCACTCCATTGTAAATAAACACTAAGGGTGACCTTGACCTTTGAGGTAGGGACACGGGTCTTGCACGCGACACATCGTCTTGGTATGTGAAACACATGTGGCAAGTTATTTTAAAATCTGTCCATACAAGAGAAAGTTACAGCCCGGACACGACAACCTATACTCTATGTCCTTATATGCAGCACTCCATTGTAAATAAACACTAAGTGTGACCTTGACCTTTGAGGTAGGGACACGGGTCTTGCACGCGACACGTCGTCTTGGTATGTGGAATACATATGGCAAGTTATTGTAAAATCTGTCTATACAAGAGAAAGTTACAGCCCTGACACGACAACCTATACGCTATATCCTTATATGCAGCACTCCATTGTGAATAAACACTAAGTGTGATCTTGACCTTTGAGGTAGGGACACGGGTCTTGCATGCGACACGTCATCTTGATATGTGGAACACATTTGGCAAGTTATTTTAAAATCTGTCCATAAAAGGGAAAGTTACAGCCCGGACATGACAACCTATACTCTATGTCCTTATATGCAGCACTCCATTGTGAATAAACACTAAGTGTGACCTTGACCTTTGAGGTAGGGACACGGGTCTTGCACGCGACACGTCGTCTTGGTATGTGGAACACATGTGGCAAGTTATTTTAAAATCTGTCCATACAAGGGAAAGTTACAGCCCGGACACGACAATCTATACTCTATGTCCTTATATGCAGCACTCCATTGTAAATAAACACTAAGGGTGACCTTGACCTTTGAGGCAGGGACACGGGTCTTGCACGCTACATGTCGTCTTGGTATGTGGAACACATGTGGCAAGTTATTTTAAAATCTGTCCATACAAGAGAAAGTTACAGCCCGGACACGACAACCTATACCCTATGTCCTTATATGCAGCACTCCATTGTGAATAAACACTAAGTGTGACCTTGACCTTTGAGGTAGGGACACGGGTCTTGCATGCGACACGTCGTCTTGGTATGTGGAACACATGTGGCAAGTTATTTTAAAATCTGTCCATACAAGGGAAAGTTACAGCCCGGACACGACAACCTATACTCTATGTCCTTATATGCAGCACTCCATTGTAAATAAACACTAAGGGTGACCTTGACCTTTGAGGTAGGGACACGAGTCTTGCACGCCACACGTCGTCTTGGTATGTGGAACACATGTGGCAAGTTATTTTAAAATCTGTCCATACAAGGGAAAGTTATAGAGCCGGCCGGATGGCCGGACGGACGGACGGACGGACGGACGGTGCGATTTTAATATGCCCACCTTCGGGGGCATAAAAAGGTTAGTTATATGTAAGTAAAAGACAAATACACTAAGAACCATGCGTTTTATGCAGAAATGAGCGGGAGAGGTTGCCTCAATGCGGTAAATCGTGGGGATATATTCCAATGTGTTGATAAGTGTATCATTGCTTTCATCTGCTGGTACAGCAAACAACTACTGAAAACATGCACGAGGCATGCAACATGACATGCAGGTATTTGAACAGGTACCCCGGGTACAAAAAGATGATTGCAAATTGTACCATGCTCGCAGAATAAACAATCTAACAATCTCATCCCCCAAATTTCATAACAAGGATGCTGGAATATTGAGTGTTTATTAAAGCAGTTTTGAAAATAAGTTAATATATACTAAAATATACCTGCAAAAGGGATTTCATTGGCCATAAGGAAGAGTTTACACCAGTAGCTCCATTCACTTTTCAAGTGTCTTTGTTGGAAGAGCAGAGGTTATTGTACATTTTTGTAAGTGTCAAAACTAATAAAACAAAATTGAATTTTAAGTCCTCATTTAAAGAGTTATCATTGCGCATTGTGATTTGTTATGAGTTAAATTCATTTTCTTCTTAACACATAGTGTCAACTTTACACAAACTGGTTCAGAAAGTACTGTGAAATCATTTATATTCGTTGGCATGACATTTCGTGGTTTGCCGAAAAATTACAATTTCGTGGGTACTTGAATTGGTGGTTTTTCATTTTTGAAAAAAAAATCGAATATGCGATCGTCCTAAATCGTCTGCATAATCTCCATGCGCTCGCCCGTGATTTCCGTCTTCTACGTCACACGGTTTATGACACTCGCTATAGTGGTACGTCATGCCAATAAGTGCATATATACATGTCAATTATCGATTTAATAGGGAATTAAGGTCATAAAAGAAGATGTACCCTGATCATAAATACAGATAGGGGAAGCCATTGAATACCAATTAAGAATTTTGCAAACTGTCAAAACACCGAAAAAGTGCGTATATTTGAGTAAACAAGATCGTTTCAATATTTATTCACACGTTTTGTTTCATAAATATATTGAATGCGTTGTTTTGTACTTTGTCACGTTGGGTGCTCAGTAACCTCAACTGTATTCGATTAATTATTTCATTAAATAAAAAAATTGAGTACCGACACTCATCACGCACATCTTGTAAACCTGGAGATTTTCATTTACAGCACACGTTTAAACACGTGCTTCTGTCATTTGGTTCATAAAAACACATTTAATTGATTTGGTTTATTATTTGTGAAAGGGAGAAATAATATATTAACAAAACAATAATAGTAAAATATACAGTGAGACAGGTTTAAACACTGTAAACTGCGACTTTTGTAATGAATAAACTAGTATGTACATAACATGGCAGTTGAAAAAGTGAATAAAGGGTCTACATTTCGTGGGATCTTAAATTTGTGGATCACCCTACACACGAAAACCACGAACATTAATGCCCCACGAACATAAATGATTTCACAGTATTCGTTTTTGACCCTAATATGTACATTGTTAGTCGCATAAAGTTCCTACCAGCGATTTATTTGTATTTATTGGTAATGTAGTCTGAAAATGTGTTTTTTAAACAGAACAAGAGATGGCTAAAGTGGAAACTAGATGATAGTGACAAAAAGAAGATCAAAAAAAAAAAAAATATGTACAAATTCAACTTTTGCAGTCTTCTCATTAATTTTGTTTGGCACTAGCCCAGTCAGTCTAGTTATATTAACCTGGAAAAACCACTTCCCCGAAACAGCTTACAAGCCCGAACTGAGGTTACTTTTTAACAGAGAAATATTAATATTTGTGTAGCCTAGTGACTTAAAATTTTAAAAAGACTGACCGAAAAACAACTCGACTGGGTTAATGTACAAGTGGGTCAACTAAGACTGCTATTGTATGAAAATTAAACAATATCACAAACTCACGGACCATGGACTAAAATTAAAAAACAAATATTTTTAAATAAAACACCACTGCATCTACTGCTACTAATGATAAAGGATAAAAGGAAGAAAATATATGTAAGGCCATCCTTAACAAATTTGGTCTTGAGTGTATGGCCTCACCCAAGAAAGAGGGAATATATAACAATCATTGTGAGGCATTCATGGGGAGTTGGTCAAGTGACTTCAAACAAATAATCACTCTTCATTTATTCCAAAAGAAAACAAGAGCTGTCAGTAGACAGCGCGCTCGACTATTCTCAGTGATTGACAATATAAAATACTTATAAATGCTTCATAGAGTTTGCTCCTCCTGTGTACAGGTTGGGGGCATGATGGTGAACAAGCGTGCAAAGTTTCAAAGCCAGATGTCAATGGACTTAGAAATTATCTGAGGTGGTACGCAAACTTTAACAAAAATTCTAAGTCGAAAAAAGGGCATAATTCTGTCAAAAGGCTTGATAGAGTGACCTCCTCCTGTGTACAGGTTGGTGGCATGATGTTGAACAAGTGTGCAAAGTTTCAAAGCCAGATGACAATTGAATTTGAAAATATTTGAGGTGGTACGCAAACTTCAACGTAAATTCTAAGTCAAAAAAGGCGCATAATTCTGTCAAAATGCTTGAAAAAGTGACTTCCTCCTGTGTACAGGTTGGGGGCATGATGGTGAACAAGCGTGCGAAGTTTCAAAGCCAGATGTCAATGGACTTTGAAAATATTTGAGGTGGTTCGCAAACTTTAACTTAAACTCTAAGTCGAAAAAGGGGCATAATTCTGTCAAAATGCTTGATACAGTGACCTCCTCCTGTGTACAAGTTGGAAGCATGATGGTAAACAAGCGTGCGAAGTTTCAAAGCAAGATGTCAATGGAGGTATTTGAGGTGGTATGCAAACTTTAACGTAAATATTAAGTCGAAAAAAGGGGCATTTTTTTATCAAAATGCTTTATAGAGTTACCTCCTCCTGTGTACAGGTTGTGGGAATGATGGTGAACAAGCGTGCAAAGTTTCAAAGCCAGATGTCAATGGACTTTGAAAATATTTGAGGTGGTATGCAAACTTTAACGTAAATTCTAAGTAGAAAAAGGGGCATAATTTTGTCAAAATGCTTGATAGAGTTACCTCCTCCTGTGTACAGGTTGGAGGCATGATGGTGAACAAGTGTGCAAAGTTTCAAAGCCATATGTCAATGGACTTATTTGAGGTGGTACGCAAACTTTAACATAAGTGGTTAAGCTGACGCCCGGGTGACTAGGATAGCTCTCCTTATTCATCAAATAGTCGAGCTAAAAAGGACAAGCAAAATGGGTGAGAGGGTCACAATTGTAATGTGAAAAACAAAACAGTGAAATAGAATGATACAAAGAGGGAGAAATGTGCATAACAAGAAGGGAGTAATGTGTGTAAGGTATGGGAGTTGTGATTCAGAACTCACACTCGATATGTTTGGGTTTTGTGGGATTGGCTAAGTCTGAGTGGGATTTCACTGGAGTTTTTTCTATTTCCTTTGACTCGTCTGAAAGTTAAGATGACATTTATCATGCAGGAAAAATTGCTCACACATCAAAGAGGACTAATCTTGCCCAGGAGATATGACCATCATCAGCTTGGGAGATTTAAAAGTTAAAAATATGTAATTCAAATACTGTAAAAAGGTTTCATTTCAAGAGTCCTTTTCAACTTTCTCAGCAAGCATCATTACCTTACAACTAGGGATGGCAACGAGTACCCGAGTACTCGAATACTCGATTGAACGTCCGAGTACTTGAGTACCAAATCACTACTCGAGTACTCGGAAAAAAAATCTATAAAAATCACCAAATATTCGATTTACAGATAAAATATCAGATCTGGTTAGTTGCCAAGAGGACAATTTACGGTCCCTCTAATCCCTGCTGTGTACACAATTGACCTCAATAAATTAGTTGACAGTGATAGTTGCAAACTGTCAACAAAGGACCCCTATTTCAAATTAGCACTGATGTCAATTAGCGATGTTCTACAATTCTATTGTATACCAATTAGATACCTTTCACCATATAATGGACGCTAACGAACGAAAGAGTATCGACCGTTACGAGAATTGATTTCTTGATGGGCGTATTTTAACTATTTTTGCAATGATTATCACAATTAATTGGTTGATATTTTAAATAAAAAATTATGAATAATAATGAGGTAAACAACAATTACACAGTACGAAAAAACTATCATTTAAAAAAAATAATTTGTAGAGTAAACAACTGAACTTCGTATTGAATTTCGTTCACTATTTTTATGTATGCTATTAATTTTTGTTCATTGTAATTCTGATTTCTGCAGTGCATACTTGTATAAAATGAAACGAATAAGACAAATGAAAAGCCTGAAACAACATTTGTTTTCTTTTTATATCATTTATTGTTAAAATACGAATGAAAGTTTACTTAAAAGGTGAAAATGAACAAAAATACGACCAACGCACAATATACGTCATTAACGATACATGTATATACACAATCATGTCTTTGCGAACAAATATTCAATTTTTCCGAGTAATCGAGTACAATTTTACTACTCGTTGCCATCCCTACTTACAACGCATGTGTCCTTGTGTCGGATTTTTCTATCTGAACCGGAAACACATGACAGATAATTTTATTGCTGCATATGTGACAAATAGCAGGTTTTACAATTAGACCAACGTATGATTTAAATTGATTTCTGATACATTTAAAACTCGTAATTCTTAATCTCAGTTTCAAGATGTTTGTTAATATCAGGGCCCAGAGTACACCCATAAATTGCCATTATCAAACTTTCGTCATGTTATTCAAAACTACTATGATTAAATTAACATTCTCACCTGTATGTTTGAGTGCCTCTAGCTGTTCTTTGAACTCGACAGTTCTCCCTGCAAACCAATAAGGAAAGCAGTTGATTTAAGTGTACTGTAATGATATTCAATTGATGACAACTCAAAATGTTTTTTAAATAATTATCTGTAATATAAGATAATGCAACTGTCGCCAAAATTGTAGTCCAGTGTCGTATCCACTGTGCAACGAAGGCTTACCTTAAACAGTTGGAATATTTAAGCTATATACCTAACTTGGTAATATCATGTGATAACATCAACTAGCCAATCACGCATAAGGAATGAATTCTACTAGGTAGACATACCTAGTATTCTTTTTAACGGAAAAATATGAAAAAACTGCGAAAAATAAATTAATTGTAAACTATGTGGTACTTCAGTTAGTAAGTTTCAATGCATTGTACACATCGATACCAAGTTTATGTCAGTTTTCGACAATTTTCTTCTTTTTTTCGCTATTTCATCATACGGAGTACAGCCCCTTTAAGAGCAGTTAGCATTTATACAAAACTTTAACTTTACATAAATGAATTATGAAAAATCCAGACTTATAAACAAATTGGGTGGAACCTAGCAATCTGAGCACTAGGAACATGGTTTGGAATCAGACTACATGTTGACTATCAATTATCAGAGATTGAAAGATCTGAGATCAACTATATATAAATAAGAAGATATTTCATTTTGTATGCATGTACCAACACTTCCAATACGCATTTTGGCTTCATCATTTATAATAACATACTTTTTTGACTTGTCCATAATGGCATTTCATTCATATAGCCTTCATGATGGAGAATCAAGCTGTAGGTACATAATTCACGAATATAATGGAGCAGGTGGGTACAAATTCGAGAAGAAAATATATATGTTTTATAATATATAATTATCTTAAAAAGTGGGCTGTGCACAGAATGCGCATTATTAAAAGCTTTAAATTGGAATCTTTTTTGTAGCTGTGAATTAGGTCCTTGTGAAAAAGTTTCTTGACTGTCTGTTCATGAGTTGTACTCCTTGATTTTTTCCATGTCAAGACACCTTTCTTTGGCTTTCAGGACCTAGCTACGCAATTCTCAGCAACAAGGCACTGATTACAAGGTTTAATTCATGTCAATTCCATAAACATCATGGTTTTAAGAAACAAGAGCCATCGTAAGACAGCGCGCTCGACTGTGCCGCTTTGACTTAGAATACAATAACGATGTAATAATACCAAGTTTGGTCTCTTTATGTCAAACCTAACTAAAATTATTTGATACATAAGGTGACTTTGATGTTGCCCTCCCACCAGCCCGCCCAAACAATGACGCAAGTCATTCAAATAACTTGATTTCCCATTATGAAAATGTGGTTAAGAATATACAAATATGCCTTTCAAAGGAAATAATAAAAAAAATAAAAAAAAATAAAAAAAATCAAGGGCCATAACTTGTATTTAGGCTTAAAACGGAGTTATGTTTCTTGTTGTAAGATGGTCGTAAATAATTTTGAATTTTATTAAGTGCATTTAATGAACGGTATAGAAGTGTTTTTTATTTAAATCCCAACTTGCCGTTAACTTTTACTTGCCTAAAACTTTAACCTAAGTAAATCAGGGGCCATAACTTGTATTTAGGATATGGAGTTATGTAACCTCATTGGGTGATGGTCCTGAACAATTGTGTGAAGTATTAAGCCAATTGAATGAAGGGTATAGAAGTTATTAAACAATATCCCAACCTGCCATAAAACTTTAACCTAAGTTCCATAGACAATCACGGGCCATTATTTGTATAAAAAGATAATATGGAGTTATCTAACCTCATTATGTGATGGCTCTGAACATCTGTGTGAAGTATTAAGTCAATTGAATGAATGGTATTGGAGTTTTAAGTGAAAATCCCAACTTGCCCTAAAACTTTAACCTGCCCTAAAACTTTAACCTAAGTCAATCAGGGGCCATAACTTGTATTTAGGATAATATGGAGTTATGTAACCACATTGTGGGATGATCCTGAACAACTGTGTGAAGTATTAAGTCAATTGAACAAAGGATATAGAAGTTATTAATAAAACTTTAACCCAAGTTCCATAGTCAATCGGGGGCCATAATCTGTGTAAAGAATAATATGGAGTTATCTAACCTCATCATGTGATGGCCCTGAACAACTGTGTGAAGTATTAAGTCAATTGAATGTAGGGTATTGGACTTATAAGTGATAATCCCAACTTGCCCTAAAATTTTAACTGGACATCGACGCCGACGCTGGGGCGAGTAGTATAGCCCACATTCTTCGAATAGTCGAGCTAAAAATAGTGGTTATTTTTTAAAATGTACTTAAGTTTTCATCTAACTTGAGCGCACTTGCTCCATTATGTTCGTAAATATTACGGCTCGATTCTCCATCATGTAGCATTGATGAATTACATAAACTTCAAGTTGAAGTATCTGAAGGCAAGAATATATTCGAAAGGGGGGAAATGAAACTGAAATGGTCTAAAATCTGCGCTTAAAGGATAAATTTTCAAAAGTCTATTTTGACAATATTGATAGTCGACAATGGTTTGTTTTTTGTAAATGGGATCATGCTAAGCGTGTGATTCAAATGTGTCCTCAATCATTAAATAGAACAGTTTCCTACTTTGTGGATCTGGTTTTGTTTTTTTCTTCTCCAGTGCCTTTTTCATGTTGTCACTGATGGCTTTGATCTCTGTGTATGCCAGTTTCCAGTCAATGACCATACGATAACCCTTAGCCCGCATGATCATTCTGTCTAGATTCTGTATTCCTTCTTGCAGTCCTGCAAGCAAGTCATTAAACATAAGTTAATTAAATAGGGTTATTAGTATTGCGTTTTGATCTGGGAGGTTGTATTCCACTCGAGTTGATTTTTGCAGATTCGGATTTCATGAAGCGCAAGCATTGCTGAAATTTATGATGGGTCTATAATAAAACTCAAAATAGTTTCAAAATACAACATAATGTTTATTGAACATGACTGTAACAAACATTGATAAATATTCACTTTTACCATGTTCATAAAACAAATTGCAATAAGACAGAACATTCCTTAACAACAGCTCCACAAACAAGAGCTGTCACAGAGACAGCACGCTAGACTATTGTGCCGCTTTTAAGTTTAAGGATTGCAAATTTGTGGTGAGGCATGCATGGATCACTGTAAAATTAGATAACATGCAAAACCATAACCAGAATTTCAATGTCAAATGATGAAGGGCAAAAAATTGCATTATATGCAAGACAGATTTATCATACTTTTTATAAAGCTTCAATGCAATACATGTAGTTGCAGAGTCGAATAATAAAGGGACAAAATTTATATTATATGGAAAATAGAGTTATCTATCTTGATTATTTAAAATGGTTGAATTGTTGGGAGCCCTTGTATAAAGTCTCTATGTAATATAAGATGTATTTGCTGAGATATTGACTTAAATATGGTCACATGCAAAACCTTAACCACAGTTTTAAGTCAAATAATAAAAGGCCATCAATAGCATTATATGGTAAGGAATGTTCAAGCTAAACAGTCAATTATCAACTAAATTTGTTCATTTGCTGGAAGAAAATTGCCGATTTATTGTCAACTGTGAACTGTCTAATGTGGAGGTAAGTTAATAATAGAACAAGTTAACTCAGGTAAGGATTTATTTAAAGTATCATTTTCGTACAGCCAAAGGTTCATTCATATTTGTATTAAACTCAAATATAGCGGCCATGATTTGAAGGTCCTCAGACAAGGATTTTTTATAATTAATATTTTTCCGATCATGTGGTATGTTGTAACCAGCCTAGACGCAATTTTGGTAGTAGAATGGGATCATACTGTAAAGACTGAGCGATTTAAAAACAAACCATTGCCTTTGATCTCTGAACAACTCATGCTGTGACCTCACAGATTGTACTGTTTGATCTGACACATTCCAATAAATGTGTTAATAAATTAAAATTTCACAGGTGTTTGTTTGGATTGCAGTTGATGGGACATATATCAGGAGAAATAAATAACTATTGATGCTTGTGGATTAATTAATGTAACGATTAATGAAATGTGTATTAAAACCTGTCAGTTAGTTTGTATGATATACGCAAAGCCTTATCGTAAGGAACGTGGAAAAAAATAACACGGTGAACAATATCTAAAATATTTTTATGATAAAGGCAGCAAAATGTGTCTCCTGTGTTTGGACTGATAACAAGCATTTGCCAATTAAAAGATATCGAGTGTTTATCGTAGTGAAACAAAGCAGAATGGTCGTCTTAATCTGATGGGTGTGATCTTGTCACTTTTTCTTAGGTGTCACACATCAACAGACAATAAATCAGTCAGTTGAATACCACATGTTTAATATTCCTGATTTTGACTCTGTTCTTTTGACTCTGTTCTTTCTCAATTTCTTATAGCCTCACCTATAAGATGGGCCCCCTACTTTTAGGTTAAAATCGTGACCAAATTTCCCCTTCTTATAGTCGAGGAAATACAGTATGTGTGCTTATATACATGCAGAACCTTAACCAGAATTTCTAAGGCAAATAGTAAAGGGCAATAATTTGAATTATATGCAAGATAGAGTTATCTAACTTGATTAATCAAGTCAAGTTGGAAAGTTGGGAGCACTTGTCTTAAGTTTTAATGCAATACATGATGTATTTGCTCAGATATTGACTTAAATGTGGTTACATGTATCGCCTTTACCAGAATTTCTAAGTCAAATAAAAGAGAGCCATAATTTGCATTTAATGCAAAATGGGAGTTATCTTACTTGGCTATGTAAGTAGGATTGATTGCTGAGAACTGTTGTATAAAGTCAATATATCAAGTAGTTGCTGAGAGGTTAACCTATGTGTGCTTACATGCAAAACCTTATCCGCAATTTCTAAGTCCAATAATAAAGGTCCATAATTTGCCTTATATATAAAATAGTGCTATCTTACTTCATTAATTAAATAGGTTGGATAGTTTGGAACACAAATCTAGAGTTTCAATGCAATACATGATGTATTTGCTGAAATAATAACCTAGGATGAGTAGTATAGCACTCCTTATTCTTAGAATAGTTAAGCTTCTGATGACAATATGATACAAGCGCTATACCCAACAAGATCAAAGCTATGACAATATATAGACTTTTTTTCTCAAATGTATGATGAACTAAAAAAGAAATCAAAATGCGCTACATAGAAAACTAATAAACCAAATGTAACATTTGATATTTTACCTAGTTCATGGCACTTGACCATCCACAGGTCATCAGTGGCACACAAATATCGCCACCTTCTGCAAACCTGAAGTTACGAAACACCAGTAGTGTCTTCATATATCATCAGTCACAACTTCATTATTTTCTTCAAAAATTCACATTTTCACAGATTTTTACTTCTTATTTTTTAACAAACAATGTTGTGAATGTTGAAATTCTTTTTCATGAGAAACAAAACAAGACTTTTTTTTTTTAAAGTACGTTTACATCTCAAGCATTATGCACTTTGCCTTATCAATGTTTTGTCCCATCCAGGAAATGGCAGATTTTTGAGGATTTATGGGGCATTGAACGATTCCTGACAGTCTCCACCCATGAAACACTGAAAAACTTAGGGTGAGCTTTCCTTCAATTATATTCTATGCTTTGAAAATTCCTTGATCCCAGGGATATTGACCAACCTCCATTTTGCAGGGGCAGGTTAAAGACAATCTCCAGTCTGTGACTTCCCCTTTAATTCTAACCAATTCAATAAACATACCTATACACAAAACTTGGCTTCACAGTTTTAAGGATTTATGACATTTGCTTTCCAAGGTTTTGTGTGGCAGAGATGTGACATTTGACTACTATGGTTTTTATCTGGCAGAGATGTGACTTTTGCCTTCAATTGTCCAGACATGACATTTGCCTGCCATGGTTTTGTGTGGCAGAGATGTGACTTTTGCCTTCAATTGTTTAGTGTGGCAGAGACATGACATTTGCCTGCCATGGTTTTGTGTGGCAGAGATGTGACTTTTGCCTTCAATTGTTTAGTGTGGCAGAGACATGACATTTGCCTGCCATGGTTTTGTGTGGCAGAGACATGACTTTTGCCTTCAATTGTTTAGTGTGGCAGAGACATGACATTTGCCTGCCATGGTTTTGTGTGGCAGAGACATGACATTTGCCTTCAATTGTTTAGTGTGGCAGAGACATGACATTTGCCTGCCATGGTTTTGTGTGACAGAGACGTGACTTTTGCCTTCAACGGTTTTGTGTGGCAGAGACATGTGATTAGTTTGTTTGCAAATATTTGAAATAAAAAAATAATGTTTATATTGTAGCATTTCGATTTGACCTAGTAACCAAGTTATTGAACCACATGACCCAGTTCCAAACTAATAAAAGATTTCATCAGGGCAAACATTCTGATTAAGTTTCATGAAGATTAGACCAGAAATACTGCACAAAAAATATGGTCTCAAGAGAGGTCACAAGGATTTTTTAACATTTTATCTAATAAACTAGTTTTTGACCCCACATTACCAAGTTTGAACCTAATCAAAGATTTCATCGAGTCAAATATTCTGATTAAGTTTCATGAACAATGGAGCGGATTTATTGCCTCAGTTTGTTCGCAAGATTTCTGTAAGATTTTACCTTATGGCCTAGTTTTGACCCCATGTCAACCACTACCAAGCTTACATCAAGGGGAACATTCTGACCACAATTCGAACAAAGTCTGACCAATGAATACCAATATTTGTTTCCCGACATGATTTTTCAAAGATATGACCTAGTTTCCGACCTATTATGACCCAGTTTCAAACCAGTTAATGATTTTATCAAGGAAAACATTCTGATAGTTTTATTAAAATTTGCCATTTTGAGCTCAGACTGAAGATATGGGCATCTGATGGTTAAAGAGAAATACAGCAGCAACATGTGCCTGTTCATGTTTGTGCAACTCCAGGAGAATACATGACCTCTAGTTGTGACCATTTAATTGTGGAAGACCTAACTGATCAAGGACCTACCCTCTTCACTGCGGAGATCTGGTCTGCCGATATGAAGGAGAAGATGTACAGCAGCAACTTGTCAGGGAGCCTGTTAATGTCACGTGTGTTGCGCAACCTAAAAAACAGTTATGGGCTTATATATTAAAGATGCACTCTTACTCCCAAATAAGATTTACCACAATTGATTGTATTATTTTAACAATCCTTTAGGGCTGAATAAATGTCGAAAACAATGGTTCTTATGAAGGATACCAAATTTAATTTGAAAGAAATGTGCATAAAACACGGTATTCCTACCTTAAAAATGTATAGAAGATCACAGTAAATCTTTTTAAAGCATTCACCCATCATTCAATATTTTTGCGCTTTCTGCTGTTAAATACACGGTTACAATCTTGTTTTCAGTAATTAATATTTTCCATAATTGCATTATTTAGTAAGTAGTTGAAGGTTCATCACTCAAAATTTATGTTTGTTATACATGTGTATGTATTGAATTTGAATAAGAGTGTCACTTTAATACAACTGCGGTTTTTTCTTAGTGATATTTGATACTAAAGATATTTGAGCTTGCTAGTAGATATAAATAAGCTAATATGAATCACTCGGTGACTCCTGAGTTTGTTTCAGGAGTAGAATAGGAATGAATGGTGTACTGCAACCAGTGCGGCTTATGTCCCGGCTGGGGCTCGAACCCATGACCTCTTGGGTAAGTTGATCAATGGTCAAAACTCGATAAATAATTAGCTACAGTTACAGGGCTCACTAAACACAATAGAAATACATGTCATTGTATGTTTATTTACAAAGTCTACTCAAACACACCATGACTAAGACAATAAACATAAACCATGAGTTTTTTCTTTAAAACAATACATTTCATGCTAATGGAGATTATCACCCACCTCTGTTGTATATGTGTTGTAAGGAAGTTGAGGTCTTCAGGGTCACACAGTTTTAGCAACTCCTTGAGAAGGGCAATCTTCTCGTAGTCCTCCCACACATCCAACCACTACACAACAAATAGGTATTTTGTAATGTGATTTTGTATGTCTTATCAAAATTATAGTTATAAGGCATGCTTCGCAATAACATTTTATTGCTAAAATTCATCTTCACTTCAAAATAAAAAGCATTTAGGCATTTTATTTTATTCATGTTGTATAAAAAATATTTAGAAATAATATAAAAAAGTCAAAGAGAGTAAAAAAATAAATGAATTTATGAGCAGCCCTAGTACTACCAAAAACAAGAGAGTCTATGGGCCCTGGATGGCTCACCTGATATATATGGAACTCTGGCCAAAGCATTTGCTGAGATTTGGCCCATAATCAAACTTGGCCAAGACCTTTTGGTCAATCTTTTTTCTTTTTTAATAAGATTAGGATTGGTGAAAGAATATAAGTGCTAGAGAGCAAGGTAACAATGTTAAATAAAGGGCATTTTTGATAAATAAAGAGCATTTACTCCTGACCAACTGGTCAGATTTGGTTTATAATCAGACTTGGCCATATGTTGTCTTCCTAGATTATGATTGGTGAAAAAATGAAGTTACTAGAGTGGTAACAATGTTGAATGTTGCATTCTTTTTATAAATAAAACAAATAAATAAATAACTCTTGACCTGCTGGTCACTTTTTGCCCATAATCAAACTTGGCAGAGATCTTATGGCAATATACATTGTTTCCAAGTATGAATAAGATTAGATAGGAAATGTGAATGTTCAGGTGAGCTAAAATATTTCTTATCAGAATGCTCAAAATCATTAGAAATAATATTTTAGATGCCATGGTAGTATCAATAAATTTTGAAAAACAAGATATTTTGCAAAACTTATTTTCAAGAAAATAAATTTGCATTGTAATAGAATTTTTAAAAAATAGAAAAAAAAAATCATGCAAATTTAAATAAATTTACCTTCCAAATTTGTCCAAGCTGATCTTTAAACCCGTCACCTAATTCCGTCTTTTTCGCCTTGACAAGCCCCTTATTTTCTGGGGCCCCATCTGGCCACCATTTCACACTCTTGTACAGACGAGACACGGGAACCGGAAGGCTCTGTACCCCATGGGGCTTTCTGACTTTTCCCTGACGCAAATGTAGCATGCCACCTTGAAAATGATTAACATTATATTACAGTTTATACAAATATACTTTACCTTGGTTGCCCAGAAAACAATAAGCTGATATAAATCACACTCAAGGTATTTTCATGGTAGAAACCAGTGCTGTTGGCCTTTATGAGAGGTCAAGAGATTGCTTCCCTGATAGGGCTTAAACAAACAACTTAAAGTATGTCTAAGACTGACTAGGCTGGCAGGGATGATTGTTAAGTATTTAATGTATTTCTGGTCATATGACTAGAATGTCAAGCTTGCACGAAAATCTAGGAACAATTTGTTTGGTCTGATCTCTGACCTTGAAGGCTTGTGGCTCCTTCTTTCTTGAAATAGTCCGGGGTTGCTAGTGCGCGTGCTCCAAACAGACGATACCTTGAATAGAAAATCAAACAAATATCATCAACAAAACTTTTATCTTTCATTTGTTTTTTTCCAAACAGTTCATTCATTTATGTCGGTAACAATAATGTTTATTTTTTCTTCTTTTTTAAATGACCTTGATGTAAAAGCATTTTTGTAAATTATCTTAATTTATAATTATCAGAGGGTCACTTATGAAGACATTTTCAATCATTTTCTGACAACTATTTTTCCACATTTCTGGGCGTCAGGGCATTTCTGTTTGTTTATTTTTACCAAATTTAGTTTTTTGCACTTTGTTGCACTGATTGTCTTAAAGTTTGGTGCATTTCGTTTTAGAATGAGTACTGTAAAATTAGTAAAAAGAGCTGCCGTATAATACAAAAGTTTTGACTGGTTTACATTTTTGCATTGCAGAATGATCCTAGTTCTGTAAACCAGACTAGAATAGAAAATGCCTCTCTATGTGCCGGTACTCTGACGACGTTAAATTATTATTCTGATAATCAAAACCAGTCATGCATAATCAGTTACCTACCAGAACAATTATAAAATTGTCATCATTCATGCATACATTAAAGATGATGCATGTACCATTGAATAACAAAGTTAATGCTGATTCACTGTATTTCTTTACAAAACACTAAACCAAACTCCACTATCAAGTCACTCTACATGCAGTAAACGAATGTGATGAAGAAGGTAGATACCCATTTTTCTTGTTCTCAAAAACGTGTAAATTCAAATTTGAATCAAAAGCAATAAAACCAACATTGTCTTACACATTAATTAATGTACAATTTGTAGCATATGAAAACACACTGTGTCTATTCTAGTTTTAAATGGTGCATTACTGATTTCCCAATGAATTAGAAAAATCACATAGAATTTTCCGAGATATGATATTTTCTCATAAGGAAGAATTCTTTCCCATTCCCAGTTGGCACAGAGTAGGCACAATATCTTTCATTCAGTTATCAAATACTGTCTCATAGTTATATTTACTTGAAAAGGAAACAAAAAATGTTTTAATGGAAATATGTGTTTTGACATCGGGATCCTGGTAAAAGGGTAAAATTGGATTTCTTTTTTTTTTGGGGGGGGGGGGTTATATTTTTTCCTGACAACCCTAATATACCTCATGTCACTAAGGGTGCTGTGGGAGACTGCTGACCAACGTGACACAACCGATCGAGGGCTATCAGACCGCTTCAACTCTGGCATCTCAGTGTCCTTCTCAGGGATAAGGATGCGGACCAATGATTTTGGGCGTCCTTTCATTTTGTAGAAGTCAGGCTTGTCACTCTCCTTAGGTGATTTAAACCTAAAGCATAAATAATGTTGGTTCTAACTTCTGTGTAACATTTAGATGTCATTAATCATTGATACACAACCACTTTTGGGGGCTAAATTGTTCTATTGGGCTTTATAACTCATTTAAAGATAAGAGTAAATTTCCCTCTTCAAAATGGCTTCTAAATTCCTCATTAAGTTTAAAATGGGATCAAGCCAATATGCAGCCAATAGGCAGGGAGGGACCTTAACAGCTATCACAGCTATTCAACATCATACAATGTGTAAAATAACAAAATCAGATGTGTACTAGTAGTACTTACACTACAATATGGTCTTACTTCCGATATTTGTCCAAAATAGAGGTATCCATAGGTTTCCTCTCATCATCTTCATCTTCAGCATCCACAAAGTGGGGTTTATCAGGAAAAATACCTGGACCATCAAACTCAACTCGCTGCTTAAAGTTACTCTCCACAACATCTACTTTGTCTTCAATAACAGCCTCAAGGAAGTTGTGTTTCTTTGTCGTTTTCTCAAGCATTGATTTCTCTTTCGCTTCCATAAACATCCCTACACTGTCCATAGCCTCTTGTATTATTGTACTGGCAAGATCCTGTGCATACAGTTCAGATGGATCAAAGATTTTAACCGTTTGTGGAATAGATTCGGACACAATTCTTGATGCTAAGGAACCGGCATATTCATCAACATTTTTAAACATGAAATCCGCTGAGGAAAGATCTTTGGTTCTTTCTTGATGTATCACAGACAACTGTTTTTGATTCATGAGTTTTCTTTGTAAATTCTGCCCTTCTCTTTCAATAAGCTTCTCCTCACTCGGATCAATCACAGAGTCGGGAGTGGTTGCACCAGCAAGCGTTCCATCGATATTGAGTGTTCTTTGGTATGTTGAGCTGTCTTTATTAGTCTCACTTCTCACTGTTTTCTTTTTCTTCTGTAATTTCTTCTTTTTCTTTTTTCCTGGCTTGTTATCCCGTGTTTTCTTCAGTGGTGTGGTGGGGTATTGGTGTTGCACAGCAACCGTGTAATCACGATGACGGATTGGTTCCAGGGTTGTAGCTAGCATGTCAACCTGCCTGATGGAGCACCTGAATAAAAACAAAACAATAAATTATCTGAACTTTGCACAGGGCAAAATTCATGAGCCGCATGGTTTTCCCAAGGATTTATTTTTAGCTTGTGACTCTCATATTTGATAAATTGGGGGTATCTGGTAATTACATAAGTTACCAGTATAAAGTCAAATAATTCATTCAATTTCAGTTAGAATCTATTTAAGAGGTCACACAAGCTAAGGCATAAAAATGCAAAGCTAGTTAAAGACAAATAATTATCATTATAATCATATTATCCTTTATCAAACATAAACATGGAGAAATAAAGAAGAAATAAGTCTGTTTTTATTCATTTAAAAAATTTATAGGGATACCCAATGGGAATAAATTTGATGTATTGCGATACATTTCTTCCAACAATATCCATATTTCACACACTGTTGTTTTTTATCCTGAAAACAATGACACACCTGTCAACAATCCCACACAGCAAGACTCGTTGTTGCCATGGTCGCCAGACCTCATACCACTCACATACCAGCTTATATATCTGCTGGTTGTTCAATGAGGAAAAGCTCTGGGTTGCCGGACCCAAAGTCTTTAACGGAAGGGGTGGGGGCAAGTGTACCATGCAATCAAAATTGCCGAATCGAAGTCCATCTGGTGGCTTCAAGAATGAAGCCCTTGTATGCTCCACGGGTAAAATGTAGGCTGGCATTCTGTTTTAGACGTTTTGTTCCTGAGTTTCAATTTTATCTGCAAGAAAAAGTTAAAATGAACTTAATTAGCACATACAAGTGATAAAGATGGATTTTTTTTACATTACAAATAAATAATTATACTGATAATAGACTAATGATTATAAGATCCAGTACAGATAGATCTCCTATATTGTTAATATAAGTCTTTAAATTGACATGTAAGAGTGCGTTTTGTTGATTAAATAAGAATAGTGCAACAGCAGTGGTCATGTTTCAGCTTTCAAATCACCCGCTACAATGCATATATATGTATTTATAAATGGTTGAGAAGAGCTTCATATATGCAGTTAAAGGTGATATGGGTGATTAAATATTCACAAACTTACAAAACAATTACTGACACCTATACAAATTAAATGTGACCCTTCTATCGCATAACACAAAGTTCAAACTTGCTATTAAGGCACACTGTGTAAACAATCAAAACATGTACATGTGTAGTCCGATAATTGACAGTTTGTGCGAGGCTGTATACACACTATCAACTGATTATCCAGTTGAAAAATACTGCGCATCAAATGTATTAACATAAACAAATCTCGGGTAATGAAACCAGTAACAAGACGTTTGTAAATGGAGGTTTTAATAAAAAAAATCTTTTGGGGGGGGGGGGATTCTGGGGGATCCGGGGGATTTTCATCTTCCGCTGTGACCATTGAATGTTTCATCTTCCGCTGTGACCAGTGGATGAACCGAAATTCTGAGGGAATTTTCCCCTGCCAGAGGATATGGCATTTAAATATGGCAATAAATGAACAATAACATGTTTTGTCTCGGGAATGCATTCAAGTTTAATGTCTCAGAATAATTATATTAGAAATATTATTTAAGTCTTTCAGAGAGAACCATTAAAGTTTCAAACAGCTCACATGTTGAATAGGCTATTCTCAAAAAGTCAAACCACTGTAGGCATGTAACTAACTGTGCAAGTTTTTCATAGTTCAATTATGAAAGCACCTGTCACCAATTACACCTGTTGAATACTTATACATTTAAAAAAAAACTATTTCAGTAGAAAAGGTATGGCAGAAAATCCCCTTGCAATTGTGTTATGTTTTAGAAGTATGGGCAAATGCTACACATTGTGTGGTCATTTAACATTAACAATCCCATTTAACCTGTCTTTTTTAACAACATATACATGTAATTAAGTCATACAACATATTGTCTTTTCATTGCTTGCAGACCGAACACGATCTTGAAGTCTCGTTCATCTCTGTCCTGAGCAACAACCTATGGCGGCTGATTTTAGTTGAAAACTTTAAATTTTGTAGTTGTATACGATTCTCAATCTATAGCACCTCAATCGGACTCGAGCTACAATGTATATATTGAAACATTGAGTCTCCTGAATCATATCACCTTCTTCAAATTCTAGACGTTTATTTTAAGAAACATATATATTCCGATTACATTACTATATTTAAAACAGGATTCAATAACACCCATTTTTCTTTTGCTATACCTTCAATCTAATCAGTTGGTCCGAAAGTTGTTTTCATCGGCCATGATTGTTTCCATGCCGTTTGTACTCAAGCTAGTTCATACCACAGATAGAGGTTACGTTCCACCATATTTTTTGGCTGAATCTCTAGCAACTAAGCAATGATGCCTTCAACGTTTTACATTTGTTGTTGATTAGTGGTGGTGTTTGTTACTGTTTTTAATTGTAATATAGAAATAATAATGGTGGCTGATTTCAGCCATTTCGTATTTTCGAAAGTTAGATTACCCACAGTACAGTGTGAGAAAATGCGTACTGGCTGTATTATGATGTACTCTAGTTTATTAAATGTTGATGCCCAGATTTCTAAAATGTGCAAAAAGCAGCTAAGCAACTGAATATCCTTCAAAGACTATGCAACCTTTTGAAAATCAATACCTAGCTTATTATCTTTAAATCTTTTATCTGATCCAATTTCAACTACTGCCCTGTTGTTTGGTCGCGCTTTTGTAGCAAGACCAACACAGAAAAAAAAGAAAATATTAGATACAGATTTTTAATGTTTTAAATGATTACACCGCTACTTACGAAAATCTTTTTCATAGAGTTCAATTGCCAACATTACACCAGAGCAGGGTAATATACATCGCTATTGAAATCTACAAATGTCTGTACAGTACGATATCCGTCACCAACATATGTGTAAAACCTTGTAGCTCTTAAGACATGAACTTTAATCTCAGATACGTAAACTGTGTAGATGTGCCATCAGTAGGAACAACTAAATATGGGAATAACTCTTTCCGCTTTGAGGCCAGTAGGGTATGGAACAGCCTCCCAAAAGAAATAAGGTGCTCTCATAACTACCTGGAATTTAGAAGGCTGATCCGCACCTGGACATG
The DNA here is from genome assembly GCF_026914265.1 of Mya arenaria. Lineage (NCBI taxonomy): Eukaryota > Metazoa > Mollusca > Bivalvia > Myida > Myidae > Mya > Mya arenaria. The sequence continues at coordinate 55,352,600 of NC_069132.1, read as the reverse complement.
TCCCTCTTGTAAATGCTAAATGTGTAAATATGTTTATATAACTTTAAAAAAATCATAAGGTGTTTCACTGAATATATTTTATCCTTTGTCTCAACGGAAAAGGAATTTTTTTTCAGAGGGATTTCCCCCTAGCTAGGATATGCATGAAGACGGTATTATCCCACTGGTTAGACCAATAGATCGATCTTTTATTTTCTCTATATATGGAGAGCATATGGGTATGGGTTAATTCATTTAAGAAATGACATTTTGGTCTTGAAGATAATAAGAACCTTTCGGCCTTATTACCAACGAGTAGAAATAGAAAATGAACTATACCATTGTTTTCCTGGGTCCGTATTACAGACGCTCTTAAGAAAAATTTAACATATTTTAACTTTAGTGTATATATTGGAATTGCTATATTTCCGGGAAAAACACTAATTATTTAAGATAGATTTTTTATTTTTAACAACTTCGTTAAGTTTCCATATTTTAATTGCAGAATGTGCATTAAGCATACCACTTTTTACCAGTGAAATAAAACATTTAAGGAAATTGTTTAATTTAAGGGTAAATGCACAATTATAACTTAAGGTGCTGCTGTAATATGACCCAAGGGATTTATTTAATTTGGATCACAGCAACATGACTTAGCTGTTTTGGGACAAGCTATATTTACGCCGCGAAGCAAGGTCATTAAGTCTACCTACTAATTGATAAGGTTCAATAGTAAGAAAATATATTTTCATTTGATTTCACAAACTTGACAACCGTGATTTTAGAACTCACGAACATGAATTCCATGTCCAGCTGACCTTGGTGTCACTATAAGTTTCTTCTTACACGCATGTTCTCATTTGCCATGTATCTATTATACTCGAGATCAAAGTACTGGCTCCAATTCCATGGTCCGTTAGACCTAATTGACAAGTGTATTGGTTTATTTTTATTATAAACCAGTTAATATCCAATAACAAAGGGAATTGAAATACAGTATCCAGATTTAAAATATAAAAATGACACTGATTGACATTAATTTTCATGGTTGTTATAAATAATTCGTCATAGTTTTCGTCCTAGTTTTCGCCTGTTAGCACTTAACCGTTCGTGTCCTTTAAAGTAGAGATCTCTCGTTTGTTAAAGGTGCGGAAAGCGAAAATGTTTGTATCGTGTGCCGTTTGAAGAAACTGCTAGTAGCAAGCTACGTAATTAGAAAATCAAAACTCATACATCATGGAAGATGGAAAAAAGCCTCATTTTGCCGAAAAGCGTTAAAAATGCTATTAAAATTCAACGATTTGGCTTGAATTTACAAAATTATATTCAGATATGTAACTGACAGATGCTATTTTTTCATAAAATAATAAAACAATTCTAACTCAATTTGAATGATTTTTGGAGAAATTGTCGCCAACATTAACTCTGTGCGAGAGACGCTTTAAGTTCTGATATAGGTTTGCTCATTTAGTTCGTGCCCAGTTGTGATCTAGATAAATGTAGGTCTTTTACAAAACATTGATCAAATACGATCAATTCAAAACGCAGATTGATTCCATTTATGAATATATCTAACATATTGTATAGCTGAGGCTAGGTAAGCGATACAAAAGATTAAACAAACCTGGCCATCTAGATAACATATTAAACTTGTCAAGCTGCATTTATAGACAAAATTAAAATCAATGCAATTATTTAATTAGTCTATAAGTCTCGACTGTTACAAAATGGATAACTTCATGTGGATTACCAATTCTAAGAAACTTAAAGGTAAAGTTGAAAATGAGTGTATTCTAAAATTTAGTATGACGGTAAAGTTGGAAGGTAGTTGTTAATTGGGGATTCGAATATTCAACTACCTACCAGATTTTGATCAAGTTGTGTATGGTGTACCTCAAGGAAGTATATTAGGTCCTCTGCTGTTTTTATGCTACATTAATGACATGAATACAAGCATCAGTTCTAAATGCAAACTTATACTTTATGCTGATGACAGCACTATCTTATTTTCTCATAAAGACCCTGATATTATTAGACAAGTTCTTGGTCAAGAATTGCAAAACTGCACTGATAACAAATTATCCCTTCATCTAGGAAAGACCGAATGCATTCTTTTGGGCTCCAAACGTTAACTTGGTAAAATAGGGGATTTCAGCATTCAATGTAATGGCCATGAAATCAAGTCTCAAGATTCAGTCAAATATCTTGGGTCAATTTTGGACTCTGATTTGTCAGGTACATCTACTGTGAACAATATTGTTAAGAAGGTTAACTCTAGAATCAATTTTTTATATATACAACGTGAATTTTTAAACAAATCTCTAAGGAAAACTCCTTGTAATGCATTAGTTCAATGTCATCTTGACTATGCTTCATCATCTTGGTACTGTGGCCTTACCATGAAGTCTAAAAATAGACTCCAGGTGGCACAAAATAATAATAATAATAATAATAATAATAAATTGTTCGTTTTATTAATAATTTTCATTGTAGAACCTCGCTTTCAGTGGCAAGTTTTGCTGATCTTGGTTTTTTAAATGTCGAACAAAGATGTAGACAACTTAGGCTAAATCATGTACACACAATATTTTATGACAAATGTCCAAGTTATATGAAGGATAATTTTGCCAAATGTAACGAAGTTCAATCATATGGCAGTAGATCCAACTAAAAAATTTATGTCCCACATAATGGTGGAACATGCTTCCAAATAACATCAAAGACACAGAATCAAAGTATGTTTTTAAGAAATTAGTCTAAACTCACCTCTTAAAGGAGATGGAGTAGTTTGAAAAGTCTGTCTTTTTGTATTCATAATTTTTATGTATTAGATAAATATAAGTGCGCTTTCTAAGAATACGCACAATTTTCATATAGTTGCTTTGGTAATTTTTAAATATTCCTTAACTATTTTGTATAATTGTGTGGTATATTATATAATTATGTGATACTGATAGTAGTTTATTTGTGATGAATGTCATATATTAATTTAATTCATCTGAGTATATGATATAATATTATATAATACTGTTCACTAAATCATTTAATGCCAACTTTAATACCTTAGACATGGACCCGTTGGAAATAAGCTTTTGTACTTGTGCAAATCTTTACGGGTTATCCTGTGCAATGTCATTTATTATGTTAGACTTTATTTGGTAAAACTTTATTTGGTAAAACATTAGATAGCTTTATCATTAACACCAGAAGTAATACTTGTTTTAGTAGATCCAGTATTATGTATTTCATGTTAAACTTTCTGTGATATAACTTATTAGGACTCTAAATATCATGCAAATACAATATGTGATATATCTTATATTGATGTAAAATGTACTGTTATTGACATAATGCACGAATAAAACTACTACTACTACTACTACTACTACTACTACTACTACTACTACCAGTTGCAAGTTGGGGATTCGAATATTCAACTACCTGCCAGTTGCCAGTTGGGGATTCGAACAATCAGAATTAGATGTTGATGTTGATGTTAAGCTACTAGACTATTTCCAGTCGGTTATTCGCGAATATACAACTACCGACCAGCTGGTAGTTGGGGATTCAGATTATGTCTATTTATATGGTTTTAAAGGTAACATATGGACAAATCAAACGCCAACTGCTTGTTTATGCATTTACACACATATATGTATATTTGCGACAGGCACTGTTTTAAGTCACTTTTATTCGCATATTCGCCAGTCGGATATTCGACCATTTCCAGTCGATTATTCGCGAATATTCAACTAATAACCAGTCAGTAGTTGGGGATTCAGATTATGTCTATATATGTAGTTTTAATTAAAGGTCTCATATGTAAAATTCGACCGCCAAATGTTTCTTTATGCAGTCAACTAAATGACGCTATGGGTCTGTTTTATGAATGACATTTTATTAATGTCAAATAATTTTAATATTGCTTATGCGTGAAAAAAAATTCAGTACCCAAAACAAGAACAAAGCTAGAAAATAGTAAAATAGTCAACTTGCAGCCATTTGTGACCTCTGTACGGAACTAATATTGATACGTTACGGATAAGATGCTTTTATGAAACGTATAACCAATAGTACAAAACACAATTCAAAGCGCTTAAAGCGTTGAAAGACCTTCGGCCTGCTACGTGTTGTGAGTATAGTCATGTAATTGTAAAACAAATTATTAACATAAGCATATATAGATAGAATATGCATGCTCATGAATTTCTTTGCAAATACATTTAGAGTTTTTTGCTGATACTCAATAAAATCAAAACCATGGAGTATCAGTCACTTGAAATACTCATTTACTATGTGGAATACCCAAATAATTACTTAAGTATGGAGTAATACTCAATTGCATATGAAACCTTAACTGGAACTTTGGTTTCATAAACAATGCACTGCCACGAATAACGCATTTAGGCATTTTTAAATCTACTCTACACTTCATACCTGACTGATCATGAGTCGTATTTAATTTACTACCAGTGTATGACCGCTTAACCAAATGCATGTTAATTAGGTTTATGTTTAGGATTTCTTTCTACAATGACAGGATCCTCTCGCAAAACTCCTCTGAATCGAATCCCCCACTATTTATTCCCTGTATGTATTGATGTATCTTAGTATTGCCCTCAACCTATGTCGATCGTGGACAAAATGAACAGATTTATGTCAGTGGAGCTCATTACAGCGCTACTTTTAGCAAGCTAATTACTATGCAGAACGCAGCTCCGTTGAGCAGATATTAGAGTAAATTAGTAATGTAAAAATGTCGTTCACCACCGCAGTTCTAACAGCGCTGGGGTTGATACGCCCGTGCGCGTTCATTCGTCAAAAGTTAAAACTGTTATGTCGATCTGCCGATGGTAAGTTCCGAGATACGGTTATAAACGTCTGCAGGCCTAGCGGCCTACAACCTAAAAATGATGTATTATCCGGGACTCATACTAGCTCGCATTGATTATTCTAGGCTTGTTTTGAGGAAATACTGTAGTTGCCGTTTTTTGGACCATCTGATGTCCGGCCCCTTTAATTTGGCCGCATAATTATTACTCCTCCACATTATGCTAATTTTACTTTCTAGAATTTCGCCTTCGCTTCAATGTCTACGACCAAAACCAGACGGGCGTTGTCAAAGTGATTGACCTTCAGACTATCTTGCGAGAAATGGGCATGGATGTTGCCATGGAAACCTTACAACAGATGATGAAAAACATTGATCTTTATGGTAACCTGTTTAAACATATGTGGTTGGCTTCTCTGTTTGGTGGTGTTGTTGTTTATTGTGTGTGTGTGTGTGGGGGGGGGGGGTGACGCGTGTGCGTCTCTTTTTGTCGTTGTTATTCTCAAAATCTGCAAGGTTTTGTCATGATGATAGCTGACGTCATCGTTATATAACCATAACGTATACGGTAACGTCATTAAACGTCATGAACGTACAATTTTGTTGCTCATGCTGGGGCTGGTAGTACAAATTCACTCACGTCGTCTAACCTACTTTAAGCAAGGACTTTTCGGCCGCCTAAATGTATTGTAATTGTAAAAGTCCGGCAGATAAAAGCCAAATTTCAACTGTTTTTACATTTTTGTGTAGGTTAAACCTTATTGTAAACGAATCCGAGTGATGTCACGCTGGCATCTTTGGGCAACTCTCTAAAACAAGATGGCCGCCAACATGGCTGCCGAAAAAGGAAAAACACATACAATTACTATATGTCTTTATTAAGGTATATGTTAATAAAACAAATGATTACATCACAACATTGACACTCTCATGTGTACATGTACTGGTTTAAGATGGTATTTGCTTGTGATAAAAAACATCAAATTGTCACTGTCTGAAAAAAATGTCTATTCGAATTACAGGATTTCTGGCGGGAAACTGTTTCTCAACTCAATTTATTCCTGAAACTGACCCTGGATATTTAAGTTGAACCGATGAGAAAAACGGACGAGAGTCGGCATCCTGTTGTGTTTTCTTTGTTCATTTCTGAATTGATTATTATTGATAAGAATCAAAAATAGAAGTGAATGTAATTAACACATGTACTATTACATTGCGTTTTTTTAAAACTATTTTTCACATTGTTTTCCTTTTGGTCGAATTTGTTATTAAGTGTACACTATTTGTTTTCTGTTGGTCCTTATTCTGTATATTTTTATACATATCCTTGAATGTTTTGCTGTGCTTACCCTTAACCTTGTAGACGGGTTTCTTATCTGTTTTTCGGAAATGGAAAATGAAAATGTTAAGTCATAACAGAGGAGATGAGAATTGCGTCAGTAACAACTATTATTTTAGAGACAAGAACAACACGTTATTTCGGCCGGTATATAAGGAATACAAAAACAAATGATATATTCCGTTCTCTTTTGGTTTCGGTCCGACTGAGGTGGTGTGTTTGTAGGAGGCACATTTACTAGTTTCTCATGATGGCAAGAAAACTAGCTTAACTAGGGTGACTCATGACTCGTTGCAACTAAACTTTTTTTTTTTATTCTGCCATGGTCGGGTTTTACGCCGAGAGGGTGTCCAATTTGACAAATCATTTTTGATAGCCGCGAAATTAGAGGCATGCGAAAATGACTCGTGGTCCTTGTAACCACAGTCTGTCTTATTGTTTCAGTTCTGTCTTGATTTCAGGCCGGGAGGACGTCCATTTTGACGAGTTTCTCTTGATGGCCGCGAAACTAGAAGCGTGTGAAGATGACGAACAGGAACTGAAAGAGGCTTTCTCCGTATGTAAATTTAAAAGGGATTTATCATATTCTTTCGTCGGACTACTCCTTTTACTACTACTATTACTACTGCTGCTGCTGCTTCTACTACTACTACTACTACTACTACTACTACTACTACTACTACTACTACTACTACTACTACTACTACTACTACTACTACTACTACTACTACTACTACTACTACTACTACTACTACTACTACTACTACTACTACTACTACTACTACTACTTCTACTACTACTACTACTACTACTACTACTACTACTACTACTACTACTACGCACACATTGAAGTTACTTTACTCAATTAGCTTCACATAGCCATGTGCTCCCCCCCCCCCCCACACACACACGCACACATTGAAGTTACTTTACTCAATTAGCTTCACATAGTCATGTGCTCCCCCCCACACACACACACACACGCACACATTGAAGTTACTTTACTCAATTAGCTTCACATAGTCATGTGCTCCCCCCCCACACGCACACATTGAAGTTACTTTACTCAATTAGCTTCACATAGTCATGAGTTCCCCCCCACACACACACACGCACACATTGAAGTTACTTTACTCAATTAGCTTCACATAGCCATGTGCTCTCCACCCACACACGCACACATTGAAGTTACTTTACTCAATTAGCTTCACATAGCCATATGCTCCCCCCACACACACGCACACATTGAAGTTACTTTACTCAATTAGCTTCACATAGCCATGTGCTCCCCCCCCCCATACACGCACACATTGAAGTTACTTTACTCAATTAGCTTCACATAGCCATATGCTCCCCCCCCCCCCACACACGCACACATTGAAGTTACTTTACTCAATTAGCTTCACATAGCCATGTGCTCTCCCCCCCCCCCCCCCACACACGCACACATTGAAATTACTTTACTCGACTAAGCTTCACATAGTCATGTGCTTCAAACGGACATTGAAGTTACTTTACTCGACTAAGCTTCACATAGTCATGTGCCCCACACGGACATTAAAGTTTCTTTACTCAGCTAAGCTTCACACGCTAATAGGATTCACTCGAACACTGCAGTCACTTTACTCAACTAAGCTTCACATAGTCATATGCCCCACACGGACATTGAAGTTACTTTACTCAATTAGCTTCACATAGCCATGTGCTCCCTCCCCACACACACGCACACATTGAAGTTACTTTACTCAATTAGCTTCACATAGCCATGTGCTCCCCCCCCCCACACACACACGCACACATTGAAGTTACTTTACTCAACTAAGCTTCACATAGTCATGTGTCCCACACGGACATTTAGTTACTTTACTCAACTAAGCTTCACATAGTTGTGTGCCCCACACGGACATTGAAGTTACTTTACTCAATTAGCTTCACATAGCCATGTGCTCCCTCCCCACACACACGCACACATTGAAGTTACTTTACTCAATTAGCTTCACATAGCCATGTGCTCCCCCCCCACACACGCACACATTGAAGTTACTTTACTCAATTAGCTTCACATAGCCATGTGCTCCCCCCCACACGCACACATTGAAGTTACTTTACTCAATTAGCTTCACATAGCCATGTGCTCCCCCCCCCACACGCACACATTGAAGTTACTTTACTCAATTAGCTTCACATAGTCATGTGCTCCCCCCCCCCCACACGCACACATTGAAGTTACTTTACTCAACTAAGCTTCACATAGTCATATGCCCCCCCCCCACACGCACACATTGAAGTTACTTTACTCAATTAGCTTCACATAGCCATGTGCTCCCCCCCCCCCACACGCACACATTGAAGTTACTTTACTCAATTAGCTTCACATAGTCATATGCCCCCCCCCCCACACACACATTGAAGTTACTTTACTCAATTAGCTTCACATAGCCATGTGCCCCCCCCCCCCACACGCACACATTGAAGTTACTTTACTCAATTAGCTTCACATAGCCATGTGCCCCCCCCCCCCACACGCACACATTGAAGTTACTTTACTCAACTAAGCTTCACATAGTCATATGCCCCCCCCCCCCCCCACACGCACACATTGAAGTTACTTTACTCAATTAGCTTCACATAGCCATGTGCCCCCCCCCCCCACACGCACACATTGAAGTTACTTTACTCAATTAGCTTCACATAGCCATGTGCTCCCCCCCACACGCACACATTGAAGTTACTTTACTCAATTAGCTTCACATAGCCATGTGCTCCCCCCCCCACACACACACATTGAAGTTACTTTACTCAATTAGCTTCACATAGCCATTTGCTCCCCCCCCCCACACACACATTGAAGTTACTTTACTCAATTAGCTTCACATAGCCATGTGCCCCCCCCCCCACACACACACACATTGAAGTTACTTTACTCAATTAGCTTCACATAGTCATATGCCCCCCCCCCCCTCCACACGCACACATTGAAGTTACTTTACTCAACTAAGCTTCACATAGTCATATGCCCCCCCCCCCACACACGCACACATTGAAGTTACTTTACTCAATTAGCTTCACATAGCCATGTGCCCCCCCCCCCCCACACGCACACATTGAAGTTACTTTACTCAACTAAGCTTCACATAGTCATATGCCCCCCCCCCCCACACACGCACACATTGAAGTTACTTTACTCAATTAGCTTCACATAGCCATGTGCCCCCCCCCCCCCACACGCACACATTGAAGTTACTTTACCGAATTAGCTTCACATAGAAATGTGCTTCCCCCCCCCCCCCCCACACACACACATTGAAGTTACTTTACTCAATTAGCTTCACATAGCCATGTGCTCCCCCCCACACACGCACACATTGAAGTTACTTTACTCAATTAGCTTCACATAGCCATGTGCTCCCCCCCACACACACGCACACATTGAAGTTACTTTACTCAATTAGCTTCACATAGCCATGTGCTCCCCCCCCCCCCCCCACACGCACACATTGAAGTTACTTTACATAATTAGCTTCACATAGCTATGTGCTCCCCCCCCCACACACGCCCACATTGAAGTTACTTTACCTAATTAGCTTCACATAGCTATGTGCTCCCCCCCCCCCACACACACACGCACACATTGAAGTTACTTTACCTAATTAGCTTCACATAGCTATGTGCTCCCCCCCCCCCACACACACACGCACACATTGAAGTTACTTTACTCAACTAAGCTTCACATAGCTATGTGCTCCCCCCCCCCCCCACATGCACACATTGAAGTTACTTTACTCAACTAAGCTTCACATAGTCATATGCTCCCCCCCACACGCACACATTCAAGTTACTTTACTCAATTAGCTTCACATAGTCATATGCCCCCCCCCCCCACACACGCACACATTGAAGTTACTTTACTCAATTAGCTTCACATAGCCATGTGCCCCCCCCCCCACACGCACACATTGAAGTTACTTTACTCAACTAAGCTTCACATAGTCATATGCTCCCCCCACACGCACACATTGAAGTTACTTTACTCAATTAGATTCACATAGCCATGTGCTCCCCCCCCCACACACGCACACATTGAAGTTACTTTACTCAATTAGCTTCACATAGCCATGTGCCCCCCCCCCCCCCACACACGCACACATTGAAGTTACTTTACCGAATTAGCTTCACATAGCCATGTGCTCCCCCCCCACACACACGCACACATTGAAGTTACTTTACCGAATTAGCTTCACATAGCCATGTGCTCCCCCCCCCCCACACACACACAAACACGCACACATTGAAGTTACTTTACTCAATTAGCTTCACATAGCCATGTGCTCCCCCCCCCCCCACACGCACACATTGAAGTTACTTTACTCAATTAGCTTCACATAGCCATGTGCCCCCCCCCCCCCACACGCACACATTGAAGTTACTTTACTCAATTAGCTTCACATAGCCATGTGCTCCCCCCCCCCCACACACACGCACACATTGAAGTTACTTTACTCAATTAGCTTCACATAGCCATGTGCTCCCCCCCCCCCACACACACACGCACACATTGAAGTTGCTTGACTCAATTAGCTTCACATAGCCATGCGCTCCCCCCCCCACACACACACGCACACATTGAAGTGTTACTTTACTCAATTAGCTTCACATAGCCATGTGCTCCCCCCCCCCCCCACACGCACACATTGAAGTTACTTTACTCAATTAGCTTCACATAGCCATGTGCTCCCCACCCCCCACACACACGCACACATTGAAGTTACTTTACTCAATTAGCTTCACATAGCCATATGCTCCCCCCCCCCCCACACACACGCACACATTGAAGTTACTTTACTCAATTAGCTTCACATAGCCATGTGCCCCCCACCCACACACACACACGCACACATTGAAGTTACTTTACTCAACTAAGCTTCACATAGTTATATGCCTCACACGGACATTGAAGTTACTTTACTCAATTAGCTTCACATAGCCATGTGCTCTCCCCCCCCCCCACACACGCACACATTGAAGTTACTTTACTCAACTAAGCTTCACATAGTTATATGCCCCACACGGACATTGAAGTTACTTTACTCAATTAGCTTCACATAGCCATGTGCTCCCCCCCCCACCACACACACGCACACATTGAAGTTACTTTACTCAACTAAGCTTTACACAGTCATATGCCCCACACGGACATTGAAGTTACTTTACTCAACTAAGCTTCACACAGTCATATGCCCCACACGGACATTGAAGTTACTTTACTCAATTAGCTTCACATAGCCATGTGCTCTCCCCCCCCCCCCACACACGCACACATTGAAGTTACTTTACTCAACTAAGCTTCACATAGTCATGTGCCCCACACGATCATTTAGTTACTTTACTCAACTAAGCTTCACATAGTCATGTGCCCCACACGGACATTGAAGCTACTTTACTCGACTAAGCTTCACATAATGATGTGCCCACACGGACATTTTAGTCACTTTACTCGACTAAGCTTCGCATAGTCATGTGCTTCACACGGACATTGTAATTACTTTAATCGACTAAGCTTCACATGAACTAAAGTGCTTTACGCGATCGCTGTAGTCACTTCAAACAAAAAGCTTCACTCAGTGACGTATTTCACGCGAACATTGTAGTTACTGTACTCGACTAAGTTTCGTATAGAAATGTGCATCACACGGGCATTGCAGTTACTTTACATGAATTAAAGTGCTCACCCGAACCTTTTAGTTACTTAACTCGAATAAGCCTCATGCTTTGTGCGAACATTTTTAGTTACTTACACGTCTAAGCTTCAAATCGAGGGGTGAATGCGAAAAGGTTCTAAGTGACATTAAATAAAGAAGCAGATAGAACCTTTTCGCTTTCACCCCTCGAAATGGTCATGTGTTTTACGCGAACATTTGTAGTTACTTTACTCGACTAAGTTTCATATGAACTGTACATACATATGTATTTGTAGGTATTTGACAACGGGAAGGGTATGGTCAGTGTGCCCGACCTCCGGGCAATTATGGCCAACATGGGAGAGAAACTGTCAAAGGAGGAAGTTGAAGAAATGATTGATGAAGCTACAGTGAATAGAAACAACATGATCAAAATAAACGGTTAGTGAAACAAATTGATGTTCCATTATGTACACGATAGGATCAATATAATCGGTTTGAAAGATATCATGTAACAAACATAGTTCATCCAATTTTTGGAAAATAGGTAGAATTTAAATGAAATGCGATTTTATAACCAAACACGACGGATCTAGCGTACTTAGTTAGTCAATGAAAATGAATCTAATACATGTAAATCTGCATATTCACAAAAAAATATATAAAAAAATAATAAAAAAATAATGTTTATAATAAATTTATACAGATAAGTAAGTGTATGATTTACGAATGCACTTTTTTCTTTTTCAGATTTTATATCGGTACTTCTACGTTGATAAAGTTGCCAACAAGAACACATGTGCCACCATATCACCTTAAAATTATTTTCTAATATATACACATCGCGGAGATTTCTGCATTAACCACGTTCGAATATATATTTATATATATATTATTTTTGAATTATTTTATTTGAATTATATGTATATGTGTACGTGCGTCTTATAACTTCATGGGAGAAATTCTAACAATCATCCAAACAGAACTGTAATCGTGTTATCAGCCAAACATGAACTGTAATCGTGTTATCAGCCAAACAGAAGTAATCGTGTTATCAGCCAAATTTGAACTGTAATCGTGATATAGCCAAACGGGAACTGTAATCGTGTTATCAGCCAAAACGAACTGTAATCGTGTTATCAGCAAACGGGAACTGTAATAGTGTTATCAGCCAAACGTGAACTGTAATCGTGATATCAGCCAAACGGGAACTGTAATCGTGTTATCAGCCAAACGGGAACTGTAATCGTGTTATCAGCCAAACGTGAACTGTAATAGTGTTATCAGCCAAACGTGATCTGTAATAGTGTTATCAGCCAAACGGGAATTGTAATCGTGTTATCAGCCAAACGGGAACTGTAATAGTGTTATCAGCCAAACGTGAACTGTAATCGTGATATCAGCCAAACATGAACTGCAATCGTGTTATCAGCCAAACGGGAACTGTAATTGTGATATCAGCCAAACGGGAACTGTAATAGTGTTATCAGCCAAACGGGATCTGTAATCGTGTTATCAGCCAAACGGGAACTGTAATCGTGATATAAGCCAAATGTGAACTGTAATCGTGATATCAGCCAAACGGGTACTGTAATCGTGTTATCAGCCAAACGGGAACTGTAATAGTGTTATCATCCAAACGGGAACTGTAATCGTGATATCAGCCAAACATGAACTGTAATCGTGTTATCAGCCAAACATGAACTGTAATCGTGTTATCAGCCAAACATGAACTGTAATCGTGTTATCAGCCAAACGTGAACTGTAATCGTGTTATCAGCCAAACGTGAACTGTAATCGTGTTATCAGCCAAACGTGAACTGTAATCGTTTTATCAGCCAAACGTGAACTGTAATCGTGTTATCAGCCAAACGTGAACTGTAATCGTGTTATCAGCCAAAGGTGAACTGTAATAGTGTTATCAGCCAAACGGGAACTGTAATCGTTTTATCAGCCAAACATGAACAATCGTGATATCAGCCAAACGTGAACTGTAATCGTGTTATCAGCCAAACATGAACTATAACCGTGTTATCAGCCAAACGTGAACTGTAATCGTGTTATCAGCCAAACGTGAACTGTGATCGTGTTATCAGCCAAACGTGAACTGTAATCGTGTTATCAGCCAAACGTGAACTGTGATCGTGTTATCAGCCAAACGGGAGCTGTAATCGTGATATCAGCCAAACAGGAACTGTAATCGTGTTTTCAGCCAAACGGGAACTGTAATCGTGTTATCAGCCAAACATGAACTATAACCGTGTTATCAGCCAAACGTGAACTGTAATCGTGATATCAGCCAAACGTGAACTGTAATCGTGATATCAGCCAAACGTGAACTGTAATCGTGTTATCAGCCAAACATGAACTATAACCGTGTTATCAGCCAAACGTGAACTGTAATCGTGTTATCAGCCAAACGTGAACTGTGATCGTGTTATCAGCCAAACGTGAACTGTAATCGTGTTATCAGCCAAACGTGAACTGTGATCGTGTTATCAGCCAAACGGGAGCTGTAATCGTGATATCAGCCAAACAGGAACTGTAATAGTGCTATCAGCCAAACGGGAACTGTAATCGTGTTATCAGCCAAACATGAACTGTAACCATGTTATCAGCCAAACGTGAACTGTAATCGTGATATCAGCCAAACGTGAACTGTAATCGTGTTATCAGCCAAACGTGAACTGTAATCGTGTTATCAGCCAAACATGGACTGTAATCGTCTTATCAGCCAAACATAGACTGTAATCGTGTTATCAACCAAATATAGAATGTAATCGTTTAATCAGTCAAACATAGACTGTAATCGTGTTATCAGCCAAACATGGACTGTAATCGTCTTATTAGCCAAACATGGACTGTAATCGTGTTATCAACCAAATATAGAATTTAATCGTTTAATCAGTCAAACATAGACTGTAATCATGTTATCAGCGAAACATAGACTGTAATCATGTTATCAGCGAAACATTGACTGTAATCGTGTTATCAGCCAAACATGGACTGTAATCGTGTTATCAAACAAATATAGAATGTAATCGTTTAATCAGCGAAACATGGACTGTAATCGTGTTATCAGCCAAACATAAATTGTAGTCATGTTATCATGTTATCAGCCAAACATAAACTGTAATCGTGTTATGAGCAAAACATGGACTGTAATCGTCTTATCAGCCAAACATAGACTGTAATCGTGTTATCAACCAAATATAGAATGTAATCTTTTAATCAGTCAAACATAGACGTAATCGTGTTATCAGCCAAACATGGACTGTAATCGTGTTATCAGCCAAACATGGACTGTAATCTTGTTATCAGCCAAACATGGACTGTAATCGTCTTATCAGCCAAACATTGACTGTAATCGTTTAATCAGCCAAACATAGACTGTAATCTTGTTATCAGCCAAAGATAAACTGTAATCATGTTATCATGTTATCAGCCAAACATAAACCGTAATCGTGTTATGAGCCAAACATAGAATGCAATCGTGTAATCAGCCAAACATAGACTGTAATCATCGTGTAATCAGCCAAACAAAGAATGTTATCGTGTAATCAGCCAAACATAGAATGTAATCGTGTTATCAGCCAAACATAAATTGTAATCGTCTTATCAGCCAAACAAAATATGTTATCGTGTTATCAGCCAAACAGGAACTGTTATCGTGTTATCAGCCAAACATGAATTGTAATCGTGTTATCAGCCAAACATGACATGTAATTGTGTTATGAGCCAAACAAGAACAGTAATCGTGTTATCAGCCAAACAGGATCTGTAATCGTGTTATCAGCCAAATATAACATGTAATTGTGTTATGAACCAAACAGGAACAGTAATCGTGTTATCAGCCAAACAGGATCTGTAATCGTGTTATCAGCCAAACAGGAACTGTAATCGTGTTATCAGCCAAACAGGAACTGTAATCGTGTTGGAAGGAACAAGGATCAAAATCTAACAGAAACTCGACCACAAACTCACAATGTCACCAAACAACAAACACAGAATACAGATTTAAACATTGGATGAAAACAAAAAGAATTTGTAAACTTCAAGTCACTAGTACTTCAGACTGCGTTCTTAGTGACGTTCAAGCCCATGATCGTTTGGGTAAGCGACATAATGCAGTCCACTCTAAATCCCTTAAAACTACATATCTTAAGTAACGAATAAACATCAATGTATGTTTTATGTATATTGCAAGCACCGCATTGCTTATCACAGGAGACGTGAACATCTTGCAATCATCGCCTGGCTTATCACAGGAAACGTGAACATCTTGCACGCAACACATGGCTTATCACAGGAGACGTGAACATCTTGCAAGCACAACATGGCTTATCACAGAACACGTGACTTTCTTGCAAGCATCACATGGCTTTTCACAGAAGACGTGAACATCTTGTACGCATCACATGGCCTATCACAGGAGACGTGAACATCTTGTGCGCATCACATTTCTTGTCACAAGAAACGTGAACATCTTGCACGCAACACATGGCTTATCACAGAAGACGTGAACATCTTGCAAGCAAACATGCCTTATAACAGGAAACGTGAACATCTTACAAGCATCGCATGGCTTATCACAGGAGACGTGAACATCTTTCACGCATCACATGGCTTATCACAGGAGACGTGAACATCTTGCACGCATCACATGGCTTATCACAGGAAACGGGATCATCTTGCAAGCATCGCATGGCTTATCACAGGAGGCGGGAACATCTTGCACGCATCACATGGCTGATCACAGGAGACGTGAACATCTTGCAAGCATCAAATGACTTATAACAGGAAACGTGAACATCTTGCAAGCATCACATGGCTTATCACAGGAAACGGGATCATCTTGCAAGCATCGCATGGCTTATCACAGGAGGCGGGAACATCTTGCACGCATCACATGGCTGATCACAGGAGACGTGAACATCTTGCACGCATCACATGGCTTTTCACAGAATACGTGAACATCTTGCAAGCATCAAATGACTTATAACAGGAAACGTGAACATCTTGCAAGCAACGCATGGCTTATCACAGGAGACGTGAACATCTTGCAATCATCACATGGCTTATAGCAGGAAACGTGAACATCTTGCACGCATCGCATGGCTTATCACAGGAGACGTGAACATCTTGCAAGCATCACATGGTTTATCACAGAACACGTGAACTTCTTGCAAGCATCACATGGCTTATCACAGGAGACGTGATCATCTTGCACGCATCACATGGCTTATCACAGGGGACGTGAACATCTTGCAATCATCACATGGCTTATAACAGGAAACGTGAATATCTTGCAAGCATCGCATGGCTTATCAGAGGAGACGTGAACATCTTCCACGCATCACATGGCTTATCACAGAACACGTGAACTTTTTGCAAGCATCACATGGCTTTTCACAGAACACGTGAACATCTTGCACGCATCACATGGCTTATCACAGGAGACGTGAACATCTTGTACGCATCACATGGCCTATCACAGGAGACGTCAACATCTTGTACGCATCACATTTCTTGACACAAGAAACGTGAACATCTTGTTCGCATCACATGGCCTATCACAGGAGACGTGAACATCTTGTACTTATCACATTTCTTGTCATAAGAAACGTGAACATCTTGCACGCATCACATGGCTGATCAAAGGATCCGTGAACATCTTGCACGCATCACATGGCTTATCACAGAAAACGTAAACATCTTGCACGCATCACATGGCTTATCACAGGAGAGGTGAAGATATTGAAAGCATCGCTTGGCTTATCCCAGAATACGTGAACCATTTGCAAAGATCACATGGCTTATCACAGGAGACGTAAACATCTTGCACGCATCACATGGCTTATCACAGGAGACGTGAACATATTGCAAGCATCGAATGGCTTATCACAGGAGACGTTATTACCTTGCACGCACCACATGGCTTATCACAGGAGACGTGAACATCTTGCACGCATCACATGGCTTATCACAGGAGACGTGAACATCTTGCACGCATTACATGTCTTATCACAGGATACGTGAACATCTTGCACGCATCACATGGCTGATGAAAGGATCCGTGAACATCTCGCACGCATCACATGGCTTATCACAGAAAACGTAAACATCTTGCACGCATCACATGGCTTATTACTGGAGAGGTGAAGATATTGAAAGCATCGCTTGGCTTATCCCAGAATACGTGAACCATTTGCAAAGATCACATGGCTTATCACAGGAGACGTAAACATCTTGCACGCATTACATGGCTTATCACAGGAGACGTGAACATATTGCAAGCATCGAATGGCTTATCACAGGAGACGTTATTACCTTGCACGCATCACATGGCTTATCACAGGAGACGTGAACACCTTGCACGCATCACATGGCTTATCACAGGAGACGTGAGCATCTTGCACGCATCACATGTCTTATCACAGGAGACTTGAACATATTGCAAGCATCGAATGGCTTATCACAGGAGACGTTATTACCTTGCACGCATCACATGGCTTATCACAGGAGACGTGAACACCTTGCAAGCATTACATGACTTATCACAGGAGACGTGAACATCTTGCACGCATCACTTGTCTTATCACAGGAGACGTGAACATATTGCAAGCATCGAATGGCTTATCACAGGATACGTTATTACCTTGCACGCATCACATGGCTTATCACAGGAGACGTGAACACCTTGCACGCATCACATGGCTTATCACAGGAGACGTAAACATCTTGGACGCATAAAATGTCTAATCACAGGAGTGGTGAACAACTTGCACGCATCACATGTCTTATCACAGGAAACGTGAACATATTGCAAGCCTCAATTGGCTTATCACAGATGACGTGAACACCTTGCTCGCATCACATCGCTTATCACGGGAGACGTGAACATCATGCAAACATCACATGGCTTATCAGAGGAAACGTTAACATCATGCAAACATCACATGTCTTATTACAGGAGACGTGAACATCTTGCACGCATCACATGGCTGATCACATGAGACGTGAACATCTTGCACGCATCACATGTCTAATCAAAGGATCCGTGAACATCTTGCACGCATCACATTGCTAATCACAGGACTCGTGAACATCTTGCACGCATCACATTGCTAATCACAGGACTCGTGAACATCTTGCACGCATCAGATGGCTTATCACAGGAGACGTGAATATCTTGCAAGGATCACATGGCTTATCAGAGGAGACGTGAACATATTGCACGCATCACATGGCTTATCAGAGGAGACGTGAACATCTTGAACGCATCACATGGCTTATCTCCGGAGACGTGAACATATTGCACGCATCACATGGCTAATCACAAGAGACGTGAACATCTTGCAATCATCACATGGCTTATAACAGGAAACTTGAATATCTTGCAAGCATCGCATGGCTTATCAGAGGAGACGTGAACATCTTCCACGCATAACATGGCTTATCACAGAACACGTGAACTTCTTGCAAGCATCACATGGCTTATCCCAGTAGACGGGAGCATTTTGAGAGCATCAAATGTCTAATCACAGGAGACGGGAGCATCTTGAAACGCATGGCTTATTACAGGAGACGTAAATAGTGACACAAATACTACCAGTTTCTTTACCCAACGCTTTGTTAAAAACGGCACGAGTTTGTCTTGATATTGTATTTGTTGATAAATGATGGGATAAGGTTGAGCGCTCACTAACTAGTTTAGTCCGATTTTGAGTTCTTACTTTAATTTCACAGACCTAGCCAAGGCGATTACCCAAAATGTCTTGTAAGGCGTTCTGTGACTTGTTAG
Source organism: Mya arenaria (assembly GCF_026914265.1). Lineage (NCBI taxonomy): Eukaryota > Metazoa > Mollusca > Bivalvia > Myida > Myidae > Mya > Mya arenaria. The sequence goes on along the minus strand of NC_069132.1, from coordinate 55,332,969 downwards.
GCGTTTTGTGACTTGTTAGGCGAAATGTGATTTGTAAGGCGTTGTGTGACTTTAAAGACGTTGTGTGACTTGTAAGGCGTTTTGTGACTTGTCGTGCGTTGTGTGACTTGTAAGGCGTTGTGTGACTTGTTATGCGTTGTGTGACTTGTAAGGCGTTGTGTGACTTGTAAGGCGTTGTGTGACTTGTAAGGCGTTGTGTGACTTCTTATGCTTTGTGTTACTTGTAAGGCGTTGTGTGACTTGTTAGGCGAAGTGTGACTTGTAAGGCGTTGTGTGACTTGTTAGGCGTTGTGTGACTTGTAAGGCGTTGTGTGACTTGTTATGCGTTGTGTGACTTGTAAGGCGTTGTGTGTTTTGTTAGGCGTTGTGTGTCTTGTTACGCGTTGTGTGATTTGTTAGGCGTTGTGTGACTTGTTAGGCGTTGTGTGACTTGTTATGTGACTTGTTAGGCGTTGTGTGATTTGTTAGGCGTTGTGTGTCTTGTTAGGCGTTGTGTGATTTGTTAGGCGTTGATTGTCTTGCTAGGCGTTGTGTGATTTGTTAGGCGTTGTGTGTCTTGTTAGGCGTTGTGTGATTTGTTAGGCGTTGATTGTCTTGCTAGGCGTTATGTGACTTGTTACGCGTTGTGTGATTTGTTAGGCGTTGTGTGTCTTGTTAGGCGTTGTGTGATTTGTTAGGCGTTGATTGTCTTGCTAGGCGTTGTGTGATTTATTAGGCATTGTGTGACTTGTTAGGCGTTGTGTGACTTGTTAGGCATTGTGTGACTCTTAGCCGTTGTGTGACTTGTTAGGCGTTGACTGTCTTGTTTGGCGTTTTGTGACTTATTAGGCGTTGTGTGACTTGTTAGGCTTTGTGTGTCATGTTAGGCGTTGTGTGACGTTTTAGCCGTTGTGTGACTTGTTAGGCATTGTGTGCCTCTTAGCCGTTGTGTGACTTGTAAGCGTTGATTGTCTTGTTTGGCGTTTTGTGACTTGTTAGGCGTTGTGTGACTTGTAAGGCGTTGTGTGTCTAGTTTAGTAAGGCGGTGTGTTTCTTGTTAGGCGTTGTGTGTCTTGTAAGGCGTTGTCTTGCTATGCGTTGTGTGTCTTGTTAGGTTCTGTGTGACTTGTGAGGCGTTGATTGTCTTGTTAGGCGTTTTGTGACTTGTTAGGCGTTGTGTGACTTGTAAGGCGTTGTGTGTCTAGTTTATTAAGGCGGTGTGTTTCTTGTTAGGCGTTGTGTGTCTTGTAAGGCCTTGTCTTGTTAGGCGTTGTGTGTCTTGTTAGGCGTTGTGTGACTTGTAAGGCGTTGTGTGTCTAGTTTAGTAAGGCGGTGTGTTTCTTGTTAGGCGTTGTGTGTCTTGTTAGGCGTTGTGTGATTTGTTAGGCGTTGATTGTCTTGTTAGGCATTGTGTGACTTGCTAGGCGCTGGGCGTCTTGTAAGGCGTTTTCTGACTTGTTAGGCGTTGCATGTCTTTTTAGGCGTTGTGTGACTTGTTAGGCGTTGAGTGTCTTGTAAGACATGTGTGTCTTGTTAGGCGTTAATTGTCTTGTTAGGCGTTGTGTGTCTTGTTAGGCGTTGTGTGTCTTGTTAAGCGTGTGTGACTTGTTAAGCATTGTGTGACTTGTTAGGCGTGTGTGTCTTGTTAGGCGTTATGTGTCTCGTTAGGCGTTGAGTGTCTTGTTAGGCGTCGTGTGACTTCTTAGGCGTTGTGTGTCTTGTTAGGCGCTGTGTGTCTCGTTAGGCGTTGTGTGTCTTGTTAGGCGTTGATTTTCTTGTTAGGCTTTGTGTGACTTGTTAGGCATTGACTATCTTGTTAGGCGTTGTGTGACCTGTTAGGCGTTGATTGTCTTGTTATGCGTTTGGTGTCCTGTTATGCGTGTGTGTCTTGTAAGGCGTTGTGTGACTCTTAGCCGTTGTGTGACTTGTTAGGCGTTGACTGTCTTGTTTGGCGTTTTGTGACTTATTAGGCGTTGTGTGACTTGTTAGGCTTTGTGTGTCTCGTTAGGCGTTGTGTGACGTTTTAGCCGTTGTGTGACTTGTTAGGCATTGTGTGACTCTTAGCCGTTGTGTGACTTGTAAGCGTTGATTGTCTTGTTTGGCGTTTTGTGACTTGTTAGGCGTTGTGTGACTTGTAAGGCGTTGTGTGTCTAGTTTAGTAAGGCGGTGTGTTTCTTGTTAGGCGTTGTGTGTCTTGTAAGGCGTTGTCTTGCTATGCGTTGTGTGTCTTGTTAGGTTCTGTGTGACTTGTGAGGCGTTGATTGTCTTGTTAGGCGTTTTGTGACTTGTTAGGCGTTGTGTGACTTGTAAGGCGTTGTGTGTCTAGTTTATTAAGGCGGTGTGTTTCTTGTTAGGCGTTGTGTGTCTTGTAAGGCCTTGTCTTGTTAGGCGTTGTGTGTCTTGTTAGGCGTTGTGTGACTTGTAAGGCGTTGTGTGTCTAGTTTAGTAAGGCGGTGTGTTTCTTGTTAGGCGTTGTGTGTCTTGTTAGGCGTTGTGTGATTTGTTAGGCGTTGATTGTCTTGTTAGGCATTGTGTGACTTGCTAGGCGCTGGGCGTCTTGTAAGGCGTTTTCTGACTTGTTAGGCGTTGCATGTCTTTTTAGGCGTTGTGTGACTTGTTAGGCGTTGAGTGTCTTGTAAGACATGTGTGTCTTGTTAGGCGTTAATTGTCTTGTTAGGCGTTGTGTGTCTTGTTAGGCGTTGTGTGTCTTGTTAAGCGTGTGTGACTTGTTAAGCATTGTGTGACTTGTTAGGCGTGTGTGTCTTGTTAGGCGTTATGTGTCTCGTTAGGCGTTGAGTGTCTTGTTAGGCGTCGTGTGACTTCTTAGGCGTTGTGTGTCTTGTTAGGCGCTGTGTGTCTCGTTAGGCGTTGTGTGTCTTGTTAGGCGTTGATTTTCTTGTTAGGCTTTGTGTGACTTGTTAGGCATTGACTATCTTGTTAGGCGTTGTGTGACCTGTTAGGCGTTGATTGTCTTGTTATGCGTTTGGTGTCCTGTTATGCGTGTGTGTCTTGTAAGGCGTTGTGTGTCTTGTTAGGCGTGTGTGACTTGTTAGGCGTTGTGTGACTTGTTAGGCGTGTGTGTCTTGTTAGGCGTTATGTGTCTCGATAGGCGTTGAGTGTCTTGTTAGGCATCGTGTGACTTCTTAGGCGTTAAGTGTATTGTTAGGCGCTGTGTGTCTCGTTAGGCGTTGTGTGTCTTGTTAGTCGTTGATTGTCTTGTTAGGCTTTGTGTGACTTGTTAGGCATTTTACTATCTTGTTAGGCGTTGTGTGACTTGTTAGGCGTTGATTGTCTTGTTAGGCGTTTGGTGTCTTGTTATGCGTGTGTGTCTTGTAAAGCGTTGTGTGTCTTGTTAGGCGTTGTGTGACTTGTTTTTGACGTTGTGTGTCTCAATAGGCTTTGTGTGTCTTATTAGGCATTGATTGTCTTGTTTGGATTTGTGTGACTTGTTAGACATTAATTGTCGTGTAAGGCTTTGTGTGACTTGTTATGCGTCGTGTGAATTGTTAGGCGTTGTGTGACTTGTTAGGCGCTGTGTGTCTTGTTAGGCGTTGTGTGTCTTGTGTGGCGTTGTATAACTTGTTAGGGGTTGTGAAACTTGTTAGGCGTTGATTGTCTTGTTAGGCCTTGTGTGACTTGTTAGGCGTTTGTGACCTGTTAGGCGTTGTGTGACTTGTTAGACATGTATGTCTTGTTAGGCTTTATGCTTCTTGAACATTAAGCCTGTGTGTCTCTATAGGCGTTGTATGTCTTGTTAGGCGTTGAATGTCTTGTTAGACGTTGTGTGACTTGTTAGGCATTGATTGTCTTGTTGGGCGTTGTGTGTCTCGTTAGGCCTTGTTTGTCTTGTTAGGCGTTGTGTGTTTTGTTAGGCGTTGATTGTCTTGTTAGGCGTTGTGTATCTTGTTAGGCGTTGATTGTCTTGTTAGGCGTTGAGTGTCTTGTTAGGCGTTGATTGTCTTGTTAGGCGTTGTGTGTCTTGTTAGGCATTGATTGCCTTGTTAGGCGTTGTGTGTCTTGTTAAGCGTTGATTGTCTTGTTAGGCGTGTGTGTCTTGTTAGGCGTTGTGTGTCTCGTTAGGCGTATGTGTTTTGTTACGCGTTGTGTGTCTTGTTAGGTGTTGTGTGTCTCGTTGGGCGTTGTGTGACTTGTTAGTCTTTGTGTGTGGCGTTAGGCGTTGTGTGTCTCCTTAGGCGTGTGTGACTTGTTAGGCGTTGATTGTCTTGTTAGGCGTTGTGTGTTGTTAGGCGTGTGTGTCATATTAGGCGTGTTTGTTCGCTAGGCTTGTGTGTCTCCTTAGGCGTGTGTGTCTTATTAGGCGTGTGTGTCTTTTTATGCGTGTGTGTTCGTTATGCGTGTGTGTTCTTTATGCGTGTTTGTTCGTTATGCGTGGGTGTTCGTTATGCGTGTTTGTTCGTTATGCGTGCTTGTTTGTTATGCGTGTTTGTTCGTTATGCGTGTGTATTCATCATGCGTTTGTGTTCGGTATGCGTATTTGTTCGTTAGGCGTGTGTGACTTGTAAGGCCTGTGTGTCTTGTTAGTCGATGTGTGTGTCGTTAGGCGTTATGTGTCCCCTAAGGCGAGTGTGACTTGTTAGGCGTTGATTGTCTTGTTAGGCGTTGTGTGACTTGTTAGGCGTTGATTGTCTTGTTTGGCGTGTGTGTCTTGTTAGGCGTTAGTTGTCTCGTTATCTCGTTAGGCGTTGTGTGTCTCGTTAGGCGTTGTGTGTCTTTTTGTGTCTTGGTAGGCGTTGATTGTCTTGTAAGGCGTTTGTGTCTCGTTAGGCGTTGTGTGTCTCCTTAGGCGTGTGTGTTTGGTTAATGCGTTGTGTGTCTCGTTATGCCTTGTGTGTCTCGTTAAGCGTGTGTGTCTCGTTAGTCGTTTTGTATCTTGTTAGGCGTTGTATGTCTCGTTAGGCGTGTGTGTTTTGCGTGTGTGTCTGGTTGGGCGTTGTGTGTCTCGTTTGGCGTTGTGTGTCTCGTTAGGCGTTGTGTGTCTCCTTAGGCGTGTGTGTTTGGTTAGGCGTCGTGTGTCTCGTTAGGCGTTGTGTGTCTCGCTAGGCGGTGTGTGTCTCGTTAGGCGTGTGTGTCTCGTTAGGCGTGTGTGTCTCGTTAGGCTTGTGTGTCTCGTTAGGCGTGTGTGTCTCGTTAGGCGTTATGTGTCTCGTTAGGCGTGTGTGTCTCGTTAGGCGTGTGTGTCTCGTTAGGCGTGTTGTCTCGTTAGGCGTGTGTGTCTCGTTAGGCGTGTGTGTCTCGTTAGGCGTGTGTGTCTCGTTAGGCGTGTGTGTCTCGTTAGGCGTGTGTGTCTCCTTAGGCGTGTGTGTTTGGTTAGGCGTTGTGTGTCTCGTTATGCGTGTGTGTCTCGTTAGTCGTTTTGTGTCTCGTTAAGCGTGTGTGTCTCGTTAGTCGTTTTGTGTCTTGTTAGGCATTGTATGTCTCGTTAGACGTGTGTGTTTTGCGTGTGTGTCTGGTTGGGCGTTGTGTGTCTCGTTTGACGTTGTGTGTCTCGTTAGCGTTATGTGTCTCGTTAGGCGTCGTGTGTCTCGTTAGGTGTGTGTGCCTCGTTAGGCGTTATGTGTGTCGTTAGGTGTGTGTGTCTTGTTAGGCGTTATGTGTCTCGTTAGGCGTGTGTGTCTTCTTAGGCGTGTGTGTCTCGTTAGGCGTTGTGTGTCTCGTTAGGCGTGTGTGTCTCGTTAGGCGTTGTGTGTCTCGTTAGGCGTCTGTGTCTCGCTAGGTGTTGTGTGTCTCGTTAGGCGTTATGTGTCTCGTTAGGCGTTGTGTGTCTCGTTAGGCGTACACGCGTGTGTCTTGTTAGGCGTTGTGTGTCTCGTTAGGCGTCGTGTGTCTCGTTAGGCGTTGTGTGTCTCGTTAGGCGTCTGTGTCTCGTTATGCGTTGTGTGTCTCGTTAGGCGTCGTGTGTCTCGTTAGGCGTTGTGTGTCTCGTTAGGCGTTATGTGTCTCGTTAGGCGTTGTGTGTCTCGTTAGGCGTTTTGTGTCTCGTTAGGCGCAGTGTGTCTTGTTAGGCGTGTGTGTCTCGTTAGGCGTTGTGTGTCTTGCTAGGCGTTGTGTGTCTCGCTAGGCGTTATGTGTCTCGCTAGGCGTCGTGTGTCTCGTTAGGCGTTTTGTGTCTCGTTAGGCGTCGTGTGTCTCGTTAGGCGTTGTGTGTCTCGTTATGCGCTGTGTGTCTCGTTAGGCGTTGTATGTCTCGTTAGGCGTTATGTGTTTCGTTATGCGTGTGTGTCTCGTTAGTCGTTTTGAGTCTTGTTAGGCGTGTGTGTCTCGTTAGTCGTTTTGTGTCTTGTTAGGCGTTGTATGTCTCGTGAGGCGTGTTTTTTTTTAGTGTGTGTCTGGTTGGGCGTTGTGTGTTTCGTTAGGCGTTGTGTGTCTCGTTAGTCGTTTTGTGTCTTGTAAGGCGTGTGTGTCTCGTTAGTCGTTTTGTGTCTTGTTAGGCGTTGGGTGTTTCGTTAGGCGTCGTGTGTCTCGTTAAGCGTGTGTGTCTCGTTAGGCGTTGTGTGTCTCGTTATGCGTATGTGTCTTGTTAGGCTTTATGTGTCTCGTTAGGCGTTTTGTGTCTTGTTAGGCGTTGTGTCTTTCGTTAGGCGTGTGTGTCTCGTTAGGCGTTGTGTGTCTCGTAAGGCGTCTTGTGTCTCTTTATGCGTTGTGTGTCTCGTTAGGCGTTGTGTGTCTCGTTAGGCGTTATGTGTCTCGTTAGGCGTGTGTGTCTTGTTAGGCGTTATGTGTCTCGTTAGGCGTGTGTGTCTCGTTAGGCGTTGTGTGTCTTGTTAGGCGTTTTGTGTCTCTCTAGACGTTGTGTGTCTCGTTGGGCGTTTTGTGTCTCGTTAGGCGTTATGTGTCTCGTTAGGCGTTGTGTGTCTTGTTAGGCGTTATGTGTCTCGTTAGGCGTTGTGTGTCTCGTTAGGCGTTGTGTGTCTCGTTAGGAGTTGTGTGTCTCGTTAGGCGTTATATGTCTCGTTAGGCGTTGAGTGTCTTGTTAGGCGTTGTGTGTCTTGTTAGGCGTCGTGTGTCTCGTTAGGCGTTCTGTGTCTCGTAAGGCGGTGTGTGTCTCGTTTTGCGTTGTGTATCTCGTTAGGCGTTATGTGTCTCGTTAGGCGGTGTGTGTCTCGTTAGGCGTTATGTGTCTCGTTAGACGTTGTGTGTCTCGTTAGGCGTTATGTGTCTCGTTAGGCGTCGTGTGTCTCGTTAGGCGTTATGTGTCTATTTAGGCGTTGTGTGTCTCGTTAGGCGTTGTGTGTCTCGTTATGCGTTGTGTGTCTCGTTATGCGTTGTGTATCTCGTTAGGCGTTGTGTGTCTCGTTAGGCGTCGTGTGTCTCGTTAGGCGTTGTGTGTCTCGTTAGGCGTTGTGTGTCTCGTTAGGCGTCGTGTTTCTCGTTATGCGTCGTGTGTCTCGTTAGGCGTCGAGTGTCTCTTTAGGCGTTGTGTGTCTCGCTAAGCGTCGTGTGTCTCGTTAGGCGTTATGTGTCTCGTTAGACGTTGTGTGTCTCGTTAGACGTTGTGTGTCTCGTTAGGTGTTGTGTTTCTCGTTAGGCGTGTGTGTCTCGTTAGGTGTTGTGTGTTTCATTAAGCGTTATGTGTCTCGTTAGACGTTGTGTGTCTCGTTAGGCGTTGTGTGTCTCGTTAGGCGTTGTGTGTCTCGTTAGGCGTGTGTGTCTCGTTAGGCGTTGTGTGTCTCACTAGATGTTGTGTGTCTCGCTAGGCGTTGTGTGTCTCGTTAGGCGTCGAGTGTCTCGTTAGGCGTCGTGTGTCTCGTTAGGCGTCGTGTGTCTCGTTATGCGTTGTGTGTCTCGTAAGGCGGTGTGTGTCTCGTTAGGCGTTGTGTGTCTCGTTAGGCATTATATGTCTCGTTAGGCGTCGTGTGTCTTTTTAGGCGTTATGTCTCTTGTTAGGCTTTGTGTGTCTCGTTAGGCGTCGTGTGTCTCGTTAGGCGTTGTGTGTCTCGTAAGGCGGTGTGTGTCTCGTTAGGCGTTGTGTGTCTCGTTAGGCATTATATGTCTCGTTAGGCGTCGTGTGTCTTTTTAGGCGTTATGTCTCTTGTTAGGCTTTGTGTGTCTCGTTAGGCGTCGTGTGTCTCGTTAGGCGTTGTGTGTCTCGTCAGGCGTCGTGTGTCTCGTTAGCCGTTGTGTGTCTCGTTAGGCGTCGTGTGTCTCGTTAGGCGTTGTTTGTCTCGTTAGGCGTTGTGTGTCTCGTTAGGCGTCTGTGTCTCGTTAGGCGTTGTGTGTCTTGTTAGGCGTCGTGTGTCTCGTTAGGCGTTCTGTGTCTTGTAAGGCGGTGTGTGTCTCGTTGTGCGTTGTGTGTCTCGTTAGGCGTTATGTGTCTCGTTAGGCGGTGTGTGTCTCGTTAGGCGTTATGTGTCTCGTTAGACGTTGTGTGTCTCGTTAGGCGTTATGTGTCTCGTTAGGCGTCGTGTGTCTCGTTAGGCGTTATGTGTCTATTTAGGCGTTGTGTGTCTCGTTAGGCGTTGTGTGTCTCGTTATGCGTTGTGTGTCTCGTTAGGCGTCGTGTATCTCGTTAGGCGTTGTGTGTCTCGTTAGGCGTCGTGTGTCTCGTTAGGCGTTGTGTGTCTCGTTGGGCGTTGTGTGTCTCGTTAGGCGTTGTGTGTCTCGTTAGGCGTCGTGTTTCTCGTTATGCGTCGTGTGTCTCGTTAGGCGTCGAGTGTCTCTTTAGGCGTTGTGTGTCTCGTTAAGCGTCGTGTGTCTCGTTACGCGTTATGTGTCTCGTTAGACGTTGTGTGTCTCGTTAGACGTTGTGTGTCTCGTTAGGTGTTGTGTTTCTCGTTAGGCATGTGTGTCTCGTTAGGCGTTGTGTGTCTCACTAGACGTTGTGTGTCTCGCTAGGCGTTGTGTGTCTCGTTAGGCGTCCTGTGTCTCGTTAGGCGTCGTGTGGATCTTTATGCGTTGTGTGTCTCGTTAGGCGTTGTGTGTCTCGTTAGGCGTATGTGTCTTGTTAGGCGTGTGTGTCTCGTTAGGCGTTGTGTGTCTCGTTAGGCGTTGTGTGTCTCGTTAGGCGTTGTGTGTCTCGTTAGGCGTCGTGTGTCTCGTTAGGCGTCGAGTGTCTCTTTATGCGTTGTGTGTCTCGTTAGGTGTCGTGTGTCTCATTAGGCGTTATGTGTCTCCTTAGACGTTGTGTGTCTCGTTAGGCGTTGTGTGTCTCGTTAGGCGTTGTGTGTTTCGTTAGGCGTATGTGTGTCTCGTTAGGTGTTGTGTGTCTCATTAGGCGTTATGTGTCTCGTTAGACGTTGTGTGTCTCGTTATGCGTTGTGTGTCTCGTTAGGCGTTGTGTGTCTCGTTAGGCGTGTGTCTCGTTAGGCGTTGTGTGTCTCACTAGATGTTGTGTGTCTCGCTAGGCGTTGTGTGTCTCGTTAGACGTCGTGTGTCTCGTTAGGCGTCGTGTGTCTCGTTAGGCGTTGTGTGTCTCGTAAGGCGTTGTGTGTCTCGTTAGGCGTTATGTGTCTCATTAGGCGTCGTGTGTCTTTTTAGGCGTTATGTCTCTCGTTAGGCTTTGTGTGTCTCGTTAGGCGACGTGTGTCTCGTTAGGCGTTGTTTGTCTCGTTAGGCGTTGTGTGTCTCGTTAGGCGTCTGTGTCTCGTTAGGCGTTGTGTGAGTCGTTAGGCGTTGTGTGTCTCGTTTTGCGTTGTGTGTCTCGTTAGGCGTTGTGTATCTCGTTAGGCGTTGTGTGTCTCGTTAGGCGTCGTGTGTCTCGTTAGGCATTGTGTGTTTCGTTAGGCGTGTGTGTCTTGTTAGGCGTTGTTTGTCTCGTTAGGCGTTGTGTGTCTCGTTAGGCGTCTGTGTCTCGTTAGGCGTCGTGTGTCTCGTTAGGCGTTGTGTTTCTCGTTAGGCGTGTGTGTCTTGTTAGGCGTTGTGTGTTTTGTTAGGCGTTGTGTGTCTCGTTAGGCGTTGTGTGTCTCGTTAGGCGTTGTGTGTCTCGTTTGGCGTTGTGTGTCTCGTTAGGCGTTGTGTGTCTCGTTAGGCGTTGTGTGTCTCGTTAGGCGTTGTGTGTCTCGTTAGGCGTGTATGTCTCGTTAGGCGTTGTGTGTCTCGCTAGGCTTTGTGTGTCTCGCTAGGCGTTATGTGTCTCGTTAGGCGTGGTGTGTCTCGTTAGGCGTTGTGTGTCTCGTTAGGCGTCGTGTGTCTCGTTAGGCGTTGTGTGTCTCGTTAGGCGTTGCGTGTCTCGTTAGGCGTGGTGTGTATCGTTAGGCGTTGTGTGTCTCGTTAGGCGTGGTGTGTCTCGTTAGGCGTTGCGTGTCTCGTTAGGCGTTGTGTGTCTCGTTAGGCGTTATGTGTTTCGTTATGCTTGTGTGCCTCGTTAGTCGTTTTGTGTCTTGTTAGGCGTGTGTGTCTCGTTAGTCGTTTTGTGTCTTGTTAGGCGTTGTATGTCTCGTTAGGCATTTGTGTTTTGCGTGTGTTTCTGGTTGGGCGTTGTGTTTCAAGTTAGGCGTTGTGTGTCTCGTTAGTTGTTTTGTATCTTGTTAGGCGTGTGTGTCTCGTTAGTCGTTGTGTGTCTTGTTAGGCGTTGTGTGTTTCGTTAGGCGTCATGTTTCTCGTTAGGCGTGTTTGTCTCATTAGGCGTTGTGTGTCTCGTTATGCGTGTGTGTCTCGTTAGGCTCTATGTGTCTCGTTAGGCGTTTTGTGTCTTGTTAGGCGTTGTGTCTTTCGTTAGGCGTGTGTTTCTCGTTAGGCGTTTTGTGTTTTATTTGGCGTTGTGTGTCTCGTTAGGCGTGTGTGTTTTTTTGTGTGTGTCTGATTAGGCGCTGTGTGTTTCGTTAGGCGTCGTCTGTCCCGTTAGGCGTTGTGTGTCTCGTTAGGCTTTGTGTGTCTCGTTAGGCGTTTTTTGTCTTGTTAGGCGTTGATTGTCCCGTCAGGCGTTGTGTTGTTAGGCGTTGTGTGTTGTTAGGCGTGGTTGTCTTGTTAGGCGTTGATTGTCCCTTCAGGCGTTGTGTGTTGTTAGGCGTTGTGTTGTTAGGCGTGGTTGTCTTGTTAGGCGTGTGTATTTTGTTAGGCGTGTTTGTTCGTTAGGCGTGTATCTCTTCTTAGGTGTGTGTGTTCGTTATGCGTGTGTGTTCGTTGTGCGTGTTTGTTCGTTATGCGTGTGTGTTCGTTATGCGTGTTTTTCTTTCTAGGCGTATGTGTCTTGTTATTCGTGTTTGTTCGTTATGCGTGTGTGTTCGTTATGCCTTTGTGTCTCGTTAGGCGTGTTTGTTTTTTTATGCGTGCTTGTTCGTTATGTGTGTTAGTTCGTTATGCATGTGTGTCTCGTTATGCGTGTTTGTTTTGTTAGGCATGTGTGTCTCGTCAGGCGTGTGTTCTTGTTAGGCGTTGATTGTCTTGTTATTCATGTGTGTCTTGTTATGCGTGTTTGTTTGTTAGGCGTGTGTGACTTGTTAGGCGTGTGTGACTTGTTAGGGGTGTGTGTCTCGTAAGGCGCTGTGTGTCTTGTTAGGCGGTGTGTGTCTCGTTAGGCGTTGTTAATCTCCTTAGGCGTGTGTGTCTGGTTAGGCGTTGTGTGTCTCGTAAAGCGTTGTGTGTCTCCTTAGGCGTGTGTGTCTGTTTAGGCGTCGTGTGTCTTGTTAGGCGTTTATTATCTCGCTAGGCGTTGTTGTCTCGTTAGGCGTTGTGTGTCTCTCTAGGCGTTATGTGTCTCGTAAGGCGTCGTGTGTCTCGTTAGGAGTCTGTGTCTCGTTAGGCGTTGTTTGTATCGTTAGGCGTTGTGTGTCTCGTTAGGCGTTTTGTGTCTCGTTAGGTGTTATGTGTCTCGTTAGGCGTGTGTGTCTTGTTAGGCGTTATGTGTCTCGTTAGGCGTTGTTTGTCTCGTTAGGCGTTATGTGTCTCGTTAGGCGTGTGTGTCTCGCTAGGCGTTGTGTGTCTCGTTAGGCGTCGTGTGTCTCGTTAGGCGTTGTGTGTCTCTCTAGACGTCGTGTGTCTCGTTAGGCGTTGTGTGTCTCGTTAGGCGTGTGTGTCTCGTTAGGCGTTGTGTGTCTCGCTAGGCGGTGTGTGTCTTTCTAGGCGTCGTGTGTCTCGTTAGGCGTTGTGTGTCTCGTTAGGCGTGTGTGTCTCGTTAGGCGTTGTGTGTCTCGTTAGGCGTGTGTGTCTCGTTAGGCGTTGTGTGTCTCGTTAGGCGTTGTGTGTCTCTCTAGGCGTCGTGTGTCTCGTTAGGCGTTGTGTGTCTCGTTAGGCATTGTGTGTCTCGTTAGGCGTCTGTGTCTCGCTAGGTGCTGTGTGTCTCGCTAGGCGTTGTGTGTCTCGTTAGGCGTTGTGTGTCTCGTTATGCGTGTGTGTCTCGCTAGGTGCTGTGTGTCTCGCTAGGCTTTGTGTGTCTCGTTAGGCGTCTGTGTCTCGCTAGGCGTGTGTGTCTTGTTAGGCGTTGTGTGTCTTGTTAGGCGTTTTGTGTCTCGTTAGGTGTCGTGTGTCTTGTTAGGCGTCGTGTGTCTCGTTAGGCGTTCTGTGTCTCGTTAGGCGTTGTGTGACTTGTTAGGCGTTGCGTGTTTTGTTATGCTAGTGTGTCTTGTTATGCGTGTTTGTTCGTTAGGCGTGTGTGACTTGTTATGCGTGTTTGTTCGTTAGGCGTTGCGTGTCTTGTTAGGCGTGTGTGTCTTGTTATGCGTGTTTGTTTCGTTAGGCGTAGCGTGTCTTGTTAGGCGTGTGTGTCTTGTTATGCATATTTGTTCATTAGGAGTTGCGTGTCTTGTTATGCGTGTTTGTTCGTTAGGCGTGTATTTGACCTTGATCCTTGTGTTTTTAAACAAGATATTACTTTAATATTAGGCTCTTGTGCTCTCCAATGGATATTACGAAAATGTTCGGTCTGCCAATTCTCATCATCCTAAGTTGTTTTTCCAGAGAAAGGATACGAATATCGCTCAATAACAAGAAACCAGTTAAGAAGCAGGCCATAAATCGTAGGGCATATAGTTGAACAGAACTGCAATGATCATGCTATGTCATTCTTCAATGAATTTATTAATTACATTTTAAAAATCCTATAAAATTGATTGACATTAAAGGACAATAGGTAAGCAAAAGCATTTGAAACATAAGGGCAGTCTAAATTACGTCTGGAATTGCTTGAAAATCGGACACGAGAATTTTAACAAGAACACAAATAAGTATTGTGAATTAGAAACGTAATTACCGCTATAGTAGTTTAATTAAACATATGCTGTTTCACACGGGTTGAATTTGTTTATCATTGAACTGCAATACAATCCTTATTTCATAAAATCGCAGCAAATCACGTGGCTATTGGCACTTGGATTGATTAGGGCCACGGCTTAAGTTGTCCCAGCTTGAAGATCATCTAATTGAACATTATATTACTGAAAAACAGTCGATCAATGGAAAATATTCAAAGCTGCATACTAAAAATAAAATAAAAAAAATGATAATCTATGTTACGATACAAGCACTTATTATAGAAAGGTTTCCAAAATGAACACACTTACCGAAAAACGACATTTAGGGTTGTATGCAATAAGACAACAACAACAACAACATCATCATCATCATTATCATCACTTAGGTCAGCTTCAAATCATGACATTGTTCTAAATAAACTGCCCGTTACAAACAGAGTTTAAATTTCTTATCACAGTAAGAAGGTCTGGAATAAAACACACTTATTATAGCGATCAGAATTGTTTATACGTTAGCATTATTCAGATTGAAGTATAACGTTTTCTTTGTAAATAACACGTACCAGTGAAAACTTTAAAGGCTAACAGACATGTGTTTATTGTCTAGACTACCTTTATATGTATATTGAGTTTATAAGAATTTAGGGTAAAGATTTTAAAATCTAATATATAATCAAAACAGAAAACAAAACATATTGAAAAATATTTGAAAACATGCTTAACATTTACTATTTAATCTTGTTTTACCATCAGTATGCAGTGATAAAGTCTGGCACTTTTCAATCCGTATTTGTACTATATCAGCGAAATTTCTTGAAGCCATATTGGCCCGATGTATTTAATTGTTAAAAAGCAAACAACGAGCATAGGCGCCTGTTCAAACTAAATACTTCATGATCGAAAGTTAATTGAAAAAGCCTTACAGAAGGTGCAAATATCGATTATACGAAGATTGACGTACCCTTTTTATTCATAATTCTATTGAAGAATAAAATCGTTTAATTTAATTTTGTGTAATGTGGTTGTTATAAGTGTATTACGAAAATAATCATCTGGAAACTAAAAATACGATCTACAGTGAAAATTCTTAAAATGGCAGCAAAGGCAAAGGACAAAGAGGTAAAAAGAACTTACTAATTATTCTGTTTTTTGCTAGTACGTCGACTAACGTATAGTCATAGAATTGGTGTCGTCGTCTGCATTGTCGTCTGCATCGTCGTCGCAAAGACAGTAAACATGAATCAGAACTTAAAAAAGTTCAATAAATTAATATAGAAATTAACTTGCATATGTTGCCAGCAACATGTGTAGCCAGGCCGGTAACTCTGGGATTAATAACTGCTTGAGTTATGCTCCTTATTGGACTGAAGGCATATGTTTGCGAAGTTCGGCATTGCAAACAATCGAAGTTGTATGTGTAAACCTTCTTTTCGATGGTCAGAATGTTCGTACGTAGATAATTTAATTGGTAATAGAAAGTATCTCTCATACTCTTATATGATATATTCTATTTATTTTTGTTACCACAGTCGCAGAAACCCAGTTTGACTGAAGAACAAATAGCAGGTATTTTCTAAATGACATTTAATAAACATGTACGGAACTTCCACTTAACAGAATTAATTTGATAAATTGAACAGAGTGCTCGTAACGTCATAACGGTATATATATATATATATATATATATATATATATATATATATATATATATATATATATATATATATAGCTAAGTAAGCGGTAAGGTGTCCGTCTCGCACGCGAGATATCCTGGATTTTAGCCCCCAACATGGGCACGTCTTTTTTTTTTCTTATAACGAAAGAACGCGTTTATTGTCAAACTTTCTACAAAAGAAACGGATTTGTAGGTTGACATCAGCTTCAAGCTGTCTTTATAGTCCAGTTAAAATAAATTAGTATCACACATTAACTTTAAATTTAGAGTTCAAGTTGGCGTTCAGCGTGTTCGACAAGGACGGTGATGGGACGATCGAGGCTACGGAGCTTGCCGATGTTCTCCGAAACATGGGACAGAATCTTACGGACGCCGACCTGGAAGAGATGATAAACGAAGTGGACGAAGATGGTGCTTGTTATCATTTACAATACAATCATGTTGAGATGAAGAAAATTATAAGTTACCGTTATTACTTTGTTTGAACACGCATCGAACGCCTTTATCCAGTTAACAAATAAAGGGCCGATTGTTCAGAACTTTGTTTCAGTTAACAGCGTTGTTAAGGACGTCGTTGTTGACTTTTGAAGGTTAAATATGCTATGATGTGCTCATATATTTAATTAAAACAAGTACAGCTAAATAATTGTCCGAAATCTCATTAAAAATACTACAGGGCATAAGTGTATCCGTGAATACTCCGTAGCAATACCAATTTTGAAAGTAAGCGACGACGACGTTAGCAACGTTGTTTACATCAGCAAAGTTCTGAACAATCGGCCCGAGATAAAGCTATTCTAAATTACTTATGGTGGTCAAACCCTTCCATTTTTTTTGTGTTCGTACGTATATTGTGTTTGCACCCATGCTGTGACGTTCATATTTCAGGGAACGGCGAGATAGACTTTGACGAGTTCCTCACGATGATGGAGAACAAGATGCAGTATAAGGAGGATGAGGACGAGGTCCTAGAGGCATTTAAGGTGGGTGGAAGCGTTAAAAGATTATGCGCTATTGTGTACATTAAAGTGAGCCGAAGCGTACATTTAAGGTGAGCCAAAGCGTACATACCACAAGTGGGCATAAGGGATTTATTTAAGGTGGGCATAAGCGTACATATAAGGTGGGCATAAGCGTACATTAAGGTTATACGAAGCGTACATTAAAGGTGAGCATAAGCTTTCATTTCTTACGATAATGGAGAATAATATGGAATAAAAGGTGGATGAAGATGAGGTCATAGAGGCATTTTTGGTGCGTATATTTCAGGTGAGAAGAAACGTTTATTTAAGATAAGCGGAATAGTACATTTAATGTGAGCGGCAGCGTCCATTTAAAGTGTTAAAGCTTTAGCGGAAACGGTACCGTACATTTAATATGAGCGAAACCGTGAATTAAAGTTTGAGCATATACCGTTCATTTAATATGAACGAAACCGTGTATTAAAGTTTTGAGCATATACCGTTCATTTAATATGAACGAGAACGTCGTATATTGCTCACGGTGATAGAGAAAAAGATTCAGTACAATGATTTCATTTGCAATGACTTATAAATTCGTCTTACATCGCCATGTCCTTGAATTTGATTGAAAATGTTTAAAGGTGGTTGTTCTGATATCCGGTTACTCCTTCTTACCATAACGTTCACTAGAGACTTGTCTTTATAACAATAATAGTAATTATAAAAATAAATTCGATTTCATTTTTTGCCTTCTGTCAAGGCGAGGGAAAGTCAACACTCCTGTGGTAGCTTCAGTTTGTAATAAAAGTATTCCCCCAGGTATTCGACAACGGAAAGGGTTACATCAGTTCTGACGATCTACGCGAGATAATGAAGACCCTTGGGGACCGGATGACTGACCAAGAAATAGATGAGATGATTTTTGAGGCTGAAGTTAAAGACGGCTTGATCAATATACAAGGTAAACCCATAGGTGGCAGTATCTGTCGGGGATGGGGAAATTATAGGTGGCAGTTTCTGTCGGGGATGAGGAAATTAAAGGTGGCAGTATCTGTCTGGGATGGGGAAATTATAGGTGGCAGTATCTGTCGGGGATGGGGAAATTATAGGTGGCAGAATCGGTCAGGGATGGGGAAATTATAGGTGGCAGAATCGGTCAGGGATGGGAAAATTATAAGTGGCAGTATCGGTCAGGGATGGGGAATAATAGGTGGCACTATCGGTCAGGGATGGGGAAATTATAGGTGGCAGTATCGGTCAGGGATGGGGAAATTATAGGTGGCAGTATTGGTTAGGAATGGGGAAATTATAGGTGGCAGAATCGTGAATACACGCTCATGTAGAGGCAAAAGTGCATACACGCTCATGTAAAGGCAATATAGTGCATACACGCTCATGTAGAGGCTATAGTGCATATACGCTCATGTAAAGGCAATAGTGCATACACGCTCATGTAAAGGTTATAACTTATAATGCATACACGCTCATGTAAAGGTTATAACTTATAATGCATACACGCTCATGTAAACATCATGTAAAGGCAATGGTGAATACACGCTCATTTCAAAGCAATAGTGCATACACGCTCATGTAAAGACAATGGTGCATACACGTTCATGTAAAAGCAATAGTGCATTCACGCTCATGTAAAGGCAATGGTGAATACACGCTCATTTCAAAGCAATAATGCATACACGCTCATGTTAAGGCAATAGTGCATACACGCTCATGTAGAGGCTATAGTGCATACACGCTCATGTTAAGGCAATAGTGCATACACGCTCATGTAAAGGCAGTAGTGCATACACGCTCATGTAAAGGTTATAACTTATAATGCATACACGCTCATGTAAACATCATGTAAAGGCAATGGTGAAAACACGCTCATTTCAAAGCAATAGTGCATACACGCTCATGTAAAGACAATGGTGCATACACGCTCATGTCACTGAGAGGCAATAGTGCATACACGCTCATGTAAAGACAATGGTGAATACACGCTCAATTCAAAGCAATAATGCATACACGCTCATGTAAAGACAATGGTGCATACACGCTCATGTCACTGAGAGGCAATAGTGCATACACGCTCATGTAAAGGCAATGGTGAATACACGCTCAATTCAAACCAATAGTGCATACACGCTCATGTAAAGACAATGGTGCATACACGCTCATGTCACTGAGAGGCAATAGTGCATACAGGCTCATGTAAAGACAATGGTGCATACACGCTCATGTCACTGAGAGGCAATAGTGCATACACGCTCATGTGAAGGCAATGGTGAATACACGCTCAATTCAAAGCAATAGTGCATACACGCTCATGTAAAGACAATGGTGCATACACGCTCATGTCACTGAGAGGCAATAGTGCATACACGCTCATGTAAAGGCAATGGTGAATACACGCTCAATTCAAAGCAATAGTGCATACACGCTCATGTAAAGGCAATGGTACATACACGCTCATGTCACTGAGAGGCAATAGTGCATAGACGCTCATGTAGAGGCTATAGTGCATATACGCTCATGTAAAGGCAATAGTGCATACACGCTCATGTAAAGGTTATAACTTATAATGCATACACGCTCATGTAAAGGTTATAACTTATAATGCATACACGCTCATGTAAACATCATGTAAAGGCAATGGTGAATACACGCTCATTTCAAAGCAATAGTGCATACACGCTCATGTAAAGACAATGGTGCATACACGCTCATGTAAAAGCAATAGTGCATTCACGCTCATGTAAAGGCAATGGTGAATACACGCTCATTTCAAAGCAATAATGCATACACGCTCATGTTAAGGCAATAGTGCATACACGCTCATGTAGAGGCAACAGTGCATACACGCTCATGTAAAGGCAAAAGTGCAAACACGCTCATGTAAAGGCAATAGTGCATACACGCTCATGTAAAGGCAGTAGTGCTTTCACGCTCATGTAAAGACAAAAGTGCATACACGCTCATGTTAAGGCAATAGTGCATTCTCGGTCAATAGTGCATACTCGCTTTTGTAGAAACAATAAGGCATACACGCTTATGTAGAGACAATAAGGCATACACGCTTATGTAGAAACAATAAAGCATACACGATTATGTAGAGACAATAAGGCAAACACGCTCGTGTAGAAACAATAGTGCATACACGCTCGTATAGAAACAATAGTGCATATAAACGCTCGTGTAGAAACAATAAGGCATACACGCTTATGTAGAAACAATAAAGCATACACGCTTATGTAGAGACAATAAGGCATACACGCTCGTGTAGAAACAATAGTGCATACACGCTCGTGTAGAAACAAAAGTGCATATACACGCTCGTGTAGAAACAATAAGACATACACGCTCATGTAGAAACAATAAAGCATACACGCTTATATGAGACAATAAGGCATACACGCTCATGTAGAAACAATAAGGCATACACGCTTATGTAGAAACAATAAAGCATAGACGCTTTTGTAGAAACAATAAGGCATACACGATTATGTAGAGACAATAAGGCATACACGCTCATGTAGAAACAATAAGGCATACACGCTTATGTAGAAACAATAAAGCATACACGCTTTTGTAGAAACAATAAGGCATACACGCTTATGTAGAGACAATAAGGCATACACGCTTATGTAGAAACAATAGTGCATATACACGCTCGTGTGGAAACAATAAAGCATACACGCTTATGTAGAAACAATAAAGCATACACGCTTATGTAGAAACAATAAGGCATACACGCTTATGTAGAGACAATAAGGCATACACGCTTATGTAGAAACAATAAAGCATACACGCTTATGTAGAGGCAATAAGGCATACACGCTTGTGTAGAAACAATAGTGCATACACGCTCGTGTAGAAGCAATAGTGCATATACACGCTCGTGAAGAAACAATAAGGCATACACGCTCGTGTTGAAACAATAAGGCATACATGCTCGTGTAGAAACAATAAGGCGTACACGCTTATGTAGAGACAATAAGGCATACACGCTCATGTAAAGGATTTACAAGTATTAAACCTCAAACGATACCTTTCACCATGTTGCGTACCCCCATGGCAAAAACAAAATTCAAAATGAATTCCGAAAAAAGGGCGAATCTTTTGGTGTGTGCATCGGATTACGCTCTGTTCTTTCCCTGAAACTTTATTTTCCGAGATTGCCAACCATATTAAGTTCGTTTCAACCTATGACGTTCCATTTTGGTCTTTAGTTGTCTTAAGTCATCAGTAGTGCCGAAATAGAGGCAATGACCAGTACACCTTTAACTATTTTTGAGACGAACCTTTGTATTAAGAGGCGCAAGTCTAAATTAATATGAAACGTGCTGCTCTAAATATAGAGGTGCAGTTGCATTTTTGAGGTGTACCGGTTTATTGATCTTCATGGTATGGGTATGGATTTCGTGTTTGCATTTTTGTGTGGGCCAATGACAATCGAGCATTTTTCAAGTGTTCTGTTCATGAAAGGGACTAGACACCAGATGATACAATTGCAAGAAAAAAAGTTGTCATAAACTTACATAAAATTGATATCGTTGTGTACAACGCATTCAATATTACTTACTGATGTATCACATCGCTTACGACACATGTATCTTTCGCAGTTTTTGCGAATTTTCCTTTCGAAATTTACTGCATTTTCTACCATATAAATACCAGTTAATTTAAAAATAGCGTCGGCATATATATAATATCTGTACTAATCACGTGACATGCTAAATATACACACTATATACTGGGAAACCGTTGTTATGCGCTATTTTCAAACAGATAATCGACAAAATATTCTTTTAATTATGTTAAATGATGTATTTTCGGCCTCACACTAGCTCGTTACTGTTTACAATTCTAGGCTTTTCTTGTGGAACTAATGTGTTGTTTTTTTGCCGATTTTGGAACCATCTGGTATATATAGTCCATGTTAGTTTACATTGACCAATTCTAACGAATGCACCAAAAAACATTTTCATAGAGTATGTTTCAGTGAGTCTTTTTTCAACCAAGGCTTACTTTTTAAACAAGTGTCAGTAGTAGAAAGGTAGCAAATACTTGATGTGTGAATTTTTGTGTGGGCCAATGACAATCAAGGACCTTTCAAATTTTCTGTTCATTAATTTTACGATGATCGATTTGCTTCAACAAATACCAAGTCCAATTTTGACGACCTATAGTTACAGAAAAAAGAGCGAACTACCTCAGCCTACTATTTTCTGTAGATCGCCAAATTTGAACTCTACCATAAACATAGAGATGCACCTCTGATTTATGTGTTGCAACTAGCAGAAGTAAACTGTCGACCAAAGCGGTACGTCTGTGTAAAATTAGTCTTGACTCTGAAAATAAAAAATACAACTTTTATATTAACTGCTTATCACGTCATGGGACATATAATACAACTAGTAATCAGTATTTATTGACGATATTTCAACATCCCAGCAAACATGACCATATCGGACCGATGTCGGCTGAATATCGGCATATCGGCCAGTGTTTGCCGATATCGGCCCGACATCGGCCAGATATGGGCATATTGACTGAAACATTGTATTTGTAATACTACTATATGATTTTAATTCGAATGTTTAAACATTATAACATAAACAATAGCTTTTGTTTTTTTATGGACAAAAAACATTTTATAAATATCGCGATATCGGTCCGATATTGGCCCGATGTATACTCTGTATTGCTTCAAGGGAGAGCAATGCATATGCTGCAACTTTCACTAGCAGTTCATTCCCCTGGCGATTAATAAATATTTAAATTCATTATCATTAAATAATAAAACCAATTTAAGTTTATATGGTTATTTTTAATTAATTATGTAATTAATAAATTCAGTTCATGTTTATTTGATTTTTATCTACGAAATTATTTTGTTTTATATTCACTGCGGTATTTGTGCCATTTCAAAAAGATGATGCAAGTCAAATCAAACTTTTGGTATTTATCAATGGTAAGTAATCTTTGAATCGTTGTTGAACGTATGAATATAAGGAATTATTATAGTACTATTCTGTTAATCTATTGTTTTATTCTCAAAAGTGATATAAATACTTTTATTTCGAGTAAATATGTTGAAAAGGAATTCGTGTAACATATGTTCGTGACTAGTTCTCTTTGTAAGTTTGTTGTTTTATAAGTTTGATTAAAATCTACATTTAGGTAGCATGTACACACAAAAGCAAAGTATTACATTGATGATTTGGTTGGGTTTGAACGATTAATTTATCTGCTTCCATTGTAGACAAATTTAAAAAGAACATTTTGTTATCAATTATGAATCATAATTGAGACATTGTAATTTACAGTATCGTATATTGTGGAAAGATCGATCAAAGTTGCAGAGAGCGAACAACAGCAAATCGAGACACTGAAATAGAGGAATAAAGGCAATCATAGGGGAGGTATGTCTTTACGTCCCAATTGTAATGCACCAGTCAATTGTAACCACGCCCCCCCCCCCCAACCCCCAGGTCTATGGAATAGCCGGGACTTTTGACTTTCGGTCCAGCCAACCCTGGGTAAAATCCCCGCCCTGCTGTGACGAACTGATGGTTAAACCTCGGTCAAATGCCCCCACACCCCAGAGACTCTATATAAAGCCCAATCCCCGCTAAATTTGGCGCTATGACAAAACCACCGCAGTCACCCGGCCCTTTTCCCCGGCTATCCCCGGTATATCCCCGGATCTGGGGGGGGGGGGGGGGCGTGGATACGATTGACTAGTGCATTACCATTTATATTTAACGTGTTCATATTCATAATATGTTAGTTACAATCAGTCTGTCAGGATGCATATGTATATTTTTTGTGAAGCAAGTTAATTTATGATACATCTGTTAATGAATTAAGATCGAAAGTACTGATAAAAAGCAGGTGATTTAGGGTATTTGACTATTTCACACTTAAGAAAAGCAGGTTGACTATACCAACCTTTAAATTTACCTAAAGGGGAGAATGATCAGGATAACCGACTAATGCATTTGTAACTGTAACAAAATGTGATGCATTTCAGAGGAAGCGTGTTTAATCAGATAAGGATGAATAAATGTCAGTGACAACACCACCAAGGCATTCGAAGGTGACAGTGGCTATGGCAGGACTGTTCTGCAGGCATCACAACAGTTACTATAAGATCCCCAAACAGTTGCACCATCTCTACAGGTATATACCGCAATTAACCTTTGTTTCAAGCACAGTTCAATATATAATCCCCCCAGAAATATGCGAAGGGATGTAGGCAAATTTTATACAAACACACAATTTTTTTTTTCACATTTAACAAAAACCCAATTAAAATTAAGAATACCAACTTCCTTGAAAATTCATTATGTAAATACCCATATCCTGGAAAAGACCTATCTCGTCTATGTATTAACAGTACATGCAATTATTCCAGAGGGTGTCGTGAAATTCCGTCGTTTCTCACAACAGAGGTGCGAGCGAAAAATGCCGCCTGGATGAAGACAGCATCGGACAGAGATGGTGGGAGGGAAATGAGGCAGACGCAAATATCTGAGTGCATCCTTGGAACACCGGGATGAAAAAACAAAACAATATTATGTTAAAAACGCTTAATGTTTAATGCAGTAGCGTTACCTTAAGTATTGTTCAAGTCTTATTTTGTTTGTTTGATTATTTATACAGTAACAGCCTGTGTGTATTATGGCATGTTTTTGTATTTTAACTTGAACATTTTGATAAACTGTTCAGGGGTATTATCCACATTCTGTGATAATTCAATTGTTTAAATATTTATAGCAATGATAATAATAATAATAAAAATTTAAAAGATGAAATAGCTTATTTTATTATGTAGTAATTTGTGAGTATATAATATGCATGTAGGTTTACGGTTGATTTTCTCTGCATTATTAATTTTTCTCTCAGAAGATAAACCAAGACAAAATCTTGTGTTTTAACTATCTTGTTCTGTTGTCATTGAGCATGACAATCCATCTGTATAAGAATAGGGACGAAATAGGAAGGACATCGGCATCATGTTGGCTAAATGTCGGCTATTAAAAATATGCCGACATCGGCCCGATGTCGAGCCGTGTTGCACATCCGACATCGGCCCGATGTAAATGCCGATGTCGGGCCGATGAAGTGTTCCATATCGGCCCGACGTCGGGCCGATATAAAATGTTTGCTGGGATATTATCAAAGCTAAAAATCCATGTCATAATATGTTAAAATATCGTCGATAAATCATGATTAATAGTTGTATTTTGTCCCATGACGTGATAAGCAGCCCATCAAAAGTTGTATTTTTTATTTTCAAGGTCAAGACTGATTTTTCCCAGCTGAGGCCACAGACAACTATTTAAAGTAAGCCAGGGGCAGCTGTTGGGATCTGCATAATACTTTCAAGTCTCTGTGGTTGGGACTCCCACTCAGATTACCCTAGATGATCCATATGGCGAGAGTGGCTCAATATTTATGATTTTTTTGTTAACATGCACCCATATTTTCTATGTTGATTATATTGATTTCAGACTTTGTCTCTGTTATCTGCCGGTGAACTGCCTTTTGAAGAAAAACGACCAGTGACTTCCCTGTTTTATGTTGAAGTAAGTGTATAGTATGTATAGCGTGTCAACGGTGTGGTCATTGTTTTACGGTTCATCAATTACTGTCTTATTCTGTCTTATATATATCACGCAAAATGCAATCGTTCTTCGGAAAACGCTTTTTATATTTCACAGAGTGAATCGCAACATACAATACATGTACTCGTTTATTAACATATAAATATACACAAAGGGTGAGTGTAAAATCCCTCTCTATTTGCAGTGGCACGACCATGACTGTCTTCATTGGCTCAGTAAAGTGGGAATTATCTTCATAAAACTATGACTGAATGATAGCTTAACATTTAAATAAAAAAACAGTCTGGTAAAAATGCCTACTCCAGTGGTGAAAAAGAAGAGCCGGTCCAATGTTTCGTGAGTCGGTTAGACCACTGCTTACAAAGAATTTATAATGATTGTTCTTAGCGCAGATTAATTTATTTCATTGTCGTTCTATTGCTATGAATAAAGATATTTGTTTTATATTTTTTGAAATTAACACAGGTTTTATTAGCCAGTCTTTATAAAAATGCAACAGTACCGGTCATGTCAAGAAAGACATGTCAATGTAAGACACCGCCGGCTTCTAGAAATCACAGATTCAATGTAAGACACCGCCGGCTTCTAAAAATCACAGATTCAATGTGAGATACTGTCGGCTTCTAGAAAGCACAGACTCAATGTATGACACTGTCGGCTTCTAGAAATCACAGATTCAATGTAAGACACTGTCGGCTTCTAGAAAGAACATATTCAATGTAAGACACTGTCGGCTTCTAGAAAGCACAGATTCAATGTATGCCACTGCCGGCTTCTAGAAATCACAGATTCAATGTAAGACACTGTCGGCTTCTAGAAAGAACATATTCAATGTAAGACACTGTCGGCTTCTAGAAAGCACAGATTCAATGTATGCCACTGCCGGCTTCTAGAAAGCACAGATTCAATGTATGCCACTACCGGCTTCTAGAAAGCACAGATTCAATGTATGCCACTAACGGCTTCTAGAAAGAACATATTCAATGTAAGACACTGTTGGTTCTAGAAGCACAGATTCAATGTATGACACTGCCGGCTTCTAGAAAAAACAGACTCAATGTATGACACTGTCGGCTTCTAGAAAGAACAGACTCAATATATGACACTGTCGGCTTCAAGAAAGCACAGTCTCAATGTATGACACTGTCGGCTTCTAGAAAGCACAGACTCAATGTATGACACTGTCGGCTTCTAGAAAGCACAGACTCAATGTTTGACACTGTCGGCTTCTAGAAAGAACACTGACTCAATATATGACATTGTCGGCTTCTAGAAAAAACGGACTCAATGTATGCCACTACCGGCTTCCGGAAATCACAGACTCAATGTAAGACACTGTCGGCTTCTAGAAATCACAGACTCAATGTAAGACACTGTCGGCTTCTAGAAATCACAGACTCAATGTATGCCACTGCCGGCTTCAAGAAAGCACAGATTCAATGTATGCCACTGCCGGCTTCTAGAAAGCACAGATTCAATGTATGCCACTACCGGCTTCTAGAAAGCACAGATTCAATGTATGCCACTGCCGGCTTCTAGAAAGAACATATTCAATGTAAGACCCTGTCGGCTTCTGGAAAGCACATATTCAATGTATGCCACTGCCGGCTTCTAGAAAGCACAGATTCAATGTATGCCACTGCCGGCTTCTTGAAAGCACAGATTCAATGTATGCCACTGTCGGCTTCTATAAAGCACAGATTCAATGTATGCCACTAACGGCCTCTAGAAAAAACATATTCAATGTAAGACACTGCCGGCTTCTAGAAAGCACAGTTTCAATGTATGCCACTGCCGGCTTCTAGAAAGCACAGATTCAATGTATGCCACTGCCGGCTTCTAGAAAACACAGATTCAATGTATGCCACTACCGGCTTCTAGAAAGCACAGATTCAATGTATGCCACTACCGGCTCCCAGAAAGCACAGATTCAATGTATGCCACTGCCGGCTTCTAGAAAAAACATATTTAATGTAAGACACTGTTGGCTCTAGAAAGCACAGATTTAATGTATGACACTGCCGGCTTCTAGAAAAAACAGACTCAATGTATGACACTGTCGACTTCTAGAAAAAACAGACTCAATATATGACACTGTCGGCTCCAAGAAAGCACAGACTCAATGTATGACACTGCCGGCTTCTAGAAAGCACAGACTCAATGTATGACACTGTCGGCTTCTAGAAAGCACAGACTCAATGTATGACACTGTCGGCTTCTAGAAAGCACAGACTCAATATATGACATTGTCGGTTTCTAGAAAGAACACAGACTCAATATACGACATTGTCGGTTTCTAGAAAGAACAGACTCAGTGTATGACACTGTCGGCTTCTAGAGATCACAGACTCAATGTATGACACTGTCTGTTTCTAGAAACCTCAGACTCAATGTATGACATTGTCGGCTTCTAGAAAGCTCAGACTCAATGTATGACACTGTCGGCTTCTAGAAAGCACAGTCTCAATATATGACACTGTCGGCTTCTAGAAAGCACAGGCTCAATGTACATATGACACTGTCGGCTTCTAGAAAGCACAGACTCAATGTATGACACTGTCAGCTTCTAGAAAGCACAGATTCAATGTATGTCACTGCCGGCTTCTGGAAGAACTGACTCAATGTATGACACTGTCGGCCTCTAGCCGGCTTCTAGAAAGCACAGATTCAATGAATGACACTGCCGGCTTCTAGAAAGCACAGATTCAATGTATGCCACTGCCGGCTTCTAGAAAGCACAGACTCAATGTATGACACTGCCGGCTTCTAGAAAGCACAGACTCAATGTATGACACTGTCGGCTTCAATAAAGCACAGACTCAATGTATGACACTGTCGGCTTCTAGAAAGCACAGACTCAATGTATGACACTGTCGGCTTCTAGAAAGCACAGACTCAATGTATGACACTGCCGGCTTCTAGAAAGCACAGACTCAATGTATGACACTGCCGGCTTCTAGAAAGCACAGACTCAATGTATGACACTGCCGTCTTCTAGAAATCACAGACTCAATGTATGACACTGCCGTCTTCTAGAAATCACAGACTCAATGTATGACACTGCCGGCTTCTAGAAAGAACAGACTCAATGTATGACACTGCCGGCTTCTAGGAAAAAACAGACTCAATGTATGACACTGTCGGCTTCTAGAAAGAACAGACTCAATAAATGACACTGTCGGCTTCAAGAAAGCTCAGACTCAATGTATGAAACTGCCGGCTTCTAGAAAGCACAGACTCAATGTATGACACTGCCAGCTTCTAGAAATAACACAGACTCAATGTATGACACTGCCGTCTTCTAGAAATCACAGACTCAATATATGACCTTGCCATCTTCTAGAAATCACAGACTCAATGTATGACACTGTCGGCTTCTAGAAAGAACAGACTCAATGTATGAAACTGCCGGCTTCTAGGAAAAAACAGACTCAATGTATGACACTGTCGGCTTCTAGAAAGAACAGATTCAATAAATGACACTGTCGGCTTCAAGAAAGCACAGACTCAATGTATGACACTGTCGGCTTCTAGAAAGCACAGTCTCAATATATGACACTGTCGGCTTCTAGAAAGCACAGGCTCAATGTACATATGACACTGTCGGCTTCTAGAAAGCACAGACTCAATGTATGACACTGTCGGCTTCTAGAAAGAACAGAACAGACTCAATGTATGACACTGCCGGCTTCTAGAAAGCACAGACTCAATGTATGACACTGTCGTTTTCTAGAAAGAACAGAACAGACTCAATGTATGAAACTGCCGGCTTCTATAAAGAACAGACTCAATGTATGACACTGTCGGCCTCTAGCCGGTTTCTAGTAAGCACAGATTCAATGTATGCCACTGCCGTCTTCTAGAAAGCACAGACTCAATGTATGACACTGTCGACTTCTATAAAGCACAGACTCAATGTATGAAACTGTCGGCTTCTAGAAAGCACAGACTCAATATATGACATTGTCGGTTTCTAGAAAGAACACAGACTCAATATACGACATTGTCGGTTTCTAGAAAGAACAGACTCAGTGTATGACACTGTCGGCTTCTAAAGATCACAGACTCAATGTATGACACTGTCTGTTTCTAGAAACCTCAGACTCAATGTATGACATTGTCGGCTTCTAGAAAGCTCAGACTCAATGTATGACACTGTCGGCTTCTAGAAAGCACACTCTCAATATATGACACTCTCGGCTTCTAGAAAGCACAGGCTTAATGTACATATGACACTGTCGGCTTCTAGAAAGCACAGACTCAATGTATGACACTGTCGGCCTCTAGAAATCACAGACTCAATGTATGACACTGCCGGCTTCTAGAAAGCACATACTTAATGTATGACACTGCCGTCTTCTAGAAATCGCAGACTCAATGTATGAAATTGCCGGCTTCTAGAAAGCACAGACTTAATGTATGACACTGCCGGCTTCTAGAAAGAACAGACTCAATGTATGAAACTGCCGGCTTCTAGAAAGAACAGACTCAATGTATGACACTGCCGGCTTCTATGAAAAAAACAGACTCAATGTATGACACTGTCGGCTTCTAGAAAGAACAGACTCAATAAATGACACTGTCGGCTTCAAGAAAGCACAGACTCAATGTATGACACTGTCGGCTTCTAGAAAGCACAGACTCAATGTATGACACTGTCGGCTTCTAGAAAGCACAGACTCAATGTATGACACTATCGGCTTCTAGAAAGAACAGAACAGACTCAATGTATGACACTGTCGGCTTCTAGAAAGCACAGACTCAATGTTTGACACTATCGGCTTCTAGAAAGCACAGACTCAATGTATGACACTGCCGGCTTCTAGAAAGCACAGACTCAATGTATGACACTGTCGGCTTCTAGAAAGCACAGACTCAATGTATGACACTGTCGGCTTCTAGAAAGAACAGACTCAATGTATGACACTGTCGGCTTCTAGAAAGCACAGACTCAATGTTTGACACTGTCGGCTTCTAGAAAGAACACAGACTCAATGTATGACACTGTCGGCCTCTAGCCGGCTTCTAGAAAGCACAGATTCAATATATGCCACTACCGGCTTCCAGAAATCACAGACTCAATGTAAGACACTGTCGGCTTCTAGAAATCACAGACTCAATGTAAGACACTGTCGGCTTCTAGAAATCACAGACTCAATGTATGCCACTGCCGGCTTCAAGAAAGCACAGATTCAATATATGACACTGTCGGCTTCTAGAAAACACAGACTCAATGTATGACACTGCCGTCTTCTAGAAAGAACACAGACTCAATGTATGACACTGCTGTCTTCTAGAAATCACAGACTCAATGTATGACACTGTCGTCTTCTAGAAATCACAGACCAATGTATGAAACTGCCGTCATCTAGAAAAAACAGACTCAATGTATGACACTGTCGGCTTCTATGAAAAAACAGACTCAATGTATGACACTGTCGGCTTCTAGAAAGAACAGACTCAATAAATGACACTGTCGGCTTCAAGAAAGCACAGACTCAATGTATGACACTGTCGGCTTCTAGAAAGCAAAGGTTCAATGTATGACACTGTCGGCTTCTTGAAAGCACAGACTCAATGTATGACACTGTCGGCTTCTAGAAAGCACAGACTCAATATATGACATTGTCGGTTTCTAGAAAGAACAGACTCAATATATGACACTGTCGGCCTCTAGCCGGCTCAAGAAAGCACAGACTCAATGTATGACACTGCCGTCTTCTAGAAAGCACAGACTCAATGTATGACACTGTCGGCTTCTAGAAAGCACAGACTCGATGTATGACACTGTCGGCTTCTAGAAAGCACAGACTCAATATATGACATTGTCGGTTTCTAGAAAGAACACAGATTCAATATACGACATTGTCGGTTTCTAGAAAGAACAGACTCAGTGTATGACACTGTCGGCTTCTAGAGATCACAGACTCAATGTATGACACTGTCTGTTTCTAGAAACCTCAGACTCAATGTATGACATTGTCGGCTTCTAGAAAGCTCAGACTCAATGTATGACACTGTCGGCTTCTAAAAAGCACAGTCTCAATATATGACACTGTCGGCTTCTAGAAAGCACAGACTCAATGTACATATGACACTGTCGGCTTCTAGAAAGCACAGACTCAATGTATGACACTGTCAGCTTCTAGAAAGCACAGATTCAATGTATGTCACTGCCGGCTTCTGGAAGAACTGACTCAATGTATGACACTGTCGGACTCTAGCAGGCTTCTAGAAAGCACAGATTCAATGAATGACACTGCCGGCTTCTAGAAAGCACAGATTCAATGTATGCCACTGCCGGCTTCTAGAAAGCACAGACTCAATGTATGACACTGCCGGCATCTAGAAAGCACAGACTCAATGTATGACACTGTCGGCTTCAATAAAGCACAGACTCAATATATGACACTGTCGGCTTCTAGAAAGCATAGACTCAATGTATGACACTGTCGGCTTCTAGAAAGCACAGACTCAATGTATGACACTGACGGCTTCTAGAAAGCACAGACTCAATGTATGACACTGCCAGCTTCTAGAAAGAACACAGACTCAATGTATGACACTGCCGTCTTCTAGAAATCACAGACTCAATGTATGACACTGCCGTCTTCTAGAAATCACAGACTCAATGTATGACACTGCCGGCTTCTAGAAAGAACAGACTCAATATATGACACTGACGGCTTCTATGAAAAAACAGACTCAATGTATGACACTGTCGGCTTCTAGAAAGAACAGACTCAATAAATGACACTGTCGGCTTCAAGAAAGCTCAGACTCAATGTATGACACTGTCGGCTTCTAGAAAGCAAAGATTCAATGTATGACACTGTCGGCTTCTTGAAAGCACAGACTCAATGTATGACACTGTCGGCTTCTAGAAAGCACAGACTCAATATATGACATTGTCGGTTTCTAGAAAGAACACAGACTCAATATACGACATTGTCGGTTTCTAGAAAGAACAGACTCAGTGTATGACACTGTCGGCTTCTAGAGATCACAGACTCAATGTATGACACTGTCTGTTTCTAGAAAACTCAGACTCAATGTATGAAATTGTCGGCTTCTAGAAACCTCAGACTCAATGTATGACACTGCCGGCTTCTAGAAAGCACAGTCTCAATATATGACACTGTCGGCTTCTAGAAAGCACAGGCTCAATGTACATATGACACTGTCGGCTTCTAGAAAGCACAGACTCAATGTATGACACTGTCAGCTTCTAGAAAGCACAGATTCAATGTATGTCACTGCCGGCTTCTAGAAAGAACAGACTCAATGTATGACACTGTCGGCCTCTAGCCGGCTTCTAGAAAGCACAGATTCAATGAATGACACTGCCGGCTTCTAGAAAGCACAGATTCAATGTATGCCACTGCCGGCTTCTAGAAAGCACAGACTCAATGTATGACACTGCCGGCTTCTAGAAAGCACAGACTCAATGTATTTCACTGTCGGCTTCAATAAAGCACAGACTCAATGTATGACACTGTCAGCTTCTAGAAAGCACAGACTCAATGTATGACACTGTCGGCTTCTAGAAAGCACAGACTCAATGTATGACACTGTCGGCTTCTAGAAAGAACATATTCAATGTATGACACTGTCGGCTTCTAGAAAGAACACAGACTCAATGTATGCCACTGCCGGCTTCTAGAAAGCACAGATTCAATGTATGCCACTACCGGCTTCTAGAAAGCACAGATTCAATGTATGCCACTAACGGCTTCTAGAAAGAACATATTCAATGTAAGACACTGTTGGTTCTAGAAGCACAGATTCAATGTATGACACTGCCGGCTTCTAGAAAAAACAGACTCAATGTATGACACTGTCGGCTTCTAGAAAGAACAGACTCAATATATGACACTGTCGGCTTCAAGAAAGCACAGTCTCAATGTATGACACTGTCGGCTTCTAGAAAGCACAGACTCAATGTATGACACTGTCGGCTTCTAGAAAGCACAGACTCAATGTTTGACACTGTCGGCTTCTAGAAAGAACACTGACTCAATATATGACATTGTCGGCTTCTAGAAAAAACGGACTCAATGTATGCCACTACCGGCTTCCGGAAATCACAGACTCAATGTAAGACACTGTCGGCTTCTAGAAATCACAGACTCAATGTAAGACACTGTCGGCTTCTAGAAATCACAGACTCAATGTATGCCACTGCCGGCTTCAAGAAAGCACAGATTCAATGTATGCCACTGCCGGCTTATAGAAAGCACAGATTCAATGTATGCCACTACCGGCTTCTAGAAAGCACAGATTCAATGTATGCCACTGCCGGCTTCTAGAAAGAACATATTCAATGTAAGACCCTGTCGGCTTCTGGAAAGCACATATTCAATGTATGCCACTGCCGGCTTCTAGAAAGCACAGATTCAATGTATGCCACTGCCGGCTTCTTGAAAGCACAGATTCAATGTATGCCACTGTCGGCTTCTATAAAGCACAGATTCAATG
Organism: Mya arenaria; assembly: GCF_026914265.1. Lineage (NCBI taxonomy): Eukaryota > Metazoa > Mollusca > Bivalvia > Myida > Myidae > Mya > Mya arenaria. The sequence goes on along the minus strand of NC_069132.1, from coordinate 55,300,097 downwards.
TATGCCACTAACGGCCTCTAGAAAAAACATATTCAATGTAAGACACTGCCGGCTTCTAGAAAGCACAGTTTCAATGTATGCCACTGCCGGCTTCTAGAAAGCACAGATTCAATGTATGCCACTGCCGGCTTCTAGAAAACACAGATTCAATGTATGCCACTACCGGCTTCTAGAAAGCACAGATTCAATGTATGCCACTACCGGCTCCCAGAAAGCACAGATTCAATGTATGCCACTGCCGGCTTCTAGAAAAAACATATTTAATGTAAGACACTGTTGGCTCTAGAAAGCACAGATTTAATGTATGACACTGCCGGCTTCTAGAAAAAACAGACTCAATGTATGACACTGTCGACTTCTAGAAAAAACAGACTCAATATATGACACTGTCGGCTTCAAGAAAGCACAGACTCAATGTATGACACTGCCGTCTTCTAGAAAGCACAGACTCAATGTATGACACTGTCGGCTTCTAGAAAGCACAGACTCAATGTATGACACTGTCGGCTTCTAGAAAGCACAGACTCAATATATGACATTGTCGGTTTCTAGAAAGAACACAGACTCAATATACGACATTGTCGGTTTCTAGAAAGAACAGACTCAGTGTATGACACTGTCGGCTTCTAGAGATCACAGACTCAATGTATGAAACTGTCTGTTTCTAGAAACCTCAGACTCAATGTATGACATTGTCGGCTTCTAGAAAGCTCAGACTCAATGTATGACACTGTCGGCTTCTAGAAAGCACAGTCTCAATATATGACACTGTCGGCTTCTAGAAAGCACAGGCTCAATGTACATATGACACTGTCGGCTTCTAGAAAGCACAGACTCAATGTATGACACTGTCAGCTTCTAGAAAGCACAGATTCAATGTATGTCACTGCCGGCTTCTGGAAGAACTGACTCAATGTATGACACTGTCGGCCTCTAGCCGGCTTCTAGAAAGCACAGATTCAATGAATGACACTGCCGGCTTCTAGAAAGCACAGATTCAATGTATGCCACTGCCGGCTTCTAGAAAGCACAGACTCAATGTATGACACTGCCGGCTTCTAGAAAGCACAGACTCAATGTATGACACTGTCGGCTTCTAGAAAGCACAGACTCAATGTATGACACTGTCGGCTTCTAGAAAGCACAGACTCAATGTATGACACTGTCGGCTTCTAGAAAGCACAGACTCAATGTATGACACTGCCGGCTTCTAGAAAGCACAGACTCAATGTATGACACTGCCGGCTTCTAGAAAGCACAGACTCAATGTATGACACTGCCGTCTTCTAGAAATCACAGACTCAATGTATGACACTGCCGTCTTCTAGAAATCACAGACTCAATGTATGACACTGCCGGCTTCTAGAAAGAACAGACTCAATATATGACACTGCCGGCTTCTAGGAAAAAACAGACTCAATGTATGACACTGTCGGCTTCTAGAAAGAACAGACTCAATAAATGACACTGTCGGCTTCAAGAAAGCTCAGACTCAATGTATGAAACTGCCGGCTTCTAGAAAGCACAGACTCAATGTATGACACTGCCAGCTTCTAGAAATAACACAGACTCAATGTATGACACTGCCGTCTTCTAGAAATCACAGACTCAATATATGACCTTGCCATCTTCTAGAAATCACAGACTCAATGTATGACACTGTCGGCTTCTAGAAAGAACAGACTCAATGTATGAAACTGCCGGCTTCTAGGAAAAAACAGACTCAATGTATGACACTGTCGGCTTCTAGAAAGAACAGATTCAATAAATGACACTGTCGGCTTCAAGAAAGCACAGACTCAATGTATGACACTGTCGGCTTCTAGAAAGCACAGTCTCAATATATGACACTGTCGGCTTCTAGAAAGCACAGGCTCAATGTACATATGACACTGTCGGCTTCTAGAAAGCACAGACTCAATGTATGACACTGTCGGCTTCTAGAAAGAACAGAACAGACTCAATGTATGACACTGCCGGCTTCTAGAAAGCACAGACTCAATGTATGACACTGTCGTTTTTAGAAAGAACAGAACAGACTCAATGTATGAAACTGCCGGCTTCTATAAAGAACAGACTCAATGTATGACACTGTCGGCCTCTAGCCGGTTTCTAGTAAGCACAGATTCAATGTATGCCACTGCCGTCTTCTAGAAAGCACAGACTCAATGTATGACACTGTCGACTTCTATAAAGCACAGACTCAATGTATGAACTGTCGGCTTCTAGAAAGCACAGACTCAATATATGACATTGTCGGTTTCTAGAAAGAACACAGACTCAATATACGACATGTCGGTTTCTAGAAAGAACAGACTCAGTGTATGACACTGTCGGCTTCTAAAGATCACAGACTCATGTATGACACTGTCTGTTTCTAGAAACCTCAGACTCAATGTATGACATTGTCGGCTTCTAGAAAGCTCAGACTCAATGTATGACACTGTCGGCTTCTAGAAAGCACACTCTCAATATATGACACTCTCGGCTTCTAGAAAGCACAGGCTTAATGTACATATGACACTGTCGGCTTCTAGAAAGCACAGATCTCAATGTATGACACTATCGGCCTCTAGAAATCACAGACTCAATGTATGACACTGCCGGCTTCTAAAAGCACATACTTAATGTATGACACTGCCGTCTTCTAGAAATCGCAGACTCAATGTATGAAATTGCCGGCTTCTAGAAAGCATCACGATTACAGTTCCCGTTTGGATGATAACACTATTACAGTTCCCGTTTGGCTGATAACACGATTACAGTACCCGTTTGGCTGATATCACGATTACAGTTCACATTTGGCTTATATCACGATTACAGTTCACGTTTGGCTGATAACACGATTACAGATCCCGTTTGGCTGATAACACTATTACAGTTCCCGTTTGGCTGATATCACGATTACAGTTCCCGTTTGGCTGATAACACGATTACAGTTCATGTTTGGCTGATATCACGATTACAGTTCACGTTTGGCTGATAACACTATTACAGTTCCCGTTTGGCTGATAACACGATTACAGTTCATGTTTGGCTGATAACACGATTACAGTTCATGTTTGGCTGATAACACGATTACAATTCCCGTTTGGCTGATAACACTATTACAGATCACGTTTGGCTGATAACACTATTACAGTTCCCGTTTGGCTGATAACACGATTACAGTTCCCGTTTGGCTGATAACACGATTACAGTTCCCGTTTGGCTGATATCACGATTACAGTTCACATTTGGCTGATAACACTATTACAGTTCCCGTTTGATTGATAACACGATTACAGTTGTCGTTTGGCTGATAACACGATTACAGTTCCCGTTTGGCTATTATCACGATTACAGTTCAAATTTGGCTGATAACACGATTACTGTTCCTGTTTGGCTCATAACACAATTACATGTCATGTTTGGCTGATAACACGATTACAATTCATGTTTGGCTGATAACACGATAACAGTTCCTGTTTTGCTGATAACACGATAACATATTTTGTTTGGCCGAAAACATGATTACAGTTTATGTTTGGCTGATAACACGATAACAGTTCCTGTTTGGCTGATAACACGATAGCATATTTTGTTTGGCTGATAACATGATTACAATTTATGTTTGGCTGATAACACGATTACATTCTATGTTTGGCTAATAACACGATTACATTCTATGTTTGGCTGATTACACGATAACATTCTTTGTTTGGCTGATTACACGATGATTACAGTCTATGTTTGGCTGATTACACGATTGCATTCTATGTTTGGCTCATAACAAGATTACGGTTTATGTTTGGCTGATAACATGATTACATGATTACAGTTTATCTTTGGCTGATAACAAGATTACAGTCAATGTTTGGCTGATAACACGATTACAGTCAATGTTTGGTTGATAACACGATTACAGTCCATGTTTGGCTGATAAGACGATTACAGTCCATGTTTGGCTGATAACACGATTACAGTCTATGTTTGACTGATTAAAAGATTACAGTCTATGTTTTGCTCATAACACGATTACAGTTTATGTTTGGCTGATAACATGATAACATGATTACAATTTATGTTTGGCTGATAACACGATTACAGTCCATGTTTGGCTGATTAAACGATTACATTCTATATTTGGTTGATAACACGATTACAGTCCATGTTTGGCTGATAACACGATTACAGTCAATGTTTGGCTGATAACACGATTACAGTCTATGTTTGACTGATTAAACGATTACATTCTATATTTGGTTGATAACACGATTACAGTCTATGTTTGGCTGATAAGACGATTATAGTCCATGTTTGGCTGATAACACGATTACAGTTCACGTTTGGCTGATAACACGATTACAGTTCACGTTTGGCTGATACCACGATTACAGTTCACGTTTGGCTGATAACACGGTTATAGTTCATGTTTGGCTGATAACACGATTACAGTTCACGTTTGGCTGATAACACTATTACAGTTCACGTTTGGCTGATAACACGATTACAGTTCACGTTTGGCTGATAACACGATTACAGTTCACGTTTGGCTGATAACACTATTACAGTTCACGTTTGGCTGATAACACGATTACAGTTCATGTTTGGCTGATAACACGATTACAGTTCACGTTTGGCTGATATCACGATAACAGTTCATGTTTGGCTGATAACACGATAACAGTCCATGTTTGGCTGATAAGACGATTACAGTCCATGTTTGGCTGATAACACGATTACAGTCCATGTTTGGTTGATAACACGATTACAGTTCACGTTTGGCTGATAACACGATTACAGTTCACGTTTGGCTGATATCACGATTACAGTTCACGTTTGGCTGATAACACGGTTATAGTTCACGTTTGGCTGATAACACGATTACAGTTCACGTTTGGCTGATAACACGATTACAGTTCACGTTTGGCTGATAACACTATTACAGTTCACGTTTGGCTGATAACACGATTACAGTTCACGTTTGGCTGATAACACGATTACAGTTCACGTTTGGCTGATATCACGATTACAGTTCATGTTTGGCTGATAACACGATTACAGTTCACGTTTGGCTGATAACACGATTACAGTTCCCGTTTGGCTGATAACACGATTACAGTTCCCGTTTGGCTGATAACACTATTACAGTTCATGTTTGGCTGATAACACGATTACAGTTCCCGTTTGGCTGATAACACGATTACAGTTCACGTTTGGCTGATATCACGATTACAGTTCCCGTTTGGCTGATAACACGATTACAGTTCATGTTTGGCTGATATCACGATTACAGTTCACGTTTGGCTGATAACACTATTACAGTTCCCGTTTGGCTGATAACACGATTACAATTCCCGTTTGGCTGAAAACACTATTACAGTTCACGTTTGGCTGATAACACTATTACAGTTCCCGTTTGGCTGATAACACGATTACAGTTCCCGTTTGGCTGATAACACGATTACAGTTCCCGTTTGGCTGATATCACGATTACAGTTCACATTTGGCTGATAACACGATTACAGTTCATGTTTGGCTGATAACACGATTACAGTTCATGTTTGGCTGATAACACGATTACAGTTCATGTTTGGCTGATAACACGATTACAGTTCATGTTTGGCTGATATCACGATTACAGTTCCCGTTTGGATGATAACACTATTACAGTTCCCGTTTGGCTGATAACACGATTACAGTACCCGTTTGGCTGATATTACGATTAAAGTTCACATTTGGCTGATATCACGATTACAGTTCCCGTTTGGCTGATAACACGATTACAGATCCCGTTTGGCTGATAACACTATTACAGTTCACGTTTGGCTGATATCACGATTACAGTTCCCGTTTGGCTGATAACACGATTACAGTTCATGTTTGGCTGATATCACGATTACAGTTCACGTTTGGCTGATAACACTATTACAGTTCCCGTTTGGCTGATAACACGATTACAATTCCCGTTTGGCTGATAACACTATTACAGTTCACGTTTGGCTGATAACACTATTACAGTTCCCGTTTGGCTGATAACACGATTACAGTTCCCGTTTGGCTGATAACACGATTACAGTTCCCGTTTGGCTGATATCACGATTACAGTTCACATTTGGCTGATAACACTATTACAGTTCCCGTTTGATTGATAACACGATTACAGTTCCCGTTTGGCTGATAACACGATTACAGTTCCCGTTTGGCTGATATCACGATTACAGTTCACATTTGGCTGATAACACTATTACAGTTCCCGTATGGCTGATAACACGATTACAGTTCCCGTTTGGCTGATAACACGATTACAGTTCCCGTTTGGCTGATAACACGATTACAGTTCCCGTTTGGCTGATATCACGATTACAGTTCACATTTGGCTGATAACACTATTACAGTTCCCGTTTGATTGATAACACGATTACAGTTCCCGTTTGGCTGATAACACGATTACAGTTCACGTTTGGCTGATATCACGATTACAGTTCACGTTTGGCTGATAACACTATTACAGTTCCCGTATGGCTGATAACACGATTACAGTTCCCGTTTGGCTGATAACACGATTACAGTTCATGTTTGGCTGATAACACGATCACAGTTCACGTTTGGCAGATAACACGATTACAGTTCATGTTTGGCTGATAACACGATTACAGTTCACGTTTGGCTGATAACACTATTACAGTTCCCGTTTGGCTGATATCACGATTACAGTTCACATTTGGCTGATAACACGATTACAGTTCATGTTTGGCTGATAACACGATTACAGTTCATGTTTGGCTGATAACACGATTACAGTTCATGTTTGGCTGATAACACGATTACAGTTCATGTTTGGCTGATATCACGATTACAGTTTCCGTTTGGATGATAACACTATTACAGTTCCCGTTTGGCTGATAGCACGATTACAGTACCCGTTTGGCTGATATTACGATTAAAGTTCACATTTGGTTGATATCACGATTACAGTTCCCGTTTGGCTGATAACACGATTACAGATCCCGTTTGGCTGATAACACTATTACAGTTCACGTTTGGCTGATATCACGATTACAGTTCCCGTTTGGCTGATATCACGATTACAGTTCACATTTGGCTGATAACACGATTACAGTTCATGTTTGGCTGATAACACGATTACAGTTCACGTTTGGCTGATAACACTATTACAGTTCCCGTTTGGCTGATAACACGATTACAATTCCCGTTTGGCTGATAACACTATTACAGTTCACGTTTGGCTGATAACACTATTACAGTTCCCGTTTGTGGTGATAACACGATTACAGTTCCCGTTTGGCTGATAACACATTACAGTTCCCGTTTGGCTGATATCACGATACAGTTCACATTTGGCTGATAACACTTTACAGTTCCCGTTTGATTGATAACACGATTACAGTCACGTTTGGCTGATAACACGATTACAGTTCCCGTTTGACTGATATCACGATTACAGTTCACGTTTGGCTGATAACACTATTACAGTTCCCGTATGGCTGATAACACGATTACAGT